>NW_026055681.1:2488187-3015217 GCF_023758065.1 Alternaria ventricosa | reverse complement strand
ACATCCCTAACCCTAACCCTAACCCTAACCCTAACCCTAACCCTAACCCTAACCCTAACCCTAACCCTAACCCTAACCCTAAGCATAGATATAGATAGGTTAATAAGTTTAATATTACTAGCTGCTAAAGCTCTTTTAAAAAGAATAAAACGTATACCTAATAAGAAAAAGTATAATAGAAAAGATTATAACTAAGAGTTAGATCTTATAGTACGCTTAGTAGATATAACTAAATAATTCTTCTCTAAAAAGAATAAAGATAGAAGGCACTATCTCTTATAAGCTAATACAATATTAAGTACTTAAGATAGTGTTTTTTACGTTAGAGAATAAAGAGTAGATAATATACTAAGAAATGCTAATAGTATTAATAAGTAAAGAGGTATTACTTTTATAGGTTACGTAGGTGTATGTATATAATTTACAACCTTATTATCTTCTCTACTATAGCTTTAATAGTATTATAACTAGCTTAACTTTATAATATTAACGTAAGAAAGGTAGAAAGAGCGTAGTACCTTATAATAGAGGCAGGTAGTTATGTTAACAATATACGCGCGTAAACAAGAAGAATTAAGTATAACTTTAGCTATTTAGAAAGCTACTAGAATTATAGATATTAGTGTAAGAGCTAGCGTTATAGAAGTACTATAGAGTAGATAGATTAGAGAAATATTACTAGCTGCAAGATAGTCTTAATATTATAGAAGTAATATATAGAATAAAGTAGTTATAAAGTTACTTACGTGTACTTAAAAAATAGAGAATTTAGAGGTTAGTAGTTATATAGATAGCCTACTAACAACACAGCCTAGTACTATAAGAATGTAATATAATAAATCTATAAGTAATATTAAAAGAGTTTGTAATAGAGATAGTTCTATTATTTAACTTTATAAACTAGGTAAAATCTTAATCTATATAAAAGTCTAGGTCTAGAGCGCGCTCTATTTCTTACAGTAAATATATAGCTTAAAGACTATCTACCTCTATAACTACTTAGAAAATATAATCTCTAGTAGTGTCTACGTTTTAGTAAAGATAGTTATATAGCTTCTATACACTACAGCACTATAAGAGTAATAAGTACTAATACTACTATAGAACCTTAGCTCTAGAAGCGATAGAACGTTAGGCTACTTATAGTAGTAATAAAGTTTAATAGTAGTTTAATATAGTATAGTAGCTATAGTAGTAATAGAGCTAAACGTAGAGCACGCAAAGACGTTACAGTGCATATATAGTAAGAGGTATAACCTTATATATAGCGTATAGTATAGTTAAGAACTATACTATAGTATATAATAAGTAGATTACACTAGTATTAAAAATAAAGCTTACTACTCTAATTATTATAGAAAGTAAAGAACTAAAGTTAGTGTCTACCTATTTCTTTCTATAGTATAGCTACTATTTATACTACGCTACTAATTACGTCTACTAAGATATAGTATATAGTTTATATTAATCTTACTTAGAATAACAAACCTCTAGCGCAACGTAGAGCGCTTTTAACACTACCTAGCCTATTAGTAGATAAGTACACTTACCTAGCTAAATAGCTCTATAAAAAGAACACTTTGCCTAATCTATAGGCGTAGTAATAACGCAAAAACCTTATATTATAGTATTCTTCTAGATATTACCGCAAATCTAAGTTATTCTCTTTACTAGGCGTGTACCTAGTGTAATTATTGCACTATTTATAATATAAGAATATTACTATATACAAATTACTTAATATTAAGTCTATAAATAAAGTACTTCTATACTTCTTTACTTAGAGTCTATATTAGTTAATAGAGATAATATAACTTAATTTAGTTAAGTTAATATAGATTGTAGATCTAAAGCGCAGGTAGACTATAATTATAAGAAGTAAGAGTAGTATAAAGCTACGTTAGTATATAAACTAAATAATCTATTATCTACTATAGCTATAGATAAGCAGCGTTTATTACGTAAAGTTTATAGTTCTATTCTAAACAAATACTACTTTAAGACTAGTAATAACTTTAGTAAATATAACTATAGTAGAGTAGAGTTATAAGAGTACTAAGAACGCTATAGATATAAGCACTACTTTAATAGATAATCTAGTCTTTATTATAGACCTTCTACTGCGAACTACAATAATACTAGCCTTAACTTAGCCTATCTTCTAAACAGAGTTTATAGACTTTCTATAATACCTAGAACTATAGCTATTATTACTAGTAGTAATTAATTAATATAACTTCTGCGTATACTTATATCTTAGTTTTATTTATATAGAGTATATTACAGAAGTAGAAAGATAGAATATAGCTAACAAAGTAAAGAGGTTCTTAGATAAAGCTTTTAGAGTTTAAGTTACTAAAACGCGCTATAGTATAGTTAGAACAAGCGCTAGCCTAGTAGTACACTAACATTATTCTATACGTATATTACACTATATCTATAATTAGTTATATTAGTAATATATTTACAAAACGTCTACTTAGAGTAGTATAAAACTATAAACTATATAAAGTGTTAGTAGAGAACGTAGTTAAGAGGTTAACTATACATTATCTATTCTACTTAACAGCTCTAATAGCTCTAAATAGTAGTCTTTACAGTATATTCTATTTAAAAGCACTAACACTAGGCTACTAAATACACACTATTTTAGAGCGCTGTCTAGTAGATATACGTAAAGGTAAGTAGCTCTTATATACTAAGATAATATATATTAACTAGTAGAATGTTTATAGAGAGAAGATAGATAAACTTCTATAGTATTAGTCTATCTTTATAGGTTCGCAGAATTTATTACTCTTAGTATAGAGTAAGAATAGTTATAAGTATAGTATTCTAGTTCTAATTATAAGTAATCTATAGAAAGATAGTATTATTAGTAACGTAGGTGTTATTAGCGAAGCGTACTCTGTACAAAACGCGTAGATAGATATATAGAGTTTTAACTAAGTTATTACAATAGAGACAGAATATATATATATTTAATTAGCTTTTAACTTAATATTATAGCTTCTAGAGCTAGTATAATAAATCTGCTTATAGACGTAACGTATATATAGCATACATAGTATTAACTCTAAAGTAAAGTCTCTTATACTTTATAATAGTAGGTAGCTAGAGATAAAATACTAAATTAGGTATATTTTAAAATTAATATTTAATAGTATATACTAATATTTAGATTAATTTTATAATACTACTTAGAAAGAGTAGATTAGATAAATATTTAATAGTAAGTGCTAAAATTTTATATAGTTTATAATACTACTTAGAAAGAGTAGATTAAGTAAAGTTATAGATAAAGATAAGAATTTATTCTTAGTAAAGTAAAAGTGTTACCTAGCCTTAAATCTATTACTAAAGCACTCTCTCTCTCTTTACTATCTAGCCTATAAACGTTATAACTAACTATTTATAGTCTTTTCTTTAAAGTTTAGTGTAAAAAGCTTATAGTACGTCTATCTAGGTAAGAATAGCGCCTAACACTACTATTACGTTACTTATAATAGCGCTCTATTTTTATTATCTATACTTCTATATAAACTACGTAAGTAGAGTATTAGTATCTCTAGGTATAATTCTTTATTTATAAAATACTTTCTTACTATATAAAAAAAATATAACTAGAACTAGAAATATTATACCTAGATACTAATACGTTATAGTAACTTTCTTACTAGTTACGTAGAAGTGTTAGCTAAGTCTACACTTATAGTAGGTATAGGTTACTTTTATCTACTAAGTAAACTTATTAAAATAATCTCTAAACCTTTTATAGCTTTCTAGTCTAAAATTTAGATATATCTTATACTAGCTATATTTAGCGTGTAAGTAATTAAACTAGTTTATAGTACCTACTACCTAATAAATTAAATAACTACTAGCTAACTCTTATAGTATTTTATAAATTTTAGCTTTATCTTTAGCTTTCTTCTAAATTAAAACTACTAATTTAGGCTAATCTTTACTATAAAGGTTATAGTTAGTAGCTAAAATTTTAGTATAAATTACTAGCTAGCTATCTAGAAAGTAGCTTAGAATACTTCTTTAGTAGACGCTCTAGCTAGTATTAATAAAACTTTATATAGCGCTCTTATCTAATAAGCGCTATAAGTTATTAGTTAGTTTAGCTATCTAGAGCCTTCTTACTAAAGGCTATTTAACTAATATAACTAAATTAACTAGCTTACTCTAATAACTAGCGCGCTCTAATTCTTATATAAAGTTAATTATTCTATATAAAGCGCTAGTGTAGAGCACTCTTATAATCTTAGAGTAGTTAATACTAGTTTCTAGAAATAAAGTAGCTACTATTAGACTTCTACTAGTAAGCTAGGTTTTTAAAGTCTATAAGTAGTAGTCTAACTCTAGCTAAGTATAAAAGTAAGAATAGTTTAACTTCTTCTCTATTCTCTTATACTAGTTTATGTACTAGTAATAGATAATTACTTTTTTACCTAGAAGTAGCTAGCGTAACTAGTATTTAGTAATATTCTCTATCTCTTGTAATAGTTTCTATAGCTAATATCTCTAGACTAGGTACTAAATATTTATATATATAGTAGAGGCGCGTATAATATATAGAGTTCTTATACTTATAGCGTACTCTAGTTTAAGCTTAAGTAAAGAGAGTTAAGTAGTAGTAAGTAATACTATTAGTGCTAAAATAGCGCGTAGGTAAGTAAGGTAAGCTAACTTTAGGCGCTAGTTATAGCTAGTAAATATTAAATAATATTTATTAATAAAAATACGCCTAAGTATACTACTCTAGCTTAGTATATTTATAAAAGTAAAGAACTTATACTCTTCTATAGTGTCTACACTAACTATAATTATAGTAGTAGAGGTATACCTAGTGCGCTCTACTAGCTATTTAATTACTAGAATTTAGACTTTTACTAACTAGCGCTTTAGGTCTTAAATTAGCTTATAGAAGAGTATAATAATAATAGTAATCTTTAGGTCTAAAAGATAGATAGGTGCTATAAAGAGAAGACTCTTACTACTACTTATTAGAAGTACTATAATAAGTAGCGTCTTACTAGCTAAAATTACTTATAGTATAATTTTCTACTCTAGTAATTTAAAAGTAAGTAGGCTCTCTTTTTATATAATCTTATAAACTAAGGCTTTAAGATTAGAATTACTAATTACTATAAGCTTTTTATTATTTATAAGCTAGTAATTAGGTAGACTAGTTAACTAGGTAGCTCTAGTATTACTTTTTTCTTTATCTAATATACTACTTTTTACTACGCCTTTTAGTATAAGCTTAGTAGGTAAGGCGCTTAAAAGTTAAAGAAAAAAGTACTACTAGCTACTTAAATTTTAAAATAGTTTAAGTAAGTAGTAGCTAAGATAGAATATAATACTTATTTTAATACTATAGTAAAAAGTGTCTATAAGCTCTAAGTAGCCTACCTAAAAATCTAATCTACTTTTAGACTATATTTTAAACTCTTTCTATTTACTCTTAGTAAGTACTTTCTTTATACTTTTACTAAACTCTATACTAACTATCTTACGCCTAATTATAATAGTAGTATACTAGTACTATAAGGTAGTAAGCTAGTAGTCTAACTAGATTCTAGTCTTATAGATAATAATATTACTAAGCTAGTTAGTCTTCTAAGAGCTAGTAGTAGTTACCTAGATATAGTCTATTAGTAAAGCGTCTTACACTTTACTTTTAAGGTACTTAGTAAGTAGCTAGATATACACTAAGTAGATAGTAAATAACTAACTAACTTACTAGAGTAAAAACTATAGAATAACTTTAGACTTATTCTATAAGGCCTAACTTTTATAATATCTACTAATAAACACTACCTAGCTATCTATAATAAATATATTTTAGTCTTGTATATAGCTATTATAATAGTAGATAGAAGTAATTTTAGTGCCTCTAGCTAGCTACCTACTAGTAACGTAGGTAAGAAAGAGAAGAATTTTAAGAAATTAGTTTACCTTTTTTAAGTAGTAGCGCACTACCTAGAGTTACTAAAAAGTATTTTAGAGGCTATATAGTTTATAGCTTTAAGAACTAGCTAGTATCTTAGATATAGTTTTTTCTAAACTATATACTAATTTATTATTAGAGTGTAAAAGAAAGAAATAGCCTTTTTAGCTAAAGGTAATATTATTCTAAATCTTTCTAAGTAGTATTTAAAATTACTCTACCTTTATAGTAGTCTAAAGTAAGTCTTTCTAAAGAGCGTTCTCTCTCTTTTATAGTATACTAGTAACTATAGCTTAAAAACTAGTTAATAGAATTAGCTAACTATATATATATAAAGTACTTTTATCTTTAGACTACTATAAGATAGAAGCGTTAGTAGTATTTAATATAATATACTTTAAATATACTAAAAGGCTTAGTATCTTACTAAAGAGGCTGTACGTGCTATTAACTAAGTACTACTTTCTTATCTAGATAAAATACTCTCTATCTTACTTAGTCTACTACTAGTAATTAGTAGTAAAAAGTAGAATTTTAATAGCTAATACGCGTATATAGTATACTACTTCTACTAGTATATAGAAGTAATTATAGACCTCTTATAAGTAGTTAGTAGTTTTATTAATATCTAAAATAGTAAGAAAGTAAATTAATCTACTACTAAAAAGCTTATTTCTAGTAATATAAAATATAAACTCTTAAAATAAGCGTAGAAAATAGATAATTTAAAAGACTAGGCTATCTAAGTATATAGCGCTAATAAAGTCTCTAGTAAGTTACTTTTAGCTACTAGTCTAAGAGAATAGCTACTTTATATTACGTATTTTATCTCTATAGTATAGTAAGAGGCTAGTCTAACTATTAGTATCTAAATCTAGTTTACTCTCTATACTAAGCTAAGTTTAAAATAAATTACTTCTACTACTATTAGCGCCTATCTCTTAGGCGTTATAGATACGTAGTAGATAGTAGATAAAGTATTTTATATACCTAGTATACTACTTCTAGCTTTTTAGATTTTATAAGTATACTATTAGGTGTAGATTAATTTACTTAGTGTTAGAGCTTTATAACTAGCGTCTACTCTTAAGCCTAAGAGTAGAAAGTCTACTAACTATCTATTTAATTACTTATTTAATAATAGTAGCTATCTAAGTAAGTAGCGTATTATCTTTATTAGGTATATAGCTTACCTAGTAAAGGTAGAAAAGATTATACTTAGTAAGATAAATTAGCTAGTAATTTCTTTTAAACTAGCTAGTGTAGTTAGTCTTTATAACTATAGTATTAGCTATAGTAAGTAACTTTATATACTTTATCTATAAACTTTAAATTTCTTATAATATAAGTAAAATTTTGCTAAAGAAAGTACTACTTTTATCTTTAGTAATAGACTATACTTTAAAGTATTTCTAAAAGCTACTAGTATAGAAGAATATCTATACTTAAATATAAGCCTAAAGCTTCTAGTCTTAGAGGCTAGTTCTCTAGTTATAGGCTTTATTATAATAGCGCTAAATCTTATTATAGTTTTTAGTAATAAATTTATAGCCTATATAGGTGCAAGAGTAAGCTAGAATTAGAGCGCATAGAAGTAGTATTAGTAGTTAATTTAGTAGTAGAAGAGTAATATCTCTTAGATTAGTAAGTAGAAGAGTACTAATCTAATAGCATTTATCTAGCGCTTACTACTCTTTCTTCTTAACTTAGTAAAACTTCTTAAAATACCTAGTCTAACTATAGACAGCGCTATAGTCTTTATAGATAAAAACTTAGTATACTAGTAGATAGCTTAAGTAGTTACCTAGAGTTTAAATTTTAGGCGCTAAGCCTTAGAGCTAGTAGATAGATAAAGCTATTATAGATATTATAGATAGAGTATTAGCCTAAAGACTAGTATAAGCGCTAGTTATAAGGTAGCTAAAAAGTAGAGTCTTTAGCTATATAATTACTTCTATAATATCTATACTATAGGCTATACTTTATAAATTTAATAGTGCTTTTTATTTATTAAAAAGTAGAGGCTATAACTCTATAGTAATAGAAGAGAGAAGATTAATATAAAAGGTAGTGTTATAAGCCTAAAGTATAAAGAAAGCTAATTACTAATTAATCTATCTAACTTAGATAGGCTAGTAGAGCGTAGATAAATAGCTTTATTAATAATATTATAAGCTCTATATACTATCTTATAGTAGAAGTTAACCTACTTTTAGTACCTCTTACTATCTCTATATACGCTCTACACTTTATTATAGTATAATTTAACTTTACTCTTAGCTTTAGTTACCTCTTACTTATAGTGCGCAGCTAATTTCTTAAGATATTTCTTCTCTTTATAGATAACTATAATTTTCTTAGTATAGTAGTAAATAAGCTATATAAGAGACTTAATATAGATAGTACTCTTTTTAAATTTATAAAATAGCTACTTAGCTATCTATATAAGATTACTATAGTGCGTAGTAATAGTGCTAGTATAAAAGAGTATAGTAGAAAGTAAGGTACTCTAGTATTTATAAGAGCTAGTAGTACTCTATAGTTTAGAAAGACTAGTAGTGTTCTATTATTTAGAAGAGCTAGTAGTACTCTAGTATATAAAAGAGCTAGTAGTTATTATACTACTACTAGACTTAAAGAAATTAGGTACTCTAAGCTTTTTATAAAAGTATAGAGGTAGTAGAAAAGTAGATTAAAGTAGTAGTAGAGCTTACGTTTATAGTAAAGACGTGTTAATTTTAAAGTAAGCGCGCTTAGTTAATATAATTCTAGTTAAAGAGAGAGCGTAAGTAAGTAGATATAGAGGTAGTATACTATAGAGAAATAAAGTAGGTACCTAAGGTGTAATTTAGTAAGAAAGTAGATAGAAAAGTAAAGATATTAAGTAGTAAAATATAATAAGAGAAGGTAGAGCTAGCGCGCTCTAGAGCTAAGAAAATAATATTCTAGATTAGCTAGCTACTAATACTAAGTATAATAGAGTATATATAGCTATAGAGGTACTAAATTTAATACTAAAGGCGCCTATTTTAAGTACTTAATTTAGTAACTAATTCTAACTATAGGCGCTTAATTTTAGTCTTAATTTAAGCCTAAAATTTAGCTATAGATATTAAAATTTAGCTATAGGCGTTAGATTTAGCTATAAAGGCACTTTTTTTTAGCTATAGAGGCACTAATCTCTAGCTATAGAGGCGCCTATTTTAAGTGCTTAATTTAGTAACTAATTCTAACTATAGATATCTAATTTTAGCTTTAATTTAAGCTTAAAATTTAGCTATAGATATTAAATTTAGCTATAAAGGTACTCTTTTTTAGCTATAGAGGTACTAATCTCTAGCTATAGAGGCGCCTATTTTAAGTACTTAATTTAGTAACTAATTCTAACTATAGATATCTAATTTTAGCTTTAATTTAAGTCTAAAATTTAGCTATAGATATTAAAATTTAGCTATAGATATTAGAGTTAGCTATAAAGGCGCTTTTTTTTAGCTATAGAGGCACTAATCTCTAGCTATAAAGGCGCCTATTTTAAGTACTTAATTTAGTAACTAATTCTAACTATAAGCGCCTAATTTTAGCCTTAATTTAAGTCTAAAATTTAGCTATAAGTATTAAAATTTAGCTATAAGCGCTAAATTCTAGCTATACGTAGGCTATACTAGTAGTAAGCGTAGTAATTACGTAAAGAACTTTAAAATTTAGCTCTAAACTTCTCTACTCTATAACTTTACAACGTAAGTAGCTATTAATAAGCTAAGTGTAGCGTTAAATTCGCGCAGTAATTCTGCACAAAATAGCCTACTTAGATTTTATCTAGGCTCTTTAGTAGTAAAGTTTAAAAGCCTTAGAGCTACTACTTTAGAGCTACTCTCTATTTTTTATTAGTACTTATTACTTTTACTAAAATTTACTTAGAGCTACTAGCTCTAAGTATATTCTCTAGAGTAGGTATAAACTATAGTTCTATCTAGCGTAGTAGTATTAAAGCTATCTTATAGTGTACGCTTACTATATTATATATATATATTATAATACTCTTCTTTATTTCTATATATAAGATAGGTTTTATTACTATTAAAGTACTATATAAGAACTTATTACCTATATATAGAATAAGCTATATTAAGTTATATAAACTAGTTAACTATAGTATAGTAGTATTATAAAGCTTTCTTATAATAAAGGTTAGGTAATTATACTAAGATAAGTATCTATATAAAATAGCGCTGTCTATCTCTATCTCTATACTCTAGTTCTTACACTAGATTAATAAAATAGTTAGAAAAAGTTATCTATAGAACGCTATTAATATTAGAAATATAAATACTAACTAAGAACGTAGTTATTATAATAAGTACATCTATATTATAAGAAGAGAAGCTTATCTAAAAAGCTTTATAGTCTTCTATATCTATTTACTTATAATATACTACGTAGTTTAATACTATACCTAAATTATTTACTATTTTAATAAAGAGTACGTAGATAAAAAGCTTCTTAGCCTAGATTACTTTAGTTTAAATATAGCTAGTAAGAAATTTAGTCTTTTCTTCTTCTATTATTATAAGGTAATACACTTACTAAGCTAGGTTTATCTAATTAGTTAGTGTATAGAAGAGAATAGTATCTATTAGTAGAGAAAGTAACTAGAAAAACTTAACTTTCTATTTAACTAGTATTATTACTAATAAGAGAGTAAAGTAAATACTAAATCTTACTACTCTTTATAATTTACCTAGGTAAGATTAGTATATATAATTATTTAAGAGTATAAAATAAACTTTATCTAGTATAATACGCTCTAAATTACTATAACTATTTAGGCGTTACACTATTTCTATAAATAAGAGTTTAGTAAGTATCTCTAGTATTACTAGAATAATAAACGTAGATTAGTTATAGTATCTATCTTTCTAAATACTAGTATAGATATAGTAGGCTTTATAGTATATAGTAATATCTTATTATAATATAGTAAGTAGAATAATAATAATACTCTACTAGTAGTTATAGTAGTAGTAAGAAAGAAGAAATGCTAGACTTTTACTTACTCTTATACTAGTAATATACATAATAATAGTATTACTATATATAATAGCTTTAATAACGTCTTCTTATATTAGGTAAAATATAGCCTTTTTACTAAAGTTTTTATATAATAGACTTTTATAGTTATACTAAATACACTATTATAGATTAATAGTTAGAGTAGAAGATAGCTAAGTAGAGTAGCTATCTTTACTCTTTTACTTAAACTCTAAAGTAGAGTACTATTTAATAGAGACTTTAAATTAAGATTTTACGCGTTTAAATTTCTTTTAAAATATAGTAATAATAGTCTAACTATAGATAGTAGTTTCTATTCTAGTAGAGTAGTCTACTTATATTTTATATTTTTCTGCGTCTATAGTACTTACTATTTTATTAATCTCTTCTAGTGTAAGCTTCTAAAGTATATACTTATCTACGTTAAACTTCTATTTAAATATAATAATAAGATACTATATTATATTAATACTAATATAGTACTCTATCTACTTCTTAGTAACCTTAGTAATAACACTAGATAGACGCTAGAAGTTAGTTAGTTACTAACTATCTTTATTAGTCTAAAGAAGACTACTAGTAGTCTAAAGAAAATATAGTTCTTTAAAACTAGTTAGTACTATATACTAGAGAAGAATATAAAAGAGTTAAATAAGCTAAAGATACTATACTAATAAGCTACTAATAGAGTAGAGAAGAAACTAATATATAATCTTAATAGTCTTATCTATATTATACTCTTTATAGTACTATAGTATAATAGTAATAAGTTTATTATATAAGAAGATATTATAAAGTTCTCTATTACCTAGATTTTTATAGTATATACTAAGTAGTTCTATACCTTATACTAGCTAGCTACTAGTAGTATATATAAAGGTAAGAAGAAGGTCTAGAAACTTCTAAACACTATTTAAGTAAGTCTTAATCTAGATAGCGTTCTAAAAATTATTAAAAAGAATATTCTTACGCTAAGTATAAATAGAGTCTAATAGTTATTTATAGATAAAGGTAGATTATAATACTAAAGTAGGTAATTTAGAATTAAATAGTCTAAATTCTATATTATAGTTACTTAGGTTTTTAATAATATTATTCTATAGAATAGATAGTATAAACCTTTAGTCTAGTATAAGTATAAGCTTACGTATAAGAGTAGTAGCCTCTTTATATATATTATAGACTATAAATATATACTTAGAAAGTATTATATAGATACTATAAAAAGTTATAGTATTACTATTTTAGTTTATAAAGGTGTTAAAGTTCTCTCTATATTAGAAGTAGCTTAGGTACTAAGTAGTATTAATAAGCTAATATATAGAGGTTTAGTACTTTTATATTAGATAGTTATAGATCTAGTTCTTAAAAAGGTTTATAGTATTTTAGTTACTATAATTATCTTTATAGCTTTAAGCTATAATAGCTTTACTCTCTTAGATTAATAGGTATATTTTACTTTTATTAATAGTACTATCTATATTCGCTTCTTTCTATACTAGGTAAAGTATAGTAAATAATTTTCTAAACTTTTAAATACTAGCTAGATAAACTATCTTCTTTAGCGCGCTAATATCTATAGTAAAGTTATATACTTTACGTAGTCTCTAATACTTTTAGAAAATATATTAGAATCTAGTAGTAATAATAAGTAGATACTTAAACTTATTCTAGAGAAATATATATTTAATAAGAGTAAGCTAGAATTTATAGTATTATTATTCTAGAGCTTCTAGATTAGTATAGTTATATCTTATATTAAGTAAGAGAAAGACTCTATAGTAGCTATCTAGTTACTTAACTATACGCTTCTACGCTTATTATTATATAGTAGATAGTATAAGCTAGCTAGAACTAGGCTTCTTAGACACTAGCACCTAGAATAAAAAGATAAAAACCTTTTATAGAGAAAGAGCGTATTAAAGTAACTTATTCTAGTACGCCTTAAGTAGATATATAAGTATATATTACTTATTCTCTTATATTATATAGATATAGGCGTAGCGTAATACTTTAGTTATTAAATTCTACTAGGTACGCACTATACTCTTAACTATATTATATAAATAGAAAAGAGATAGCTTAGTTACCTATATTAGCGTATTAGTTAGAGTATATACCTTTTTCTAAGTCTATAGTAGTATCTTTAGAAAGCGTATATAGAATAGCTATAAGCTAGTTTATATAGTTAGCGCTAAGAGTATAGCTATAAGCTAGGCTTAATATTTTTCTTTTATCTATACCTTTACTCTCTATAGTTATTCTTCTATATTATAAAGTATACTATTATTATAACTTAGTAGAGTTATAAGTAGTAGCTTAATATACTATAGCTAGACGCCTAGAGAGGTATATTTATTATTATATTTATTTATGTTAGAGGTAGAGCTGCGCGCTTATATTAGTAGAGGCTTATCTCTAATATAAGTAGAGTATATTACTTTAAAGAAGCGTTATATAGTAGTATTAGTATCTATAGATACGCCTCTAAAATAGTGTTAAGTAGATATAGTTTATATATACTCTTATAGTAGAAAAGTACTCTAGATTTTACTAGCTATATAAATACTATAGGTTTTTTATAAGTACTTTTTTATATTCTTATTAGTACTCTTTTAAGTAGTAATATACTTATATATACTATATATATAGCTCTTATATATAGAGAGATACTTAATTTATAAAAGTAGCTATCTATTAGACTAGATAAAAAAGAACTTATTATAATTAGATTTTAATAAGTATAATACTTTAAGAGTAAGAGCTTCTACTTATATACTAGTACGTTACTTTAGTTTAATATTATAACTATAATACTTATTAAGATAGGCTTTAATACTACGTAGTAGTATAACTTTTAGATAAAAGAAGTAGATAAGAATACTATAGTTAGTATTTAAGATAAATATTTTAAGTAGAGTAGATATAATATTTTACTAGCGTAAATAGATAGAGAGGTTAGATAATAATATTATAGTAAGACGTGTTAGAAGCTATTATTAAGAAAAGAATAAAGTTTTTTAACTTATATAGAGAAAGAAACTAGCTATAAAGTAGTATAATAAAGCTATTCTATTATACTCTAAGAATACGTAGAGTAGACGCCTCTTTATCTAAGTTATAGAAAATTATACTACTACTAGTAGCTCTATTACTTTAGTTTATATATAGTTAGAAACACTAGCTAAATTAATTTTATATATTAAGTAGTGCCTAGGTTATTAGAAGCTAGGTATTCTAAACTCTAAGCTCTAGCGTTCTTAGCGTTCTTAGCGTTACCTATACTATAGATACTAGATAATATCTTATACTTAATAGTATATACTATCTCTATTACGTATATATATACTAACTAATATAGCTATATAGCTACTAAAGCTTAATCTTATTCTAGTTTTTATTAATAAAGATAATAAAGTTAGTTTACTAGTCTAGAATACTTTTATAATATTAGAACTCTATATAGTAGTATTCTATATTCTACTAGATATAGTAGAGCCTATATAGGTCTTTCTTATACGCTTTTTAGATAATATAATCTACTAGATCTATTAATAAGTTAGTAAGAAATAACTTTTAAAGTATATTTAGTAGGTTTATAATAATTCTTAAGTAGATATAGAACGCGCCTTTACTAATCTAACTAATAAAAACTATAAGTATCTCTCTAAGCGTATATATAAGAAAATAACTATAAAATAAGTAAATAAGTATCTAAAGAATTAACTAGATTATATATTAGTAGAAATAGTAGTAAATTCCTAGAATATAGTTATAGTAAAAATAAATAAAATTACGTATTCTAATTATAAGCTTAAGTACTAGAATATAGCTAAGATATTTAAGTATATAGATATTAGTAAGATAGCTAAAATAATTAACTATATAAAGGTAGTTGCTATAGTTAACTATTTATAAGAATAGAAAGTAGTTCTAGATATATAGAAGTAGTTATATTAAGAAGGTTTCTGTTTATTTATAACTATAGAATTAACTAAATATAATATTATAGAAGATATAACTACTAGACTAAGTAATAATATAGATATAGTTTCTAATATATAAAATAACTAGCTAGTGTTATTTTAGGCTAACGTAGGTAGAATATTAACTAACGTACTAACTATAAGTAAAGTTAAAGAAATTAAGAAATTAGTTATAACTATATAAAAGAGAGAGACTATAGATATACTTAGTAATATATAGTATTACTAGAATATATTAATACTCTACGCTAAATATAAATATCTAGAATATCTTTTATATAGTAGAATTAATCTAAAAAGTATATAAGAATAGAGTATAGTAATAGTAGTATAAGAGTAGCTATTTACTAAGATTAGTAGCGTTATACTTTATATATAGAATAGATAGTTAGAATATAGAAAGTAATAGTTTATACTCTAAAAGAGATTTAGAGTAGAAATCTTTACTTTACTTCTAAGAGGTAGAGTACTAAATTTATTTATTAAATAAAGACTAATTACGCGTTTATAAAACTAGATAAATATAGTTATAATCTATAATAGTAATACTATAGAGATAGTAAAGGTTATAGAACTAATCTTTATAAGTTATATAAGAGTAAAGTCTCTACTAATACTACTTTTACTAAAGTTTATTAAGAAGTCTAACCTTATTAATTAGACCTTTATAGATCTACTTACCTTTAGTTAAGATACTTAGTAGAACTTTAAAGTAGTCTAAAACTTAATAGATAATATAAGTTAGCCTAATTTACTAGCGTAAATAGTAGTAATATAAGAGAATAAATAATTCTAAGTATACTTTACTATTAAAATTCTATTAATTTATATATATAAATAGGTAGGTTCTTATAAATATAAAAAGTTAAGTTAACTTAGTAATATCTAGAGATTTGTACATACATAATATTAGAACTTTACCTAGTAATACTTAGAAATTTATAAGTATAAAGTGTTAGAATTTTATTCTAAAAATATAAATATAATCTAGTAGTATAGTTTCTATCTATAAGGTAGTAGAAAATAAGCTAGAAAGTTATAATGCTTACGTTATTAAGCGCACTTCTAGAGTTAGCTTACACTATTAGTATACTTCTAGAGTTAGCTTATAGTATTAAGCGTACTTCTAGAGTTAGCTTATAGTATTAAGCGCACTTCTAAAGCTAGCTTATAGTATTAAGCGTACTTCTAGAGTTAGCTTATAGTATTAAGCGCACTTCTAGAGCTAGCTTATAGTGTTAAGCGTACTTCTAGAGTTAGCTTATAGTATTAAGCGCACTTCTAGAGTTAGCTTACGCTGTATAGCGCACTTTCTAAGTATACTTATAGTAGAGAACGTACTTCTAGAGCTAGCTTATAGTATTAAATAAGCTTCTAGAGTTAGCTTAAGCTATAAGGCTAGTGCTAGAATGTGTAGGTGCACAGACTAAATTTTACAGGATTTAACAGCAAAAGTTGCAAACCTAATAAAGTTAGGGTCGCTTAGTGTTCTCTACTATCGCGTTGACGAAACGAAAAGGTGACGATAGAGTGACAGGACTCTAGGAGATGTGCGATCCAATTCACTATATACATGTGCATCATCTCTACTCTTACCGTAGCGGCAGAGACTTGTCCTCGGCGACCTCGCCTGCATCCTTCACCGGCACCGCCTCCGGGCTCGCAGCAGGCGTCAACCACGCCGCAGGCGCATCACTTTGCGCTGCCTTCTTCGCATCCTTCACCCTCTTGTTGACGAACCCCGGTTCAGGGCTCGCCCATTCGTAGCCAAAGCCATCACCGAGCACCTCTTGGACCCCCTCGGCGAGGATCTGCACTGCCTTCCTGCGGTTCCTGCTCCACTCCCACGCGCGATACCACCGGCCTGCTTGAACCGCAGTCTCCTTGCCGCCCTCCAATCCATCGAGAATAGATCGCCAAACGAGCATTGTCTTCTCCAACTCGGGTGCGCGCGAGACACCGATGACACTGACACCCAGCTTGGAGCCACCGACGTCGTCGATGGACTCGTGTGTCCAGGGCACGCCTGATGCGGGGTCGCCTCGGGATCCACACAGCGCGCCAGCAGATATCCATGTCTCGAGCGCGAAGCGTATGGCGATAACCTCGATGCGCTCGCCATAGTCGTCGCAGAAGTGGCTCGCTTTGCGCACTGCCTCGCGGAGAGAGGATGGCGCGGGGTGCCAGTCTCCGAGGCCACCAACGGGTATGCCGTCGTGTCGGAGGAGGCCCATACCAAGGATGGAGGCGTTCGGGACGACGTCGACGCCCGCATTCTTCAGGCGCAAGATGCCGCGCGGGCCGGCGAGCGACTGGTTCTGGAGCGTGAAGTTGGCGTAGGACTGCACCGCATCGAGTGGCTCGCCGGTCTCGCGGAGGATGAGCTCAGCCATGTCGCCCAGCACATCCAGTGGGTATCCACAGATACCAATGTACCGAATTGTGCCCTCTTCGTCCCTAAGGCGGCGGAGTTCCTTGACTGCTTCCAGGACCTCCGCCGGGCTCACGAACTCGACGTCGTGGCAGTATACAAGGTCCAGGTATTCAGTGTGCAGCCTCTCCAAACTCCTGTTGACGCTCTGGCGCACCCATTCCTTGCTGTAGTCGAACTCTTCGCTCCCTGTCCGCCCGACCTTGGTCAGGATCATGTATGAGTTGCGCGGGAACGTCTCCCGGACGAATGGTGTCGCGAGCGCATCGCCGAGCAGTTGTTCGGAGGGGCCGTAGTAGGGCGAGGTATCGAATGCGCGAATGCCATGAGTGAGCGCCGAGGTCACGAGACCAGTTGTGTCGAGCGCGAAAGGGTCGGTGTTGTATTGCGAGTTGAACGTGGCCGTACCGAAGACCAGAGGTGGGAGAATGGACGACAGCGGGGTGCGCCGACCATTGGCGAAGGAGTACGGAATCGGCTTCTGGCGGGTGGGCAGACTGCTGACGGTCGATGGGTGTTCGATGGGCGTCGTCGCCATGATTGCGACTGTCCGGGCTGCTGGAAAGGCTATTGGCGGGCCGACTACCGTCGCGTCGCTGCTGCGATGTCTATAGCGGGGTGCTCGCTTCGCGGGAGGATGCAAGCGATGCGCGCAAAGCAGGACGAGGAGTCGTGGTAGGTATCGCGTATGTAGTCTCTTCTAATTGCAGTTGGGTATGCAGAACGTGGAAGAAGAGAAACAGTCGGCAGCCTGCGGTTTAGGCTCGCGCATGCCACGCTCCGAAAGCGTGAAATCTATGCCTCACCATCCACCGTTTCGGTTGTGGTAAGGCGCCGCACCGCGATGGCAGGAACAGATGGACTAACGGTCGACCCGCATGACGCCATCTGCGTCTGGAACGCGTTTCCTGGCGCTGGGGCGACGGTAATTGGTTGAGATGGAAAAGTCGAAAGGATGATTCATGGATGTTGTGTGATCAAAGAAGGGTCCACCGCTCAAAAAAGACCCTGCCTCGGCCGCCAATCTTGATTAGTGCCGAAGTATCGGGCGCGCATCTCAACATGCGAACGCCGACACACTACTCCCGCCGGGCTTGGAGAGCTGACATGTCCGCTAGGTGACTGCCTGGGCCGTTACAGCGCCGTCATGAGTTCTGATGCGAGCTGTGTGCTGACTGCAGATAATGATACGGAGACGCTAGCGCAAGACATTCCGCAGCTAATCGGGCCGCCAGACCTCCACAAAATGGTGCAAGCATGCGGCAGGGATGAACATCGCGGACTTCCTTTCCTGTCTTCGTTGTCATCTTCTTGAATCCGGGCCTGTTTCGCGATGATCTGCTCGCGATTACTTTGATTCGCGTTCGGGCTCGGTGTGTGACGCCGCCGCTTTGCCGGTGTCTGCTCCGGCTGTCTGAGCTGCTAAGTCTCGATTCTCGTCCACGGTATGGACACACCAGACTCGGTTCCATCGTGTGTCGAATCATGGTCTGGATGTTGCGCATCTCTACGACTTTTCTGCAGTACGAGCAGAACGCTGCATACCTCCTCATGCACGAGCTGAACGTGTCCCGCTATCCCCTTAGAACCTGATTACGTAGGCAGGGCAGTGGCCGTCGCAAGGGAGTGGCCATCCTCGCAACCTCATCATCCCCACCATCGCGTTCTCATCCCAGCCCAACAGCGCGACAACGCCCAGCGAGTGTTCAGCCTGGAGAGGCTTGCAGATGTTCGACGTCGCTGTATGGTACGTGAACGAGGAGCTGAATGACTGAGCTGCACGCAACTTCCCAATGTAGCCCTCTACTGCTCCCAACAGTCACACTCCGCCTATGAGATACTGAGCTCGCGTCGAGAGTATATTGATCGAGCGCCACATCTCACCATAGGTGATACCTCCTTTCGGCCCCCCGCCACCAACGCATGCATCGTGAGGCTGAACCATGCTTACCCGAGGACGCCTTGGTGCTGCCGGCTTCGAAGGCGAGGATGGCTTATGCTATAACTCCGATGCTTGCCTGCGTCGTCTCGCAACGACCACACACAGCTTCGTTCGTAGCCTCGTGGGGTCCACGACTCCCATTCCCATTGCCGCATCATGGCTTCGAAGACTGCTAGACCAAGCACATCCACTGATCTCGGTCGACTATGGAGAGCCGCCGTAAGAGACTACAAAGAACGCACTGGAGAGGATCTTGCGACTCTGGGCGTGAGAAACGTCGCCGACGTGATGCGCCAAATGAATGCGGACATGGTTGAGTTCAAGGGTTTTCGCGACGACGGCAGCAAGAAAGCAAACTTTCGATCGGCTATGGGTGATCATCTTGATGGTCTTCAGACTTGTATTGACGGATTCGCTGCAGTTGGGGCCTGTGTCAGTGCGTTCCCACCAATAATGCCTGTGGGACTTGTGTTCACTGCCGCGAGTCGTGTGATATCCGTGAGTGTAAATTCTCATCATACGGAAAGATGCTAATCTTTGACAGGCCTTCGCAGGGGTTAGAGCAGATTACGACAGTGTCGAGGAGTTCTTCGCATACTCCGCCCGTTTCTTCCGACGACTTTCGCTTCTCGAGAACAAAGCGCAGTCCGATGCGCTTGCAGTTGCAATCGTCAGAGTCTTCTCAATGCAGCTTTCGGTATGTGCCAGGGTGAAGCAACTGATAAAACACAAACGATTCAGTAAGTTCATTTCCCTTGCACTGTGAATGTGCTGACAGCTTATAGAGCAATGGCTCAATGCATTGTGGAACGAGGTCGATCAAGAGCTCATCGCGACCTATGCCGGAATGCAAGCCTCCATACAGGAACTTAACGAAACCGTCAGTTTCGAAATGTACGGCAATCTGGCAACTGTCCAGCACGACGTGCTTGCCAACAATGCAAAGCTAGACGAGCTCGATGAAAGACTTCAGTCCTACCGTTCCAGCCTGGAGAAAGGCATTCTGCAGGTCTACGAAAGCATGATCAATCTGCATCTTGTAATCAACGATGTACGAAACACACAGTTAGAAGACCACGCTTTGATCTTGCAAATCTTCAAAGTCACGGTGAAGACGAGCAAAGCGCCAGAGATCGAGGAGAAGAAGAAGTCATCCCAAAAGTCTAAAGGAGACATCGCCGACCGGAAGTTCCAAGCCCTGCGTGAATTGAAGAAGTTCTTCGCCAACAAGTACAATACGTTTCCCTCATGGCAAGACGCTCACCAGGAGAACTTGCTACAAGACAAAGAACTGCGCGAGTCAAAGGTGAACAAAACAGCGGGATGGCTCCGTGAACACGAGAAGTTCAAGGACTGGGCACATGGAAAACTACCTTTCCTCTGGCTACGAGGCGCCGAGGGGGTCGGGAAATCATTCCTAGCCTACTCGGCTGTTCAACAGCTGCGACTACACCAAAGTGATCACGACTGCTTGGCCTACTTCTATTTCAAGGAAGAGCATCCCTATCAACAGTCGATGCAGAACGCGTTCGCTTCTGCTGCGCTACAAATCGCCGGATCGAACAACAGATACGCCGAACAGGTGGCGGCTAAAATCAAGCAGGAACCCAGTGAGTGTGCAGATATGTCGACCTGGGAGCGGTTCTTCCTCTCGATGTTTCCGAGCGATACCGAGACTGGTGGCCGCCTCTTCCTTGTCTTCGACGGCCTTGACGAGGCGCATGTGCAAGAGGGCGGAATCTTTACGCAGTTTCTATCGGATGTAAAGCAACGGAACGCCAGCGTCTCAGTCTTTGCGACGAGCAGGCCTGAAGACAAGCCCACATTGCAATTGCTCCAGCCTTCGATCCTTGAGGTTACAAAACATGAGATCAGGCACGATTCGAAGATGTTGGTGAAGGACCGTCTACGCACACTACCGCGCCTGCGCAAGTTCACCCTACCTACCAAATCAGCAATTCGTCGCGAGGTAGTCCAGCACGCAGATAGAATGCTTTACGTTGAGCACATGCTCAGGAGATTCAACCACATCGGTCGAGAAAGAGCTGTCTCGCAAGTATTGAAGGACATGCCTCAAAATCTACACGGACTTTACGATCTTCTTCTAGAAAAGTGCCGACATGATCGATCAGAAGCGCAATACCAGGCAATGAAGAAGTTGTTCGCGTGGCTCGCGTTTTCAAAGCGATCGCTTAGCCTGGGTGAAGCCTCGAGCCTGTGTCAACTCGCTCTCTCGGACGGCACATTCGACATCGAAGTAGAGATCATCGGCCGTTCTTCCCGTATTCTTGAGCTTACCCAAGCTCGGCAGCTCGATTAGGATGTCAAAGACGAGGACAAAGACGAGGACGAGGACGACGAGGTGGAAGATGATGGCGTTCCAGAGCTCGGCTACGGAGACCCCCCTCTTTGTTTCCAGGACCGGTCACTCCGGCAATACTTCAAGAGCGTGAGCGTCGAAGACGATGGTGTAACAGAATTCCGGACGCCTGCCACTGCTGCACACCTAACCATCCTTCAGATGTGTGTAGCCGTCATGATGAAGGCCGCTCAAGAACCCTTCGAAGCGGTAAGTTCTGGGCTAACTTGCTACGCGATCAACTATTGGTATGAGCATCTCAAAGAGTTGGACGCAGAAACCGCGAGCCCCGAGGCTGTCCGCGATGTCGTGACATTGTTGCACTGCATCACGGACAACACACACAACGTCGCCAGGCTGTTCGAAAAGCTAGCGCGACACCTGGAGATCTATCTTGAGCGCGCTGAAGACACCTCTACCGCGTGGTACGAGACTCTTTTCAGCTGGACAGCTAGAGTGTCCACATTACCAGATGGATCCCTGGATGAGAACGTGAAGCTTTGGACGCTCACAGTCGATCGAGATGATGTTCTACTTCTGCTTGCTCACGGCCATGTTCACAACTGGCTAGACGCAAGTGATTCATGGTGGATACCTGAAAGGTTCAGATTCGCCAAGGCCGCGCTGTCTCGTGTAAGTTGATCCTCTTCTTCGATGTCATTTCTAATGATATGCAGTCAAATGCCTCTGAAGCCGACGATTCCGAGCAATTCGAGCCGCTCGATTACATGAACGCTATCATCACGCGATATGATATGCCACCCGCGGACTACAAGACTCTTCGAGCGATTGGGGGCACTTTGTCCGACTACGGAACGACATTCTACGACGATCGCAGAGAAGCTCTGCTTACAGAAGGTACTGTGCATTTGAAAAGAGCTGTGGAGTGTCTGGAAGGAGATGTTCATGAGAACATCGCGACAATGCGCTTGCTGGCATCAGCATACAGGCGATGCGACCAGATGCTCGACGCAATCAAGTACTATGACGACGCCTACAACATGGTGCCGCAGAACGATGCGGATGGATCTACCGAAGAAGAGATTGAGAAGACCAGGTTGATACGTATCGGTATCATGATGGAGAAGGCTTCCGCCTATTCTGCCATGGGCCAGGTCGATGAAGCTTTTCACGCATACAATGAAGCACGGAGACTGCAGGGTGAGAAGCCACTAGCTGGTACAATTCTGGACGACATAACGCGACTGTTCCAGAACGACGACGAGACGGATAGTCGTAGGCTGATGGAAATCCTCAAGAGCTGGACCGAGAAGGAGCGGAACAGTTTCTTTACGTACAATTTCGAGGATTACGTGTTTGAGCGCACGGTGAAGCGCATGCAAAAGGCAGCATTGCTTTGTAACGACGCGGATCTACTCATTGGGTGGCTAAGGAGCTTAGCCAACATTTTTCCGCCGGAAAGCCTACAACTGTTCAACATTCGAGGCGCGATCGCAGACATGTATTACCCAATGTTGGTCGACATTGAAAACGGCAAGAGACTACGCCAGGAGCTCCTGGATTTGCCAACAAAGCCCAGCCTAGCCTATGAAGACTCTATGAATGAGGCGAGAACGCGTCACCGGATGGATGTTGCAGACATCCTGTTTTGTGAGTTCCAGATGACTGATGAACCAACAAAGAAAGAGGCGATCATGGACACATTAAGGGATCTGCCGAGCGCCCACGATAACGACGACGACAGCAACAACGTTCGCGAATCTCATGTCGACATGCTCCGCGCAAACATGCTTCGGATCATGGGCCCTGCGAAAGAGTACGAGAGATACATGAAGGAGCTGTTCAAGAAATGTGTCGCTGGCCTCGAAGACAGCATCTCGTGGAACGACCAGTCGAGCCTGCGATTACTGGCTAAAGTCCTGGCGTCTTTGGACAGCCTGGAGGCTGATGCAAGAATCGCGATCAGCGCCCAGTTCTCGATCCTTGATCTTGCGATTTATGGACGTAATCTCGAGCCGGAAGAGTCCGAGACATCCTCCAACGAGAGCGACACGGAAGCTGATGCAGAAGAAGAGCCAATGAATGAGGAAAGCGAACCGCTAAACGAAAGCGACGTTGTTCGGAACGATTCCCTAACGAATGAAGCTCATGATGTTGAAAGCAAGGATCTCCCGGAAGAGCCGATTGAGGAGAAGCAGGATCCTACAGAGCCGGGAGAACAGGATGTGGCTGAAACGGAATCCAAGGACGGAACGGAGTCTGACGCCAGAGCAGAACCCGACAAGCTGGACGAAGACGTTTTTCTAGCTGGAGGCCTTGACTGCGATGGGCCTTGTGAAACCAGCATCACATCGTGGACCCAGCCAATCTACTACTGCCTCATCTGTCCAAACTGTGATCTGTGCGAAGATTGCCACTCCAAGCGCGTCCAGCAAACCAAGAGGGTCCAACCAACGGAGGACAAGACCGAAGAGCCGTGGCTCAGCTTTTGCGGCGCGAACCATCGCTACATCAAGGGACCGATGAAGGGTTGGAAGGGCGTCAAGAATGGCGTTATCCGGTATGCGGATACGGAGATCACCGTGACGGAATGGCTTCGGGGGCTCAAGGACGAGCGTTGGCCGAAGGCTTGGAAGATCTTTTGGACGAGGCAGGGAGGGTTAAAGGATATCGGGGTTGAAGATTAAAGTAGAGCTATCTTTAAGATATTAGATAATATGTATAGCAAGTTAAAGAACACTACAAGCTTCTACAAAAAGATATCTAAATAAGCTACGTGTTACAAATGAATAGTAATAATTTAATACTTTGTTGCTTTGTTTATGTAAGAGTATTAAAGCTAAACTTACACGACTAAACATTAGTCTACTAGTCTGCTCCGATCAAGCCCTCGTATTCTTGGCGTAACTAACCATCTTGCCAGTGTGCGTCTCAGCTCATCTCTAGCAGCCGGCTTCGTTAGATAGTCGTCCATACCTGCATCCCAACACCTCTCTCTATCGCCCTTGATTGCGCTAGCGGTCAACGCAATGATCGGCAGCTCCCGTACTTGCTCGTTGAACAAAGTCTTGTCGTTGCGGATGCGCCGCGTGGCCTCATATCCGTCGACAATTGGCATCATGCAGTCCATTAGTATGGCATCGGGCCGAAGTTCTGTCGACTCCTTGCAAAGGAAATCGAGTGCCTCTTGGCCGTTCCATACGGCTGAGACGACAAAGCCTAGCTTTTTCAATGCGATGGAGATCACTTTCCGGTTGATAGGATTGTCCTCCACGAGTAGGATGTGGTTACCGATCCCTGGTGTGTTCGTGATTGCGAAGGAGTCGAACGTCATGCCGTCCGTACCATCGGGAGGACTGAGGTGGCGAGCCTTCTTGGTGTTCGCGTTCTCTTCAGGATTCTGTATCTTTGCCTGGCCAGGTAAAGCGGTCGATATGAGTAGACCATGACTTGGCCCATAGTAGATCTGGAAAGGGATCTTGCAAGTTGCGGTGGTGCTTTCTGCATAAACGGATTCCAGCCCGATGTGCCCACCCATAAGCTCAACTAATTGTCGGCAAATTGCCAAGCCCAGCCCAGTGCCGCCATAGAGTCTTGCTGTTGAGCCATCGGCCTGGCTGAACGGTTTGAAGAGTTGTTTGATCGCTTCTTCCGAAATGCCTACTCCGCTGTCCTTCACAACGAATTTGAGGATAACTTGGTTGTTCTTCTTTCCGGCCTCGTGAACGCTAAGTGCAATGTGGCCCTCCTGTGTGAACTTGAGACTATTTCCAATCAAGTTGGTGAGAATCTGGCGCAACCTCCACGGATCTCCCAGGAAGAGTGCATCAGGCTTGAGATCGCACCTAAAGTTCAGAGACAGGCCTCGTTCCCTTGCCTGAAGTCGCAATGGGATAAGTGTGTCGCTAATGAGCTTGTAAGGCGAGAAGGGTATTTGCTCAATATCCATGTGACCAGATTCCATCTTGCTGAAGTCCAACACATCGTTGATAAGAGTGAGGAGAAATTTTGCGCTCTCTTCAATGGAGTTGCTGAATTCCAATTGTTCTTCATTGAGCCCACAATCAGAAAGGTGCTCACTCAGACCAATGATTCCGGATATTGGAGTACGGATTTCGTGAGACATCTAGGTAATCATCAGCTTGAGTCGCGGACTCGATTAGAGCGTGACCTACATTTGCGAGAAATCTACTCTTCAAATTGCTGGCATCGAGCGCGGCTTTCTCTTTGGCGACGAGTCTCTTGTTCTCCGTGAGTAGGACAGACCGCGCCTTTTCTTCGGTGATGTCAAATGTGAGAGCTAGTGCAGCCTGCACAACATCCTCACTTGTTGCGCTCCCATCCACGCATGGAGGGACATGTTCTGCAACAAAACGAGTCCGGAAATAACGATCATCTTCCCAATGTTCCACGATTGGACTGAAGGTGCGTCCCTTGAGAACTCCTTGGATAGTATGAACCAATTCTTGGTCTGGGTTGCGATAGGTCTCTTCCGGTGATTCAATGTACGGAATATCTTGTTCTCCTCTGGTACTTTCCAAAAGTTTTACGACCCTACTCGGGTCCCACTTTAAGCGCCCCTCGCATATATACATTTGATTGGTCTTGTTGATTCCCCACAACATAACATCCGTTTGCGCGAAAAGTGTGATGATTGACTGCCGTCGTATGTCTGCCTTAAGCCGAGCAACGACCCATTCGTGAATGTCCATCATGGACACGTACCAGCGAAGGACCTTTCCTTTGGCATCTCGATTCGGTTCGGCGCGTATCAAAAACCAGCAGAAGGTTCCGTCTGAGGCCCTCCGGTAACGTGCTTGATGCGTCCAATGCGAGCGTTCATGCTGGATAACATCAGCCCAGGCCGATGTCATTTCCTGGACATCATCGGGAAACATTGTGGATATCCATCCGCTTCCTAAACTCTCTTCTTCATTCAACCCTGAGAACGAATACCAAGACTTGGATAATTTGACAACTTGCCCATCTTTGTCCATTGTTGCGATAATGTGAGGAATGATAGCGTAGGCGACGTCCGATGTATCAGTGTTGTCTGAGGTATCATTGCTATCCAAGGACTGATAATCATTTTGTCGTTCGAAAGCATTGATTGGGTCTTTCTTTGCAGCTGGTGAAGCCGGCGCTGTTTGGTGTGGCAAGGACGTCCGGTTGAAGATGATCAAGAAGACGCCGTCAAGATCGGACGATAACCAGTGAACAGATGCTCGGGCTCTGACTACACTGGTAGCGTCATCGGAGTCGTTGGCGCTAGGTATGCCCGCTTGTGAGGAATACCGGGTAACGTATACATTGCTTTCGATGATTGCTTGTTGCTCAGCTTCATCGTCCCAAAAGTTATCGGCGTTTTGACAGTAATCTGTCGTAGAAACGTATCCGCGGATACTTTGTCTATTGGCAGCACCTGATTCGCTAATATCGATGGCAGCAGCTAGAATAGAACTCCACGTCCACAGAACTGGTAAAGCACCAGGCAATGGAATCTTTGCAAGATCGGCAATATTTTCGCCAAGCAACGAGCCTTCTGTGGCAAAAGACGCGTCTTGTCGCAAGGGCGACAGGAGTCGGACGCTGCCTTCGTTTGCAGCGACGACGGTGCCGGAGCGGTTGAGCATCAGCGCTGGCGTGATCTGATGCGCAAGAATCGCCTGGGCATCAGGCATATCGCGCGCCATCTTGGGAGAGATAGACAACAAACTAGCAGACTGAGGTAATCTGGTGGTGGTGTTGATAACCGCGAAGGTGGTTATTAGGTACAACACGTGCTGTGGTACGAGCTCTTACGTGGGGCCTTCGGAAGCGTTGCCCTAGCGAATAAGGATAGGAACTCAAGAAAGGGTCTAAAGTTACCCCGAACAAGTCGCTCATCTCCACGCGCAGATCAACGACACTTTCGCGACAGCGAATAGTCGTCACAGCGAGTCTTCGTCGTTGCCTAGAGAGGCGCGCAGATGTTCGACGTCGCTGAACAGTACATGGACTAGGAGCTAAATAACTAAGTTGCACACAGGTTCCTGATGTGCGAAGGAGCTGGTTTCTAGTAAGTCCCAGGGCTACACCGGATTCGGCCTGGGGTATGGTCGTCAAAAATGACTAGCTCCTTCGTAGCCCGCTGCTGGCTGATATAGCTGTCTGATCTCGCTGTTCATCCACAACACAGGCTTCCAAAGGTTGGGTCGGCGAAACGACACTGCGTCGACGTCTTCGAATCTTGGTGGCGGTGATGTTGCGCATCTGTGCATGAATTCATCTACATCTATTGTGCGCGAAATGCTGTACACATCGATCTATTGTATGCGGGACAGGGCGTCTTTTCGCGACTTGCATTGGCCTCAGACAAAATTGGCGCTGACGGTCGCTCGCTCCTCATTACTGCATAAGGTGTCGAAAACATGTATAGAAGCAGGCTGAGCAGGCCAACAGAGATTCATTAGATGGCACTCGCTTGTTTAGCTGTGATGATCGAAGGCAGCTGCATTGATCGCAGAACAGGTGCGTACATTGCAGCAATGGGGACCTATAAGATGTGGTCTTGTCTGGCTTTTTGGTTAGATTCGTTGTCTATATGCTTACTTGATCCTTGTGGTGCTGGTTGTCTTACTTCGAGTGGGTACCTGGATGTGGAGTGCAAGGTAGTGGAATGCTAGTATGGCGGTTTCTTTTACGGCGCACACTACAGAGTTGGACGAGATCGAGCATGGGCGATCTTCGATGCGGATCTACCGTTCCAGTCTGCGCTGTAAGATACCGTGCTTCCTGTTGGTGGAAAGGTTTACTGCATAGCTATTGGCGACACAAGCTAGATATACCGGTCTTCGTATGATCGAGACTTCGCTGTCTTGATACTAAGAAAAAGCCAGGCTAGCCCGGAATTATTCGAAAGAGTCGGACTATGTAGAGACTCGTCATCGGATTTGTGGAAATAGCTGTTCGAGACTGCATCGTGGCGGCGGCTGATGATTGTGTAGAAATTACGGGAACTGTTTGCCTAATGACGGATGTGAAAAGTAGCCAGTAGCACACGTTCCAATCATGAGCCATTATTTTTCAGTACCTCCGCTCGATGCTTGGTTTCACCCAATGCGGCCCCTCTGCGCACGTCTTTCCAAAGTTCAGAGTGTCCATATTCGATCTATCCCAGCCACTAACGTACTTTCTGTCCTCTGGGTCATGATGACCATCCGGCTGCTTCGCACGACCAATATACAAGGCCTTGGAAAAGTAGCAATGTCTCCCATGCCAGGTGTACTGCATGCATTCGTCATGTTCAGTACACCCAACTCTGCAAGCATCGAGGCTCGTATGGACTGTGGAGTTGTCTGGGAGCTGAAACCCCGCATCGAACGCTGCGTCCCAATTCTCGCGCTGTGGGTACTCGCCTTGCAAGGCGGAGAGCAGGGCGCGGTATAACAGGTCGCGATAGCGCATGGTAACGTTACTACTTGCTTTCCATTCATTCTCCCATGACCAAAGGTCTTTGTAGAGAGCTGGGTCGGTTTTGTGTAGGCTGATGACGGGTTCGCACCAGTGGTCCTCACCAAAGGGAACATTTTCGAGTCGATGAGGGCTGAACATGGGCCATAGACCGCTGATATCGATCCCGGCTTTGTCATGCAGCGCCCACCCTAGTATGCTGTCGCCACAACAATCGGCTCTGATGTCTTTCTTGTATTCCGTGGTGAGACGAGGACCCTTGAGACCGAAGGCGTTGCGGTGGCGATCAACGAGTCGATGCGCAGCGGCTTGGGAAAGTATGAAGCCGGCGCCTCCGTACGCAAACCAGACTTGTCTCTTCACGTCAGGCTGCGCGTCAGAATGGTACGTTCGTCCGGGCGAAGGCGATCCAAAATAGTAAGGCAGCGAGCTATTGTAGTTCTTCAAAAGACGGAAGACGCTGTCCCAGAACATGTATGTATCGCTCTCGAGGAAGACGTACCACTCGGCTGCGTTGTTGTATTCGATCGCCTTTTCCACCCCCGGTAGAAATTTATACTTGTCAAGCCTCCACCCTTCATGGCCCTGTTGTAGCTTCGTGCCCTGGCGACTTGCGTTCTTCTGCGTCTGGTAAACGACGTAGTCCTCTGGTTTCAGGTACGTGTTCGGTGGCAAGTCTGCTAGAACGTCGACAGTTCGATGGATGCGGCCATAGGTATGATTTCCATCTGAAACGATCAAGACGTTAGAGATGCACTTTATGACTGTTGAGAGCTGAGCATCCGTTCGTGATTTGTCGTCTGCTGATCCGGTCTTCAGGATGACCTGAACCTTAGAGAGCAGATGCACTGGGAATAGAGTGCATTCGTCCGTAGAGCCGTCCCGCCATTCAGAGTATCTTATCTTCTTGAACTGTGTCGTAGTGTTCCAGGTCCAGAAGTCCAGCCCATTGTCGCCTTGCGGGTTGACTCCATGCGGTAGCGGCGCGAATGGCTTGGGGTGGAAGGCTTGTTTCCCTAGGATATCGCTCGGTAGAGATTCGATGTAAGCCCAGTCGAAGAGGACGAAGCAATTGGCTCCGATGGCTATGCCAATGAATGCGTACAGCAGCCGAAGGGTGCGCCCGGTGGCGAAAGACCTGACACTGGGTAAGAAGCGGCGTGAGCCTGTAAGCATACTGGAGATTGTGTGTAGGCGTCGCGTCACGACACTCTACGTCATTTCGAGTTCGTCGAAAGCAAAGATACGCCAGGAGTCTGGCACTGGATGTGCTAACGTCGAAAGATCGCAGCGCGTATGGGTGCACATGCTTGTCGCACTGCTGGCCCGGGAGATTCGATGGCGACACCATGACATCTTAGGCGCCCTCTTTGGGGTGGTCGCCTTACCTGACACTCCTTCCAGCAGGATTGCGCCGCGAGACAGGATGCCGCGAGACAGGGTGGTGTTAGTTAGCGAGGTCTGCCCGCTGTGATAACGACGATGCCGCTACCCGCGCCTAGCTCATCGGGCCCGGGCAAGCAGCCCTCCGCGCCTCCGTCGCGGCTCTCCAGTTTCTCACACATGCGCTCGTACAGCCGGACAATCGCCATTGTTGTCGAACAGTCAATCTGGCATGATGCGCAACGGTAATTCTTATCGCGAGGAGCGTATCAAAATCATTGGGCAACCACCTCGGGCGCGGCACGCAGGGCGCGAATGCAGACGCCTGGTGGCGGAGCAGATGTCGGCAGGCAATCACGGTGTTGGAGCAGTGCACGAGACGAGCCAGTGAGAGACCAGTACAGGATTTGCGTGAGAACACTATTCGGGTCGATTTGTTCGATGCAGATTGCGTGGCAGTCTTCATTGGTGAGGCTCAGCCTGCGCCGCATCAAGCCAAGACCGCGGGGCAATCATCGCTATGAGATCCAAAGACGACTCCCAACACACCACTCCTCAAGAAGCTTGCTAGAACAGAAAGCGCTCGGTCATCACAGCTTCGACACTTTCCAGTCCGTGTTCAGGTGGGCATGCAGTGGCGGACGCCTCTGATTGACTGATGTTCGATTCGCCATGGAATTCTTGGAAGGAGTGAAGTGCGAACGCTGCTCCGCCATACCCTGGGTACGGTGGTATGTATCGCTTCGTGAGACTTTGCAATTCACAGAAACTCCAGAACAACTTCAAAGCGCTTCTTGTCCAATCTGCAGGGTTATCGGACGCGGGATTGCGAAATACGATGAACCTGTAACATGTCTGCAAAGGGACATCTTCCCTCCGGAAAGGGATGAAGGCTTTCTTGTCGGGCTTCCGCGCGTGCATGTGCTCGCGGACTTCATGCTTTACGATAAAGACGACAAAGATTTCATCAAAGCCTGCAAAGTCCATCCAAAGCGGGTCGACTTTACGCACGCGAGGCAGTGGATACGCAACTGCATATCGTCACACGTCGAATGCAAGTCCCCGCCGGGCTCAGCTCTCCAAGATCTGAAGGTGCTCGACTGTCACAATAGAATCGTCGTTTCGGCACCGGAGTACTGCGAATACGTTGCGCTTTCATATGTCTGGGGAAAAGCAAAATTGGAAAACGCTCCGGAGTTTCCGCGAATACCAGACACACTTCCTCGCACTGTAGAGGATAGCATTAAAGCTACTATAATGCTTGGGTATCGTTACCTTTGGATCGACAGATATGTACGCCGGCCGATAGAGTCTCTTGAGGCGTTGACTAATGGCGCAGTGCATCGACCAAAACGATGCTATAACGCGGCAGCATCAAATCAACCAAATGGGCACGATCTACTCCTCGTCACAGGTAACCATAATCGCAGCCGCGGGTCATAAGGCACTCGATGCAGATGCTACGTATGGTCTCCGGGGTGTCACGGACGACTTCGAAACGCCTAGTTCTTGCGCGGTTTCCGATCGACTACGCCTCGTGCATACCAGAATGACCATCTGTCGTTGTATCCAATTGTCAAATTGGTATAGTCGAGGATGGACATTCCAAGAGGGCTTTCTGTCGAGAAGACGGATGTACTTCACCGACGTCGGCGTGGAATACATCTGTGACAAAGACCGCGGGAGCGAAGCTGCTAAAAGCCTCGCTGCAACGCTACGCGACCCAACTCGAGAGCCGGGTTTAGCCTACATGGAGCGAATGATGCACGAATACACAGGGCGCCGTCTTACGTATGATCATGATGCACTCAACGCTATTATCGGTGCGCTCGAAACCCAAGCAGAAGACGACCACATATGGGGCGTTCATCTTGTTAAAGATGACATAGCCACGTACGTACTTCTGAATTGGCGACACCGGTACCCTCTCCCTCGGCGCGAGCAATTTCCCAGCTGGTCTCCTGTCGGCTGGCGTGGTCGAGTCGATTACTATTCGGAGCATCCTTGCATCTCAGACGAATGTTCACTCGAAGTCTGGTACAAGAATGGATACAAGCCATTAGCCCATGTTACTGGGAAGCTATCACAACAAAATCATCTCCCAGGAGCGGAGAGCTCGAGGTTCCTCAAAGTGACGACTAAAATAATACCTATTGAGTTCGTGCGCATGAAAGGCATTGTGTCGGACGACTCGGACTATCGTTCGGGACTTTATGCTAAAGTCCCATATAGTGATTCTCTCGATCTGTTCACCCTCGCTTTCTGGGATACTAAGGACAAACCTGTACTCCGGCGCAAACAAGGAAGTATTAAACTACCTTCCGCCGTAATCATTCGAAGAGCGGAGAGGCATTATAGACTGCGACACCCTACTCCATTCGAAGAAGAGATTCAGATACTCATCCTGCGTCAGCACGATACACATCACGAACGCATCGGATTCTTCGCCTGGGATAGTTTCCTGCTAAACACCTATTCGGAGGAGGAGGAATCATGGGATAGTGACCAGTCGAGTGACGGTTCGTCGTCGTTTGACCCGTATTACGAGCCAGAGGAGACCACGTTTGCTCTAGATAAGCAAGGCAATCAAGTTGATTTTACCCTTTCTGGGGGGGGTTCCCGACGATATGGAGACGGTAGGTACTGGTTGAAGGACGGGATTGAGACCACCTTCCTTTTGGGCTAGTCGGGCAAAGCAGTCACGAAGAAACACATATACATGCCGCACACATCGGTTCGAGAACGCAGTCGCTGATTTTTCATGTGCTTTTCATTCAGTGGCTTTATAGGTCGTTCTTCAATAACGCGACAATCGAACTGCGCAGCGAGTTCTACACACATTGTCACCGTCGCGCGAACGCTACAGACACCGATCCACTTATCCTTTCTGCCAATTCATCTTCATCACCGCAACTATCACGATTAGCTTTAAGACCGTCGCAATAAACGCCTCAATGCCGCTAACTTACGCACTGGAGCCTCTGGGAGCTGAACATGCATCCATTCAAGGCCACCCGCTGGCAACGCAACCACCATTTTATCTGTGACTCATCAGTTCAAGAGAAGGCATATGCGAGCGAAGCGAAGACTTACCGGGGCCGCATCGCAATACATCCTGGTTGTTCTCGCGAGCATACTCAAATTCTGGCATCGATCTAGAGTCGTCGACCCATGATAGAGGCGTGGGTGTGGTGTTTCCGGTGTCGCTCTCGATGACACCCATAGACCAGTCTGTACCCCAATCCCTACTGACCAAGCGGCCGCCCGCTAGATTGAAGACTGCGGCGTCTTTGAACTCACCGAGGCGCACTGGATACGCGTTCTCGGGGTTAGGGTCGTACCTGTTATAAGGGATGATAAAGCGACCGTTGATCTCAATGATGAATGCGTTAGGAAGGTCGCGATTACCCATGTTGGTGATCTTCTGGAGATGTGGTCGTCGGGTAAGGATTGGAAGAATCCGATGTGGGTATGATGATCAGGATCGGAAGCTTGGGTGAGCAGTCTTTATGCACTTGATGTGCCTGCATCATGTCCGCCAGCATCCCGAGAGGTAGTGAGTTTCTCGTCATGTGTGATGGGCACCGTTCTGTGTAGAGTCTTCTTGTCTCACAAGCCTCCGGCGTCTCTTCACCATTCGGGGTGGCCGATACGTGGATATATCTTGGTGCCGTGGCAGCGCAAGACAAAGAGAACCACTGTTTTTCACAAGGAACTGTCGATTAGGACCGTCGATCGTGGATATATCCACAGCGCGATGTGGTATCCTGAGGCGACTAGTGCGGGCGGCATGTAAGCACGATTGCACGTCGTGCATCGTCAACTCGGGCATATATGAGACGATTCGTCGACTAGCTCCAGATGAATAGAAGCTAAAGAAAGCACATCTGCGCATATGCTCGGGTTGGGCCGCAACGAACTGGTGGCTGGTATTGGTGATCATGAACGACGTGTCGTGTTAGAGGTGCCACCAGCGCATGGTCGGAGATCATGAACATGATAGGCGCGGGCACACAAGTCTTGAACCCGGTGACACAAGATCTTCGGGAGCAACACGATCGTGGGCAACCGAAACGATTTGGGCACGGTGAAGTTGAGAGCTGCAGACGCTACGAATGCAGGTGCGCTTTTGACGATGACGACCCCGCTCTCTCGCTTCGTGAACTGCAAGCCCATTCCTTCGTTCTTGCGCCCCTTCCTGGGTTACCATGCGTCACACAAAGATAGCATTTCCCCCATAACGTAAGCCTCTACCAAAACACAGATTGATGCATTGCAAGCTGCACAACCAGACAACGTCGCTGGCTGTATACATCAAGAAACAAAGGTGCGTCGCTCGATCGACGCGGTTCGGGACAATATCGCTACACGGTGAGAATGCCGCCTGAACTGCTGGAGCATGAAGTTGTTCTGAGCTCAGCACGTACACACCCGCCGATGAACGATAATCTAACCCATTCCTACATTACCAACAAGACTAGTAATGCCACGCACTTCTGACGAAAGATCCATGTGACAACAACCTCTCGCAACCGCTAAGCCTTTGTCTCCTGCCAGTGCAACTTTGTCCCAGGTCCTGATATGGTTAGTCGAGAGACACGAAGCAGCATCTCCAAGGGATGCGCTGCTTACCGATATCCATGGTGGGAGGGCACGCGTACAATCGCGTCTGCTCATCATCGTCAAGCAGCGCACCGAGCGGAAAGTCTACAGGAACGTCAGCCAAGAGGCAGTTCGACATGCTAATCTTCAATGCTCAAGCAACCTCAACAACCTACCAAAAGACTCCAGTTGAACATCGTCACCATCCCCCGTGTACTGAACCGACTTCACCCGATGAAACTGCTCGGCCCAGTACATAGGCCTAGGGTCAAACTTGTCTTCCTCGTCCATCAAGCGCCCGACAACGAGGAGGCTGACTTCGTTGCGACTAAGTAGGAGTCCGTTTTCCAAAGTGAACACTGCAGCTTTGTCGCGGTCTCCCATGCTAACGGGGTACTTTTCCTGCCAATTGGCCGCGAGGTAGGCGGTCTCGGTATCAGACAGACTACTGACGAATTGGCCGTTAAGCTCGATAAGAAAGCGGCGGTCCAGGTTTGTTTTGGCCATGTTAACAGATTGGGGAAGATAGCATGGAAGTATGGAAGAGTATAGAACGCACCACTTATGGTGTTTAAGAAGGCTTTGTATACCGTGACTTGGTAGTACACATCACGGAGCTGAAAGCATGTCGCATATGCCTAATTCGTAGTGGTGTAGAACTAGACGGTCGACCCGATGAAAACAAGCTAACGCGAACCAAAGCCATGCGTACTTCTGTGCCCCCGAAATGCGCAGCGGAGCCATCAAGCCCAGTCAAAGAGGTCGTGCATGACTACTGCATGCGAGCCTACAACTACTACGGCTACTAGTACATCCTCGTTAGTGTACTACGGACATGCTCGCGGCGGGTTTAGTGTGCCCAACTGGTTATAGTCAACTTGTTTGGCGACAAATGCTCGTTGCTTTTTGAATGCGCGGCGTCAAGGAAAGAGACAAGGGCAACTCTGCTCATGACCGTTGACCATTTGATTCCAACTTGTTCCTTCCAACTTCCTTCACAGAAAATTAGTATGTCAAAGGCCACTTTAGAAAAGAGCTTTCTCATCGAGATTGACGGTCAGTTCATCAGTAAGCCGCTCGGCTACGGACCTGAGGGTTACGGTGACGCCGCCGGAGGTCAAGCTACCGTCGGAGGACGCGATGACGCTGCCGTATTCACGCTGCAAGACGGACACCTACGCATCGATATTGATACAGGTCTGATGTCCCTGGGGCGCGATATTCATGAGATGACACTCTGGGAGCCGAAGCGCATGTGGTGGCTCAAGGATCAGAACCAGGTGAAAACGTGCGAGTATACGGAGAGATCGAGTGGCCCCCGCTTGAATGTGTCCGTATGTAATCTCGCGTCACGAGCCCTTTTGAACTCGAAAGTGAGCTTCGTTGACATCTGCGCAGAATTTCCGATCGGCGCGCTGACTGACCATCAAGGTTGCACGCTTGTATTTGCCATCCAGCCCCGCGGGGGATCATTATGGTAAGCTAGCCACCTGTTGAGACCTCTGCATGTGTGGTTTTGTCTATATGCTAATAGTTGTAGGCAATGAGACGAAGCTTCGCTGGCAGGAGGGTCCAGGGGAAATGGTGTAGGCCAGGATAACGAAGCGGAAATTTGACGGCTGCAAGATGCACCTCAAGCCCTTTTGGGTTAATCATAGCCTGCCACAATAGTTGCACAATCAACCAAACCACAGTTCCACTTCGTGAAATAAGGATACTCTGCATACTCGAATATTGCGGCCAGAACGAGCTGGAATAGACGCAGTAGTAGTAGTAGTAATGGTTGCACAGTATGCAGCATTGCCACGTGTCTGCAGCCGTGTAGACCTCTGCGGACACATTAATGATCACGACGAAAGGGCAGTTGCTTTGAAACGTATGCCATTGGATATATACAGCCCTCTCCTCTCTATAAGATTGCCTACAACTTCGCAAACACAGTCGGCACAGCCCCACCCATCTCCACAAGCGTACTCTTATTCCTTACCCAAGCCTCAAGACCCTTCTTTCCATTCTCCACACCCACACCACTCTGCTTCCAGCCACCGACGCTCATCTCCGCCGGACTCTCGCCCCAAGTGTTGACCCATGTGATACCCGCTTCGAGCTGAGCGATGACCTTGTGCGCTAGGTTGAGGTCCTTGGTGAAGACACCCGCCGCAAGACCGACATCGGTGTTGTTGGCGCGTTGGACGACTTCCTCGACGGTCTTGTACGTGAGGATTGACATGACGGGGCCGAAGATCTCTTCGCGCACGATCTTCATGTCGTCGGTGCAATTTGTAAACACGGTGGGTTGGACCCAGTACCCGTTTTGGTAGGCTTTGTCGCTGTGTGACGCAACCCATGATGGGGTTTCGGGGCCTCCGCAGAGCATCTTTGCCTTGTCGTTGTCGCGGCCGTGCTTAATGTATTGTATGACCTTCTCATAATGAGGCTTTGAGACCAGCGGGCCGAAGTTGGTGGCCATGTCGTGGAGATTGCCTGGGCGGATGTATTGCATCTTCTCCAGTAACCGCTTCTCGAATTCCGACTTCATTGCTTCGGGGATGAAGACTCGTGTGCCGTTGGTGCAGACCTGTCCTGTTGAAAAGAAGTTGGCTAGCATTGCGCCGTCAACTGCCTGATCCACGTCCGCGTCTGGGAGGATGACGCATGCCGACTTGCCGCCCAGCTCCATTGTCACGTACTTCATCTCGCCGGATGCGCTGCCTGCGACCTTCTTGCCTGTCGAGACTTGTCCGGTGAAGCTGACCTTGGCGATACCGGAGTGCTTGGTGAGGTATGCGCCGACCTCGCCGCCGCCCTGGACGACGTTGAAGACACCGGGCGGTACTCCAGCTTCAGCGTAGATGTCCGCTAGCACTGTGGAGTGCAGTGGTGTGAACTCTGACGGCTTGTAGACCATGCAGTTGCCGGCTGCTAGGCATGGCGCTGACTTCCAAAGCGCGATTTGAATGGGGTAGTTCCACGCGCCAATGCCCGCACATACGCCCAGCGAGTTCTTGGTCGTGTACACCCACGCATCTGGTCGCAGTTGTGCCGTCTCGCCGTTCATACCACCTCCGCCTACGAGGTTCGCAAAGTATTCGAGGACATCGGCGCCGGTGACTACATCGACGGTCGACGTCTCGGAGAAGGGCTTGCCCGTGTCGCTGGTCTCGATCCGGGCGAGTTCGTCATTGCGTGCGCGAAGCAGGGCAGCCGCTCGCTGAAGGATGCGCGCGCGCTCGATGGGTGGTGTCGCGGACCATGCGGGGAAGGCCCGTTGCGCCGAGGCTATCGCAGCATCTATGCCAGCGTTGGAGGTTGTGTGGATGTTTGCGACGGGTTGGGCGGTCGCGGGGTCAATCGTCTGGAAGGTGGAAGTGGAAGCGCCTGACTGAAGCTTGCCGTCGTAGTAGGCTGATCGGGGCGCATATGGGAGAGACATAGTGAGCGGCTTGTTGGCGCAATGGATAAGCCTGGGGTTGCTTCTGGCGTTGACACGGAGTCGCAAGAGTTTGGTCGCCACGATGGTCACGATGAGCGAGATGAACCGGGAGAAGTCTTATGCACAGTTTGATCTGCACATGTCAGCCAAGTGGTCAAGATTGGCGCGGTGATGTAACGTGAACGAACATTTGTATGGGCGATAGCGGCGGGGAGCTTGGATGCAGCTGTTGCGCCTCTACTTCCTTTCACGATCAGTAATCCTTCGGAACGTCGCCGAGGGAGTACGTCAGCTGAGGGATATGCAAGGGGTGCGATCAGGATAGAGAAAGTAGCAAAGTCTCGCTTTTCAGCGGGATGGCGTCGTTTCCTGTCGCTGCTGCTGCTGTCTGGCACAAAAACGTCGCTCCGATGGCTGCCGCCCTCACCGCCCGGAGATCGGGGAAGGTGCGGCATCGACCGACAGGGATGGCCAGCTCGGAAGCTGCAGCCCAGCGGGGTCGCGCTAGGCCCAACGCGCCCATCACATCATCGGACGCTTTTACGACGTCTTTTTTCTTTCACTGGCGACCACGCGTGCAATGTCCACGTCGTCACCAACACCATCGTAGTCGATGTTGGACGCAATTGATCAATCACACTTACAACCTGCTCACAGCGTGTCATTTGCCACTACTTCGGCCCATCGCCTTTCCTTCCTCGCGCACCGTCGCAACATCGCTGACATCCTGAGGCGTTGGAACCAAGGTTGAGCACGTGCACGCGTCCGGTCCAACCGTAAACGGCCCTATTTAGCATAGTCTTATCTGGAAGGCGAACGACACATCTTGCAGCGGCGCACGACTCTCCATTCCCCAGCCTCATCGCCAGCTCACTTTTGCTGCTCCGACCTTCTGCCGACCGCCCGATCGCGACGCCCGGCCCATCTAGACACCATCGTCTCCTTCGAGCGATAGTCCGGTTGGATATATAAGCTTGCCCTGACGTGAAAAGCTCTCTTTAGCAGAAGTACATTCTCGCCATCACCCCAAGCCCACCAGCCACACGCAACAATGGCTTTCGAGACCGTGACCTCCATCCCCAAGGATGCCGAGTATGACTTTGTCATTGTCGGAGGAGGCACAGCTGGCTGTGTCATCGCCTCGCGACTCACCGAATACCTCCCCAACAAGAAGGTCCTCTTGATTGAGGCTGGCCCAAGCGACTTCATGGACGACCGTGTGCTGCTGCTCAAGGACTGGCTCAACCTTCTCGGAGGAGAGCTCGACTACGACTACGGCACCACCGAACAGCCCAATGGCAACTCCCACATCCGACACTCACGTGCAAAGGTCCTTGGTGGCTGCTCATCACACAACACCCTCATCTCCTTCCGGCCGTTTGAGTACGACTGCAAGCGATGGGAAGCCCAAGGCTGCAAGGGCTGGAGCTTCAAGACCTTCATGCGCGTGCTTGACAACCTGCGCAACACCGTCCAGCCTGTCCACGAGAAGCACCGTAACCAGCTCTGCCTCGACTGGATCGACTCGTGCTCAACCGCCATGGACATTCCCGTGATCCACGACTTCAACCACGAAATCAAGACCAAGGGCGCTCTCAAGCCTTCCGTTGGTTTCTTCTCCGTATCATACAACCCCGACGATGGCCGCCGGAGCAGCGCTAGTGTCGCCTACATCCACCCCATCCTCCGCGGTGAAGAGAAGCGCGACAACCTGACTGTTCTCACCAACGCTTGGGTAAGCAAGGTCAACGTCAAGGGCGACAAGGTCACCGGCATTGATCTCGCGCTCCAAAGCGGCGAGAAGTTCACGCTTAACCCCAAGTGCGAGACCATCCTCTGCGCGGGTGCCGTCGACACCCCACGATTGATGCTCCTCTCCGGTCTTGGTCCCAAGCAACAACTTTCCGACCTCGGCATCCCTGTCGTAAAAGACATCCCCGGTGTTGGTGAGAACTTGCTAGACCACCCCGAGAGTATCATCCTCTGGGAGCTCAACAAGCCCGTACCCGCAAACCAGACCACCATGGACTCTGACGCTGGCATCTTCCTGCGCCGCGAGATTCCCAACGCAGCAGGCGGTGACGGCGACATTGCCGACATCATGGCTCATTGCTACCAAATCCCGTTCTGCCTGAACACCGCTCGGTAAGCCCAACAACCCCACATTTCCGCGCTGCAACTAACATGATCACCAGCATGGGTTACGACTCCCCCATCGACGCATTCTGCATGACGCCCAACATCCCCCGTCCCCGCTCCCGCGGCCGCATCTACCTCACCTCCGCCGACCCCACCGTCAAGCCCGCGCTCGACTTCCGCTACTTCACCGACCCCGAGGGCTATGACGCTGCCACCATCGTCGCTGGTCTCAAGGCCGCCCGCGAAATCGCCAAGCAAGCCCCCTTCTCCAACTGGATCAAGCGCGAAGTCGCGCCTGGCCCCAAAGTCCAGACCGACGAGGAGCTGTCCGAGTACGGTCGCCGCGTCGCACACACTGTATACCACCCCGCTGGCACAACAAAGATGGGTGATGTAACAAAGGACGAGATGGCCGTTGTGGACCCCGAGTTAAAGATTCGGGGCCTCAAGAGCGTCAGGATTGCGGATGCGGGATGTTTCCCCGAGATGCCCACCATCAACCCCATGTTGACTGTCCTGGGTATCGGTGAGCGCGCTGCTGAGCTTATCGCGCAAGAGTGGGGCTGGAAGGGTCTCCAGAAGGAGAGGTTGTAGACGCGCATCGCATTTCGAGAGAAATGTTTGTGTTTGGTGGGTAGATGTGTGTTGGTACGATGGTAAGATAGATGTGAGTTGATAAGATAATGAGTGACGACTTTGACGGTCACCCCAATGCGACAATACCCTTTGCAGCAAGATATCATATATGGATTCGTAAGTGAGTCAATTGCATGTGTGAGTGGATTGGAGAGGAGACGGGTGTTTGTGACTGTGCGACTTGATCGACATGTGTCTAAAGAGCTCGACGTTTCCCCTGTTTGCGCATTACTGCCCCGTTCACTTGGTTGACGGACGGGTAAGCTATCTGCTTGCGTGAGCTAGGAGACGGACTTGGGCGTAATCCCTTGTGACTCTATCGCCCGCTGACTTGGACCTATATGAGGCTTGGATGCAAACATGTTTCAGGAGGATCGATTGTAGGGATGTCTCGCGAGCCTACTTCAACAGCAAATGCATGATCATCATCATCATATCGAAAGGACGGGTACATCAGAAGGTAAATGATAAGGAAGCAAGGCTCACGATGGACAAACAACGCGCTGGAAAGTAGCAAATAACGTCAAATTCCGTCTCCCATCTACACTACCCATCCTCTCCTCTTTCCCTTAATCCTATCCCCCATCTCCATCTCCATTCTCATCTCATCCCATCCCCCATACTCCTCCCCTCCCTTCTTCTCTCTCTTCATACCACCCTATCACGTAACAGTCAAGGTGTAGGTGACGCTATCACACTTGCCGTTGATAATCTGCCTATCGCCACTCGCCAGCTGCAGCAGTCCCCTCCACGTGCCGCCATGCTGCATGTTAAAGCAAGCCTGGTTGATGTTGTGTGTAGACATAAACTCTAGGCCGCGAGAAACAGCGTCTTTCATGGTCTTGACTTCGGCGGTTGTGTCGCAGTTTTTGCCGGTGGTGGCGGCGTGGTACTGGTAGTTTACTCTGCAGGAGTGACATGTCAGCGGCTGAGATAGGATGAGGACGGGAGGGGAGATGCGAGAAAGCGGACGTACCCATCAACAGTGCCGGAGATGACGCCACAAGTGTTGGCATCGCTCTGCGCCTTCATGAGATTGGAAACGTAGGTCGCGATTGCGTTCACGTTGAGCGCGACCACGGCGCCTGCACCCAGGATGGCGACCTGCTCTTCGATGCTGAGTCGTTTGGCGAGGTCGTTGCTGGAGTGAACTGTTAGTATGGGATGGAGAATGCTTTGGAAAGGGGTTCTTCGTTGTACCTGGACTGTGCCTCCTCTTCTGAGATTGGCAGTGCGGCCACCTCCCGCTCGGGAAGAGAAATGGCCATGGCGTTGTAGACGAGGCAGAGAGCGGTAGCGGCGATGGTTGAGAAACGCATGGTGGGTAGTGGGAGGATGTGATGGAGCCTGTTGTAAGAGTGGAAAGTAGAGTAGTGATGCTTGAGTGTTGAGGATGGTGTACTAGAACTGGGTGTCTTGTCTGGTATATATATCTTCGCATATGGTGAGTCGTTCCGATCGTTGAGATAGTGACGTTCAAGCACAGATTGTCTCGATGCACGCCTGATGACAACGGGGCTGGAGAGAAACGCTTCGCGACGTGACCCTAGCATACACATAGCAGCATGATGCATGTCTCCGCAAGCGGTGAACCGATGCTATCTTGATTTCATCCCGTGTATACCGCCGCACAGCGCTGTATGTGTAAGGCGCCCTTCTTGGATCAGCGTCTATACAATGTCGATCGTGGTGTTGCACTTCGCCGTCTCTAAGGCGTTCCTTCCTCGGTCCATGCGGCGGGCCGAATCACGATGTTGGCCCCCATCTTGCCATGTTGTTTCAGCGATCTTAGCCTCCGCAAAGCTAAGCTTCTCAAAAATAGCCCTTTCCGGTAGACCATCTACGTCAGTAATGTTCAGGCGTTCCATGTTTAGTCGTTGCGCATAGCCGCACGAGGCTGTGTATCTAAGGCGTTCCGGATCGGTCCGGAAAAGAACCATGAGCTTGCGCCGACCGACCCTCCGGATCTTGAAACCAAGACTGATCAAGATCGGCATAAGCTTTGTAGATGCGCGCTTATTTTGACTGCGACACTTGATTACATTCTTGCATCGTACATCAGGCATCCTGCGATCATCTATCTCGGTCCTTTCACACAGCGCTGCAACATGGATTGACGTCGCCGTCTATTGAACTTCCTCTCTTCTTTTGTGATCAAGGCGGGCAGTATGTTTGGGGGCCTCATGAAGCTCAGGCCGACAAGGCAGAAACGCTTGTTGAGAGCTTGAATGTGTCCGAAGGGAGGAGGTAAAGCGCAGACCTGATGTAGGTTGTGTTTATCTGAAGATGTATATAAGTAATCGACCCGTCGAAATGAAGGTTATCAATTCATCACAACAGTTCCTCTCAAGTTACAATACACAGCCAAGATACCCCATCTGCTATACCTCACTTGTTCACAATGCGCTTTCAACTCGCCCACATTTTCTGCTTGCTCGGAGCTGCCGAGTCTCTCGCTATCGGTGCCCCCGAGAAAGAGTAAGTCACCGTTCCCTCTTGACATATATCGGTAATTGTAATTCACTGACATGAAAGCTCTAGCTACGCCCTGCTCGACACCAGGGACGTCTCCGCCCCTCTCGACCGCCGCACCGACATTGAAGTCGCCGCCGGTTTCGTTAGCAACGGCGGAACCGCCACCCTAGCCATTGTCTCCATCGCCAACTACCTCGCCGTCTACATCAAAGGCCAATCCGACGTCAACAGCTGCTCCGTGATCTCTGGCAACGTCGACGGCGCTGTATGGCAGTACTACGCGACTACCTCGGGCCCGAAGTGCGATACCACTTCGGAGACGAAGACAATTAGGAACGCGGTTGAGCGCGAACTCAAGTGGATGCAGGCAAATGGGTATGATGCTGCTTGCTTTAAGATGGACCATGGGGGTACTTGGGAGGGACATCTCAAGATTGCATTGAATGGGAAGCCGATTGCCAGTGACACGCAGTGCAATGCTGCGAAGTTTGTCAATCTGTAGATGCGTGGCGTAGTGGCTAGGAGGTGGAGGAACGTTTGTGTCTTGCGCGTTCGTACTAGCTAACCATGTTAAGTATTTTATGCGCAATGTACTTCGTCTATCAATGCGCATTCATTATATATCTTCATCGTCATCAAACTCAAAGACCCCCACCAGGCCACCCCCCTCGTCTTCCTGTTCCTCTTCGATCTCCTCCCGCCCTGTCTCATGGTCTTGCACTTTCTCCTGTTCACCTGCTTCTTCCCGTATATCCAGAGGCCCCCTACCCTCGAAGTTCAGCGTGCCATCCATCTCATGGGTAGCCAGCACATATCCGCCTTCTTCATCCACTCCTCCGGTAATCACCACTCCATCCCGCTCCCTTCTCCTCCTGTCCCTCCTTCTCTGCTCAGCGTGTCTCCTCCTTCGGTCTCTGTCTTCCTTCCCTTGGATCCACTTTCTCATTGGTGCGGGAAGCTCATTCGGCATGACTCCTGTCTTCTCCATGCCCCAGGCGGTGAAAGTTAGGGCCGCGCGGTTGGTGGAAGAAAGAGTTGCTGCGCCGATACTCCATGATGCGCGACCTAAGCCTGAGGATGCGATGGCGCTGGCGAAAGAGAGGGTCGCAGTGGAGACCTCTGATAGCGCGGCGCTGGTGTCGTGGATGGCGGCGGGCCAAGTGCCGGGGAAGGGTGTGGCGGTCGGAAGGGATGCCGTCGCAGAGGAAGGAAGGTCTTCCCAGCTTGAGGAAGAAGACGAGAAAGCGGATGCGGGCTGATAGGGGGTTTCCTCTTCGTCGGCACCGATTTGCGACTCAGCGACGGTGCCGGTGCGGATATTGGCCGGGCGAGCTCGTGGCTCTGGCTCGGCTTGCGCTTCTTCAAAGTCGCGCAGTTGTGGAGCGCTTAATCCTGCGGATTGCATGGGCGCATCTTCGAACCCGTCGTGGGCGCTGTAGTATGCTTCTGAATGTGATGATGCTTGGTGTTGTGGGCGGCCTCTCGTCGTGCCCTTGCCCGTTTCGGAAGGGTCGTTGCTGCCTACAGCCTTGCGTGGGCGCCCGATCTTGTCTACCATCGTGACTGTTGCAGAATACGGTTTGTGTTCTAAGCACGTAGTATAGTGTAAGTACAAGGTTGCCGACTACAGTTGCAACGAATGCTGCGACGCGCAAAGAGAATCCGGGGGCGTATGCTGAAGAGATGGGTGATTATACTTCGTATCGTGGGTAGGGTGGGTGGTGGCTGCCGTATGTGGTGAATGCGAGAACTTCCACGCGCAATTCAATCGGAATAGGGAAGTGCGAACGCCTGCGCCAACGTCACTGCTTCACTGCGATCGCGACCTTGTGAGAAGACAGAAGCGGAAAGCTGTCGGACGAACGATCAATATGCGCATTGCTGCGAAGACATCGAATCTTTCGGAATGAACTCTGTACCATGGATGCGCGACCAGGACCTAGTAGATGATTTGATTATACTGACTTGTGGTAGGTCCACATACTGAAGCTGCGCGCGCAGCACGAAGGCCTGCGCTAAGCGAACCATAGGTGCGCTTCTTCAATATCAAGGTATCGCGGCAGGTTTGCTAAGGCGGTTACGGGTTTGAGCACCAAACACGATATCGTCGCAGTGAATGCAACAGCACGTGACTTCATGTGTCATCGACTGGCTGCCCCACCCAGCGCAACGACGAGAATACTTTCGCAATGGATTACTTGGGTACGTAATTCGGACAAGACTCGCGACACATTCATTGCTTTTAGTGTCGCCTGCGCCGAGATCGCGTTTTACATTGTGCTTGCGTGCGACCCATAACCACATAGTGAATACCTGCGTCTAGGCAATCACAACACGACCTCGATATAAGACCGCGGTACCCCGCCCTTGACAAAACAACGCGACAGCTCAGACCATCAGTCTTTATATACCGCCCGCTATCTGCACTCTGCGCATTATCACAGCCGCTCGCATTCCAAAGTCCACTTCCAGCCACTACTCGTCGTCAATACTCAAATACTTCACACTCTTTCAAATCCATTCCAACGATGTCTTCCACTCCTCCCAACAACCAGCAGGCCGCGCCCAAGATGCGCCCCGTCACCGGTAAGCAACTCCGCGCTCGCGTCTCTGTGCGTCTTTCCGTATACTGACTTGTCGCACAGGAGCTTTCTTGCTCAAGCAGAGTCCTCACCATCTCTCGCATGACATCAAGGACATCCTCGAGAAGCATGGCGTCAAGCTCTCCCCCGGCTGTTCCCAAGAGCTCACCCGGTACCTCAACGACAAGCTCGAGGCGTACCCCATTCCTTTCGACCCCAAGCGTCCCAACCTCCAGGCGGATCTCGACAACAGTGCCCGTCTCCGCGACAGGAAGGCTCAGCTCAAGGACCAGGGCGCGACTTCGAAATCACCCGCGAAGACGCTCCATCGATCGAACCCCGACATCTTCTCGCGGTTCGGCAAGCCCCGCAACATCAACGAGTCTTTCATGGACATTCCGTGGAACGATCCAGTCTCGCCATCTATGTTGCAACCGCCGATGCCTGTCAGCGTGAACTCGCTGCTTCAGGGCTGGCCTCTGAAAGAGAAGTCAGTCGTAGCTGCGAAGACGCCGACCAAGGTCAAGAAAGAGCAGTCTGTACAGACCGAGATCCAGAACCCCGTCAAGTTCGCGAAAGAGCCTGCCGTCAAGGTTGAGATCGATCGTTCCGTTGACACTAAGATCGGATCGGCCAACACCATGAAGCCGTCCCCATTGAATCGCGGGCGCACCGACGACTATCTTGATGTCGCGACAGAAGAGATCATCGAGCGCGCACCCCTCGCTATCACAAGGGGCAACCTCATCAAGGTAGAAGATAGCGTTGGCAGCGACGTCCAGCGCCATCATCAGATTCATCGCACCGTCGACTGCAAGTCTCCGCCTGCGCCCCCCGTCAAGTCCGAAAAGGACACGGCCAGGAGCACCAAGCGCACCCACAACGATTTCGAACAAATGGATCCCGATGCCGTCTCCTTCACATCTGATATCCTCGACGCTGTCAAGAAGACCCGCCCTGCTGTTAAGCAAGCAACATCCCCTTCGCCCGCTATCAAGGTCGAGGACGAAACCTCCGGCTTCCAGAGCTCCATCGGCTCGTCCAAGTCGTCGGGCTTCCGATCTTCGGTCTCAGATGTCAAACAGGAGTTCCAGGAAACGCCTGACACAACATACTTCGGTGAGTTGCAGCAGACGCTGGGTCGGTCCCAGAGCCCTTTCAGCCAGACGCAAGGTCTCCCGAACTCCTTCCCCCGCAGTCGCTTCGGCAGTCAATCGTTCCTGAGCTCTCCCGGTTCAGTAACCTCACAGACGTCTGGACGCGTCGAGATCAACCCGCGTCGCTCTGCTCGACTATCCCAGGCTAAGACTACCGCTGCCGGCTCGTCAGACCTGTCAGCTTCCGCCCCCTCAGCTCCTCCAGCTCCGTCCCCTACGTCATCTTCCGCCTCCTCTCTTGGTGTTAAGCGTCGTCGCTCCAACAGCCTTGCAGACGAGATAGAGCAAGTTGAGCGCCAGGGTCGCAACAAGAAGTTTGTGACGAAGGAAGTGGTCGCGAAACAGCGCGAGGCTCGCCACGAAGAGGATGCAAAGGACAAGAAGCGAAGTACCGTCGAGCGTCGTCGCTCAGTGCTTCAACGTCGCGGCCTCTAGAGTACGCATTCATCCGGGCTAATCCACTGAGCCCGCCGAGCCTAACTCTTCTTCTAAGATACCAGACCATTGGAAGTCCACATACTCATCGCCAATTCAACAACCTACATGCATCGAAGTCGATAAGGCTTCCATCGCTCGCGACACCTTCGCTATATCAGGACGACCTCTCTCCCGAACGAAAGCCAAAAGAGCTTCCCTTGTCTACCTCCGCGCACGAAGCGCGCGTCCATCCAAGCTATCCCGACAACGGTTCCGGCCGATCCGTGTCAGAGAACATCGACGGCCGCCGGTCGAGCCGGTGCAAAGTCCAGAGAGACTTCACCACACAGTCGACCAGGTGCAAGCTCAAAGAGCTCACCTCTACTACCCCCTTCGCCGCGCCCAGAGAGACGCGTCCATCGGGGTCATACCTACTACATTGACTCAGCTGAATCCGTCCATAGAGACTTGACAGCTGACGACCGAGATGAGTGCAAGACCCATGGAGGCTTGACTCGCCGGTCGGGATGAGCGCAAGTACAAAAGTCTTGACGACTCATCGGCCATCCACCACCAAGATAGTTGGTGGATACTAGCTGGAAATGTTTGGGACACAGAAGTGTTTCCATCACCCAGCTGCAATGAGATCAAGGCCACAAAAATGGCTTGGCTCATCTGCTTCCCCCAACCGACCTTCAACGTCGAGCGATCTTGAGTTGACTGGAAGTTCACAGGGCTCTTATCGCTGTCGCACTGAGCGCAAGTCAAGAAGGCTTGCCCTACAGTGCGTCCATCTCTTTTATGTATTCGGCTTCATGTTTAGTTATTCTGTTGTTCGCGATTGCTGGCCAGCTGTCTACCCTTGTCTCCTTCTTTTCTTTAACATTCCTTGTGTTACTGTATTTGGTACAAAAACGTCCTGTTAGTATTGTTACATGTATACAAAAAGTGATAGCACAATGAAAATTGAAAGTTCATAAAGACAGTCAACGTGCGTCAGTGCGAATGTAATGCGGTGACTTCGGCTCTCCGCCCGCGTATCCCCACCTCCGCATGCAGGTCAGATTAAAGTTTAGCGCACCAATACGCGGTGAGTATCGCAACTGACTGCATGCACAACGGCTTTCCTCATTTATGGTGTTACGCCCTAGTTGAAGTCGCACAGCATTGTTCCGTCTTACATTGCTTAAAGCGCATACCCCGCCGCTTTTACCTCAGCACAATGCAACTTCACTCCCGCCTCCTCACGGCCTTCGTCGCCCTCTTCAGCGTTGCTTCTTCCTTCACAATGTCCACTTCAACGCCCAACTCCACCGATGCATCCCCTGTAACGCGTATAGCAACGTTCCGCTTCCTGCCGAACGTGACCGCGGAGCAAAAAGGCGATCGCGCATCTGCCTTTCTCGCGCTCTATGCCGAACACCCAGAACTACTGGTCGAAGGACCCAAAGGAGGGCGACCGCTGAACACGCCATTGAATCTGACGAATGTGAAGAGGGAGAGTGTGTGGGACTTGGGTTTCGTCGTAGTCTTCAAGGTATGGAATGGATGGTGACGCGACCGCATCACGAGTGCTGATAATGAGTAGGATGAAGCCTCGAGGCAGGTGTTCGATAAAGATCCGACGCACGATAAGCTGAAGGTATGTAGCATCTCCGTCGTTGCAGAGGAGTTAGCTGGAGCTGACATCGCGGAAGAATGAGACGGACCCGCTGCTCGAGCAGGTCTTTGTGTATGACTTTGTTGCGCAGCCGAATCTGGGCTGGTGATGGCAGTAGGGGAAGAAGAATCCCGGTCACGTGGCGGGATCGCAATTTGCAGCACACATACTATAGGGTCTTAACAGAGAGTCAGCTCTCACTTCGCGCATACTCCTGGCGGTGCTCTCGTTTGCTGTGACGTGACTCCGTCGGCGCTAGCGCTCCGCGCCTGCCTATCTAGATGTCAACAAACCAAGACTTCTCTCGCTCTCTCTCACCACGCGGAATCTCACCCATAATGGCAAAACCATATCTAGAGCATCTGCTCGCCTTCTCCGACAACATCTTCGCGGATGGGCGCTCGCAGCTGATTCAACGCCTTAGCGATGAGGAGCTCCTTACCTTGATTCGGGATGGACTCGGTCGTACTAGCCGCAAAGCACGCGAGATGTTGAGTGTCAACCTGCTTGATCTCATCAATACAGAACCGAGAACCTCCGAGTTGCTCGTCGGGAACAGTAAGAACTCAAAGGCTGGGTGAGGACCAGTCACTAACCAGCGGTATTACAGACTTCAGACAGCCTACACAGTCCGCACCCGCACCCACACCCACACCCAACGCACACGGCCTCGCAACGTCTGGCATGGCATCGCAGAGGGGTCAGCCCAAAAGGAAGGCCACGGAAAACGCAGATCCCTTCGGCATCCGATCCCATCCAGCGGCCGCGCTCAACGCGACCAATGAAGGTATCAGCAACTCCTTCAGCGGAGACCAAGAGGACGATGAAGACTGGGAGGGTATGACCGCGGAACATGACCACGATCTACAAGATGAGACCCCTGCAGACTCCCGCACTTCCATTAATGTCGTCAACATATGGTCCACAGCCTTTGTTATACCCAAGCTCAAGATAGGTGCATGGGTACGAAACACTGTCGGGTGTGAAGGATGGCAGCCGCTCGGCGATCTCGTGTCGAGTACCGGTAACAGTATCCATGCAAGATTCTTGGCAGACTTCGCTTTCCGAGTGGCATATGGAGCGGTGGCTATGGAAGCAGCACGTTATATCGGCGGAGGTAAATGCGTCAACATCGCCGTCTGGCAAAAGGGGTGTGGTCAATCTACTTTTGAGAAGGCTCATGGAAACAAGCAAAGAGCTTGCGACACTTGCATCCGCACAAAGCGCCTTTGCGTACGGGTCGTACCTGATGGCTCCGGTGCAAAGCTCTGCGTCTTTCCGCTACCCGAAGAATGTCGTGGGAGCAAGGCGCTGGATTCCATCGCCGGATGGGTCATTGGAGGATAATGGCGGAGGAGGCAGGCGGCGAGACAGAAATTGAGTAGGCATGATGGAGTCTACATCAGTCTCAGAACGAAAGTTTTGAAGATCCTAACGCGATATAGACTTTTAGTCATTTGTTTCGATCGCGTGGTCAGGTAGGGTGTTCGGGGCTTTTCTCCTCCTGAAGAGGAGTGAGACCGCGGAGAGGTGGATTACACGTGTAATTGACGATAATGATACCGTCGGCTGCCTGGTGCGGTGAGTATTGACAGCTATTGAGCCTACTGAGTATTATCCAAGCTCTCTAGTGATGCGCAAGCTTGCCCTTGACAGCGTTGTGAAGAGGCTGTGAGATACAATAATGTGTGTGAAGGATGCCAGGCGTGGAGCGCATTCGCAAACCTTTGGTGTTCGTTGGCCCAAGCTTCAGACGATGCGCTAGTCGCTAGCTTGGCCGGGGATTGCCGCCCGGTGCCATCAACAAACATCCGGTGCCGGCTATCCACCTCGCACCACAGCAACTCTCACGTGTGCGCGTCTACACGATGACGAGCTCGTATCTGGAGGCGCTGCTTGCGCTGACCGGTAAGGAAGCGTTCGCCGATGCGCGCATGAGGCTCATTGATGGCCTGAACTGGGAAGAGCTGGAAATCGTTGCCGTCGAAGGGATAACCGGATGTACCAACCGAAAGGTACGAGAGCGATTGGTCTGCGCGATGCTCAACATTCTCAAAGAGAATCCGAATATCGAGCCAATGACAGTTCCAAAGACTGGTAAACATGCAATTATGGACATATGAGGCGCCGGCTGATTTGTATCACCACAGAATCTCTGAAGTTTGTCCCCATCGCACCTCGGATAGACGCGACACAAGTAAAAGCAGCAACCCCTTCGGTGGCCAAGCGAAAGCGCGCTATTCAGGATACAAATAGCGAGCGACAGGAACCTGCTAGTAAGGCATTCAAAAATGAACCGATTGGTGGCTCATCGTTGGACACCATCGACTTACGTGATGACGAGAACGATGACAAGAACGAGGACGATTACGAGAGTGACATGTGGGAAGCGGATAACGTCATACATCCATACGACTATCGCCCCGCGATAACTCCGACAGTCATCGATCTAGAAGATTCCGTCAAAGATGAAGAAGAAAGCAATACAGTAGCGCCACAAGTGGTGCTGTACGCGGACCAAAATCCTGCGACGGACGTGAACTTCGTTACATTTCCCGCAGCCTCCGCAACCGATCCAGATCCCAGACTCAGGATAGGCGTATGGGCTCCCAACAGCTTCGGAGGTGGCGCCTGGCTACCTCTTCATGACCTATCACCCGGGGACGGTAGAGTTATCCACGCAATATTCAATCGAGTCTACATGTCGCATCCTAAAATATCGACAATGTATCGGTCAATAGTGAGGGATGCAGAACGCTTCATGCAGAGGGGAATGTGCGTCTGCCACTGGCTGTACAGCGGCACAGGCGCATCAAAGTACACTTCAGCCGAAGGAGACAAGGACAGGGCTTGTGACCATTGCAATGGCCGGATGCGCCTATGTGTCAGAGTCATTCTGGACACCATGGGGCCCAAGCTGTGCATATTTCCATTGCACGATAAGTTTCGCGCAGGCCAGACTTCAATCTCGCTCGGCGCATATGTCAGACTTAACGGAGTCCTCTTCAAATTTGGGGAGAAGAATGCACGTAGAGCATGGGGTATCTCGAGCTTCTCTATCTCCCAATGAGTAGCCACATGCGGCACATCAAGCGTCTCACGATTCATATCGAGGAGCGAGAGAGAAGAGCAGCGCGGTAGACATGAGCCACATCGGGAAGATCTACAGGCAGCTACGAAATGTTCATCCAGCGTTCATGCCGAAGCAACCACCCACCATGAGCTTCCGAACACACCATCCAATTTTCATCGACGAACCAACCTTCACCTCCTCTATTGTCTCGACAATGCCCCCACGAAGTCTCACAATCCAAGTTGTGGAAGACTAAGGCTCGCCAATAAGATTGAGAGTATCGTTCAGACTTTTGCCAGAGAAGATACCAAAGTCTTGCTCGCACACCGTCCCTTGTTCCGGCATAGTCCCATGCACGAAATACGCAGCCGTTGCGGTAATGGCACAGGTCCCGGGGCTGTACATAACCGTGTGCTACCAATGTCGTTAGCGATGTTCTCTCCCGAATACATTACACCCGTCCATGAAGCCAGGAAATGCTCTTCAACTTACCCCGAGACCATCGTGCTGAAGCACAACACTTCCTTCGAGCGTCTTGTTCGCCGCATAAGCCCCCGAAATCGGAGTGCGGACGTCATATGGCGAACCGATGAGCAACACAGGGCTCTTCGTCTTCGCCTTGAAGTCACCCTCGTACCGTTCTTTTGCCTGGACCTTCCAAAGAGAGCACAAGATATACGAGCCGATGATGTAATCGCTGTTCCAATCACCCAACTCCGTTATGTGCTGGACGCGTTCCTTGATGTCGGTCAGCTCGTCGGTGCGGAACATGGCGTCGGAGCAACGGATGAGCTGCGTGTTGTCTGCATTGATCGCTGCATCTTGGACGATGAAGGAGCGATCGACTAGATACTGGGTGTGGTTATATTCTGGAGTATTGCGGATCATGATGCTGTTGAGATAGCCTGCCAAATAAGACCCGGATGCAAGACCCATGCGCAGAGCCGTGTCACTAGCCTCGGCGATCTTCTCGTAGGTGACGACACCGGTTGTGACGTTTGGGCCCATAACGATTGGCTCGCGCTTGGCTGTTTCGGCGAGGCTTTGGATTTGTTCGTACAGCGCGGAAGAGGAGAGGTTTGGGCGAAAGAGGGCGCATGAGGGTCCAGCGTCGATGCACTGTTTGGTAAACTGTCCCAAGGCAACTGGCGCGGACCTAGCTGGACCAGTCTCCCTGATGCTCAGTCAGCTTGTGCCGCATTCATCTGGAGGAAGCTACGTACCATCCTTGCTGATACTCGAGCGGGTTAAGAACACCATCAAGCATCATTCGCTCGACCCTGTCTGGGAACATGGCAGCTATTACTTGGCCAAGATACGTGCCATAAGATATGCCTGGGGACAATTAGTCAATAACCACATGTATCGAGACTCATCTTCAACTCACCCCAATACCGGAGAAGACCATCCTCGCCTTCCAAAGTCAGAGCATCGACAACCTTCATGAAGTCTCTGGCAACGAACGCCGTGCTCATCAATGACCCATTCACTGCCTCGTTTTGGAAGCAGCGCTCTGCGTATTGCTTGGTGTAAGACCAAACAGCACCCAACGCTACATCGGATGAGTTGGTCCTCGTTGGTGTCCGCAACGTCGCGACCATCCGTTCCATTTCGTTGTTGTAGCAATCCACGGGCAATGTCGTGCCAGTGCCTCTGGGGTCGGGACCGATGATATCGTATTGCCCGCCCGTCATGCTGTACGAGAAGGATCGTTAGCATGTGATCGCAGCGCTCAAATGACAAGAAGCAACTTACGCGAGAACGTAACGAGCTTGTTGCAGAAGCCAATCTGTTGCGGGCAAACCGGGGCCTCCCCAGTTTGTCAACACACTCCCTAGCTTGGGCTCTCTGAACGCTTTGACTTTCAGGATGTTGAGGGTGAGGGTGTTGTTGTTCGAATGGGGCAGCGTATAGTCAAGGGGTACAGCTAGCTTTCCCAGGTAGGTGTCGGGTCTGCCCAGAACCGTGGATGCATCTGTCCAGTTGATAGCGACCTTCGCGGCATTTTCAGAGTATTCAGCATATTCCAAAGATGATTGTGACGCCGTCGCAGCGATGTTGAGGCATGCGATTAACGCGAGGCAAAGGGTCGTCCTTGGAAACATCTCGGTACAGTGGTTGTGACGGCCTGTCGATGGTATCGAGATGCTTCCCTAGAGTCTGGTACACTATATATACTTTTACTATATCTTGCTTTCCCACCTGGTCAGCCTTGCAGATGCAACAGGAGAGGACGAGGCGTCCTTCGCGCAGTGCTAGTTGTGGGGGCCGCATCAGAATCCAGCGCTCGTCATTGCCGGACGTGATCAACGGAGCCACAATGACATCGAATTCCTGAGCACGATCGTTAGTAAGAACTGCTAGGCGAAAATAGCCAGCCAGAACCGAAGTAGAGCGCAGTCGTGGCTAATTTGATTCGCGCATACATTATGAGGCATATGCTGCGCACTTATACCGAAACGGACCGCGATATGGCCAAGCTTTCTTCCTAGTCAATGCTCGCTGTTGAAAGTCTCGCTGTTTTGGGGTAGCCTCAAACACCGCCTGTTATCAGCGCTAACCCTGTTAGGAAGTCAGAAGGGCCAAGACGAACAGCAACGAATGAGGAGGAGCAATGGCAGCGATGGCATTGTGGGATTGTTATTGGCCAGCACCAGGTCGCGTTTCCTTCCTTTGAATGCAGTCAGCTCAGCTCGCTACTTTACTGCCGAACCGAGACAAGTGCGCATGCACTTCGGCATCTCGGTGACCCATCGAATGTGGCAATTCCGGTTCTGGGAAGCACTGAAGTATGCAATAGTCGATGATTCATTCAAACTAGATTCAGGGCTGGCCTAAGCAGTTAACGACACCATGCTTCAGTCGGCCGATGCATAAACTTCAGGGCCGCATCGATTCGCCATGTGGATCAGCAGACACCCGCTGGTACAAGAGTTTTAAACCTGCAAATCGATCTCATTAGCCATCTCTCTGGAAACGTCCGGCATGAAATACTTACGGCTCATCAAAGCACTCATTCCAACCAGGCTTCTTCCGCCGCCAGTATCTTCGAAGCACTTCTCGCGCCTTCAAGGGACTGTTACTGCCAAGAAGGCGGGCATGCTCTTCCAAGTGCCGTTCAATCCACATCTGAGTGCTTTGCTGAACGTGATAGCCCGCTTCCACGCCAAGTACACACAGTGGAAATGTTGATATCTTCTTGAGCTGTTTTAGTGGTGTGGCAGCTTTCAGATCTTGGAGTAGACGATCGCGATGTTGCATTCGCATGCGATCCATCTCTGTGTTGCTGGGAATAATGTCGGCAGCTTTCAAGGACATCATGCAGTAGAGTGCTATTGCAGACTGCCAGATCGATGCGATGAGCTGCCAGTCATCTTTTTGATCTCTCGACTGCGCCCATTCTCTTGGGGAGAAGGATTCGATGCGGGAAAGAATGCTTCGTGCATCTTGAGCGTACTGATGCGATTCCACGATGGGCGTGAGGCTGAGCTCTTGACGGAGGCGGTTGATGCGAATAATCTCGATGAAGAGGCTTGACGGACACAGTGTGTAAGGGAGAATAAGGCTATACACCTTCTCCACTTCCCCGATGTGCTGTTCGAGTGGCTCGGTGATACTAATCTGATGCGAAGCTGGACCAAGACTGTTCGAAAACGTTACGATGCTGCATGATGTCAGCCACAGCCATCGCAATGATTGAGGCATACCAACAGCACGAATATCACTAGCGCTGATGTCATGTGAGGTACTGTGCGTCGTAGTAACCCAAAACCGCCACGCATATCGATCAGTCGCTTCATACCATCTGCATGCGACCTCCAGTCGACATCTGTAGAGCTATGTACCTACGAACACAATCAGCCTTCTGGACCCGTACGTGTCAGATTTGTCAGAGTATACCTCCATTGCCAGAAACATAAGAATGCTGGCGATTGTCTGATCACTACTGCGCGTTCCCTTCCTTGCAACATTCTCATTGAGAGCGCGGATAGCAAGGCCTCGATAATGGTATATCTTGAGGCGGTTGTCTGCAACGATCGCACAATCCTTGCCAAGAGGCAACGAAGTCAAGTGGTAGTTGAGGCACAGGCAGACAGTAGTGTAGTGCATTGCCGGAGCCAGTATATGCAACGCCCACACTGGAAAATGTACCACTGCTTGGTTGGGTGCTAAGCAATCGGTCTCTTCGATATCTGGATATATCTTAGAGTTGACTAGCGGGCTTAGCAAATGCATGCAATTCGGCTTTCCGCACATACAGTAATTGACAGCTTGTACCACATCGTGTGTCTCATCCGATAAGAAATCGTATGATGGAAGTCTGTTCATCTCCATAATCTGCAGCAGTCTCTGTATTTTTGCAAGAGGCCTCTGGTTCGACTGCAGAAGTAGTGCGGCTTCCCAGTGCTGGCCTCTTTCCACTACTTCCTTGATCTGGTCTTTGTTGCCAATGCACATGATGCGTTCGCCCACCCCACAGCCCGCCCCGGCCCCTGCAGCTGTCAGCTCAATGGGGTCGACCTGCTGCTCGATATCAGGGTCGCGCCACCATGCTGGCTTGTCCTCTTGCACCTCTTGCACCAATAGGTTGGCGAATTGGCTCTTGGATAGTTCGATCTCTTCCGGGGTAAGCTGAAGCTCTTCGGAGACCAGCCACGAGCACCCTCCTTGTCCGAGGAGCTCTGGTAGACTTGCGTCTCTAGATACCTCAGGGCCAGCAGCGGGTCCATTTGGAATGACGCGTGCGAGTCTCTCGGAGTTTGCTACTCTGCTGGCGGACGTTGGTGGCCGGCATTCCTCCTTCTTCTTCTTCGGGCGGATCGTCACGTGCCCCGGTTGCACCCATTGCAACGGCTTCTGGTCGTTATATCCCGTGCATTCTTTACCCGTCTTGGTGCATTTCTTGCATTGCGGCAGGGTGCGATCGCACACCAGGCGGCGTTTGAAGCACTCCCAACATTGACGGGCCGCTACGCTGTCACCGGTCCTAGCGTCCTGCATGACGTCAACCACTCGCAGCTACTCCAGCGACTTTGAATCTTGCTCAATAGAATCTCGAATCGAGTCAACCGTGATCTGGTAGAGGTCTCAATGATCGATGCAAGCTCTCCAACATCTTGTCAGTCGTATGTAAGCGCTCGATGCGCGCGGGGCATGGGCAATGTCAGCAGCCAAATGATTGGCCAAGTTCCTGCCCAAATACGGACAAATGAGGAGCAACAGCCACCACAGCCCACTGTACTGTAGTTTACCGTTCTGGTCACGCTCGCGACAACCGTCGCTTTGCTTTCGAGACCGGATTCCAAAGCACTCTCCTCGGCAGTGGGACAACACCTTGTTGCACGTAATACAATGCCTCCGGTGATCTGTCACGTGCTCACGCGTCCGCTTGGACCCGGTGCAGTTGCATGGCGGTCACACAACAGCATGGAGGCAAACATTTCGCAAGACGAGGATGAACAATAACAAGTTCTCACGTCCACGATAGTCGCAGCTTGCGTGGTTTCTAGAGCTGGTGACACCAACTCTCTCCCATTAACACATTCGCCGGGTCATCACTTGTCCCTTGTCCACCCACGAGACATCGCAGGAAACACGTTAGCGTTGCGCTGCGTAGCAAACAACAACACCACGGGGCTCTTTCTTACATCACCACCTAGCATGGCATACTACGATGGCGACCTCAAAGCCGTACTCGCGCGGTTTCACGGCCTACCAGACACCGACACGCGCAAGGACATACTCAAGAAACTTAGCGATGACCAGCTGTCGCGTGTAGTCATCCAAGGTGTGAAATGCGAGTTCGAAAGAGAAGGATTGGAGGAAATCGCGCTAGTTATGCTAGGTGTCATCTCCAGGGATTCGCGCTCCAAGCTCGCGCATGATGTACATGGAGAGAACGAAGTCGCGGTGAAGGATGGGGAAGCCAGTGGGGAGTGTGAGGTCGTCATCAAGATGGAAACGCTAGACGACGTCAACGGATTCACCATGAAGGAACCTGAGCGTAAGACCATGCAGTTGTCTCTAGGCTACCGTAACCTATACTGAGATAGATCTCACAGTAGATGACAGCGAGCTTGCTCCAACGCCAGACCCTTCAACGATAGCATCAGTGTCCACCAGTACAAGTCCTGAACTGGGCCGAGAAGCATCTAGAGTGCCCAGGACCAAACATAAAGCTGGCCGTCGCGTTGAGGCCCACTACAGCAAGTGGAAGCGTGATAGAGATGCTGTGCAGGTTGAACATCACTTCCCAAAACGGCCTCGCTGGCGTGTATGAAGCTGCTATTTGGCCGTCGTGATGAGGTTCTGCCTAACAGACCACAAGATGGAAGAAAAGCTCGAGTGTCCCGACGACCCCATGGGGCTTGATTCGCGGGCTAAGGTAGCTAGAAGAGGAAGGACGCATATAGCGCTAATGATGAGCTCATTTATGAGCATGGCTCTTACACTGTTTTTTTGATTCTTCCTACCTGATTCAATGGTGTTGATCTCTCTTCGACGCATGTACGTCACCTCGTCCGTTTGCACCTTCCCAATCCACGCGTTTTCACAGCTAGCGCCGTTGCGCCGCGCCGCGCAGTCAACCGCAACAACGCTCTTTTCCTCACCCCCCACCCTACATCGCACTCCCTTCAGCGTTGCTCGCCATGGCGACCATCGACGCCTACCTCAAGGCTTTGCTCACTCTTTCCGGAAACGAGCAGCTCGCCACCGCCCGCCAAAACCTCCTCCAAGGCCTCACCGACGACGATCTCTCGGAACTGTTGCAGAAAGTCGTGGGAAGAGATTTCGCGCGCGGCGGCTTGGAGAATATCATCTCGTTTATCTTGGACGTCATCGCTGGGGACCCGGCCTCAGTCAACGGTGACAGTAGCAGTGTCGCTCACGCGACAGCTAGCGTGAAGATCGAGCAAGTTCAAGAAAACGGCATCCAGCAGCATTGTGAGTAGCCTACAACAGATTCTGTTAGGTTCAACTAACCATGAACAAGCTCTGAGCGAGGTCATGGTGATCAACGATCACCCAGCATCAGACAGACCAGCAACACCAGCCACGTCGGTAACAAGCAAGCGAAGACTCTCACCGTCTCCTGGCAGTGCGATCCGCAAACGTTCCAGACCCGATACACCTTCTGTAGTCGCCACGCAGGCTGCTGCCTCCACCTCAAAGGTGAGCCTTCGAGACTGTGAGATAGAGCAGATGATCGACAACAAGATCGTTCCGCGCATGGAAATCCTCCACTGGGGTGTCTTCACCGATGATTGGCTACGGAGCGCGAGCGCCTTGGTTACCCTACTCGCCCCAAAGTTTGATGAAGATTACCTCTCTACCAATCTCCATAGATCAGAGTGGGGTAAGCTACTGAGACTACGCGAAAAGGGAGTGGCTACCCAATGCTGTGTCAATGATACCGTCATCATGAGAGCGAAGCAGCGTGGTGAACGAACAGGACAGATGAACGAGGCCTGCGATCGCTGTATTAGGGCGAAGCGCTTGTGCGCTCGGCTTGTGCGAGATAGAGAAGTGATCAGTCTTGCCTTTGTCCCCTTACCTCAGGAATATCGCCGTGGGGCAATGATAGACTCGCTGGACTATTGGGTGCGTTCTTGAGTAACCTTGACGCGTGAGTTTGTCACACGGGCACGGAGGAATTGATCAACGGGAAGTCATACACGAAGAAGATCATGGTTTCCAAATGTCGACTAGACGAATACAAAGACTTCTTCATTGTAGTTCGAAGAAGGAAAAGTCGACGTAGTCTTCTGAGATACATTTGGGTCGATGGCTGTGGAAAGACAATCTTTGATCAACACGTTCCTTCGTACATCGAGCAGTTGAGGAGAATGAGTGAACAATGCAGAAGCCTCTCATATCTTTCCGTCACCGTAAATAATGTGATTATACTGAAAACATCATATCAGAATCGATGCGCAAGTAAAGGTACGCACGTCACCGTGTCACTCACCGACTAGACTAGCGCCACATTCAGACCCACGTTCACCGTGTATCCTCTCACCAGCTTCTTCCCCATTTCCCACACTCTTTACCTCCACAGACACCCGTCAATCCCATTCAATCCACCAAATCGCCATGTCAACGGTCCAAAACTACCACGACGCGCTCTTGGCCCTATCCGGCAACCCTGCCCTCGCAGCTGCAAGAAGTGGTCTTCTCGTTGGCATGAGCGGCGAAGAACTCATCGACGTCATCACCTGTGGAATCAAGACTGGTGTTTCTAGGGAAGGTCTCACTACCATCGCGACACAGTTGTTTGAGGAAATTGCAGCGGCTCAAGCAGGCGGCGTGGTAGCGCCTGTGGAAGACAATAATGGCGGCGACGTCGCTGATGACAGCGACGATGTTGTCCGCAACAAAGGCCGGACTCCTCGCAGGCGTGAGAAACACGGAAGCAAAGGTGAGTGCAAGTCAATCAGTCGCGATATAACGGCTAACGGCTAGGCAGAGTCGCGATCCGCGCAACTTTCACAGTCACAGCCAGCGCAGACCCCAACAGCGAGAGCAACTCCATCATTGATCGTGAAACTGAAGAGAAGAGGAGGCACTCTTGCGCGAGCAGGGAAGAGGACAAGAGCCGTAAGTCCGGAGTCAGAGGGAGAGGAAGAAGACCAGATCAACAACCAGATATCAGGTGAGGAGGAGGAGGCGGAAATCATCGACGGTGATAAAACAGAAGGAGATGCCAATGCCGCCGGGGACACCAACAGCGATACCGATGCCACTCCCGATGAAATCAGAGTGACACCCTGGAAAGAAATCCAAGAGTCTTCGGTCATGCTCGATCTAAGCCTCACCGACAGCGAAGATGGGTGCAGCAGCGACGAAGACTATACCGAAGATCTTGCCGATACAAAGCTACGGTGCGGAATACCCAGACCCAGACCTACAACCGGTATTCGGTTCCTGCCCGACATCGACGTAGTTTTCCGGGTACCCATCGGGGAAGGCTTCGAGTTCAAAGAACTGGACGAGTTCCCGATCACATTTGTCAAGGAGATGACCCGCAAGTTCAACCACGACTTCCTGAGAAAGTCGAAGCACAGGACACAATTTCGGAAAATGATGAATGAAGTGGACGATGCGGACACATGTGTATATCGTCTACTCGACGCACCTCACCCGCCCGAACCAGAGGAACCTAAACCAGCGCTGGTTCCGTATTCCGAGGCTTGCCCCTGTTGCTACGAGGAGAAGAGGCTGTGCGCTAGATCCATAAGATCCGACGAGCTTGAGCCCAGGCTGGTGGTTTATCCGTTGGGGACGGCATGGATAAATGGCGGGGACTGGCGGTCTATGGGATTCTGGATACGCTATTGACTGGGTTTGGCTCGATGGACATTTGTCGAGCTGCGAGGCGCAAGAGAGATCATGATGAAAAGAGACGTCAGAATGCCATAGAGGACACTGAATGATCATAGAAGCCTTGCCCTTTCATCTAGGCATACCAGCTAGTATCCTCATACCCTCATCATTCATCACACATGCTCATCGCACACCCTCACCATCACACACCCATCCTCCCCAACCCTAAACCTTCCGCCTAACCAACCCCCTAAAAAAATCAAAGCTATTCCCATCACTCTGCACCTGCACCACCTTACCCGTGCCCCTCCCATCTACCTCCCTCACCTCCTCCGCCAGCAGCAATCCCCAATCCCTTGTAATCCCCTTTATCCTCGCCTTCACTGGACCACCTCCGTAACCCCCACCCACACCACCACCACCCTCCACACTCTCCAAGGTCACCAACTGATCCGTGTGAAGCCAGTTGGCGTAGTAGAATTCTTCCATCTCTCTCGTAAAACCACTCTGCGTAAACGTGCTATACAGCGTCTCGAAATGCGCCAGTATACTCGCCAGCAACTTCTCCGGCGTAAAGTCCTTCAACGGCGGCGTACACCCCTTGGCCAATTGATTCAAACTCGTAGTCGGTAAGGCGTTACTGAGGTTCAAACCAATACCCGTAACGACATCGTACGTAGAACCAGAGTAACTGCTATTAACCAGTATGCCTCCGATTTTGACAACGGGGTTGTTGGCCGAGCCGGGGAGTTGCGCGTAAATGTCATTTGGCCATTTTAGTTTTACGGGTATTTTTTCGTAGCCGGGCGCGTAGTTTTGGATGCCTTGGACGATGGCGAGGGCGGCGAGGTACTGCACAAACACCACGGGCGCACTCTGACTCAGCGTGAAGGAATGGTGCAGCACGGTACTAAACATGAGCGCCCCCGGCGGCGCGATCCAAACGTTGTTGCCTCTTCCGCGTCCCGCGATCTGCGTGGTCGCTGTTATGGTGAAGCCGTTTGGGAGGCTGCGTAATAAGGACGGGTTCTTCTCGAGGAGCGTGTTGGTGGATGTTACGACGTCGGCGTAGATGAGGTGTTTGCCGAAGGAGGCGTTTGGGTTGCGGAGTTTGGTGTGGTAGTGGTGGAGGTTTAAGTAGAAGGATTCGTGGTGGAAGGGGGTTTCTTCGGGTGAGGGGAGGGCTTTCGAGTGGGGTGTTATGACTTTGACGATTTTCTCGTAGGAGACGATTTGGTCCGGGGAGCTGGTGGATGTGTAGGCGATGCAGTCTTGTATCTCTTCCTCGGGGGTTTTGGGCTTCTTCTTCTTGGGATCTTCCTCTTTAGACTGTTCTTCAACGTCTTCCTTACCACTGCTGGTCACAGAAGCAAGGGTAGGCAGCTTCTCCGACACAGCGCTCACAGCCCTCTTCAACTCCTTGACGCTCCACGCGCTCCCCTCTTTCTCGATACGGAAAACATCGTTCTCGCCCTTGATGTACTCATCGCCATCGACTACAGTGATGATTTCACTCCACGTAGCGACGAGGTCAGCGACGTCTGATAGGTTATGAGCGGTGAGATGCAGACGGGAAAGGGACGGTACCGCTTGTTCCTGCTCATTGACCTGCAGTCCAAGTTTGCGGAGGATCAAGCGCATAAAGTCAAGTCGAGTAGCATCTGTAGCTGCGATGTCGCTGATGACGGTAGCATACGAAGGTAAGCTGGGGATCTTGCTCAAGTTTTGGGGCGCGAATCTACGGTATGTTAGTAAGAACGTGTTACATGGATCGACGCAGACGTACTCAGGATGCGGCCCAGTAACAACCGCATGCCCCTCACCAACCTTCCGATACACAACGGCCGCCTTCCCCTCTCCACTTCCCACATGCAAATCCTCCGTATAACTCGCCAAGATCTTCACCCCCCTACTCTCCTCCATCTTCCCCGCATCAACAAAAACACCCCCACCATTATAATAGCTCTTAAACACATCCCCTACCCCCTCATCCACCCCTTCAAACGCACCCTTCTCAATCTTAATCTCCGCCGCCCTCGCCCCAGCTTCACTCGCATACTTGAACCCCTCAAACGCCAGTCCCCTACACGTCCCAGGGAAGAAACCTAATTCTCGCTCTCCTTCAACAGCCATTTTGGGGTCGTTGACTTCGAATTCACATTTACTACTACCGTAGTATCCTCCGGCGCAGAAACCGAGATAAGAACCACCGGCGTTTACATACCGACTAATCCGGCGGTTCCCTTCGCCGTTGAGCGTGCGGCAGTAGCCTAGATCGGCGCCGCCGGGGAAGACGAGGAGGGCGCATGTGCTGAACCAGGGTTCTTTGATGAGGGTGTCGCCTGTGACGGGGATCACTGCGTAAGATGGGGATAGGAGGCGCCGTAGAGTGTAGAGACAGTGGCGGACGGACTCTGTGGTGCTGCCGTTGCCTGGGCTGGCTTAGTAATCTTGGTGGGGGTGTGAGGAAGTTTAAAAAGGCGTACCGGAGTATACCAGCACATTCATCTTTTTGCTCGCCATGATGTTGATATGCGATGTGCAAATCGTATGCTGACTGACTGTTGGTGACGTTTAGTAGTAGTGCGGACCGAGTTTGGCCGACCGTGCTCAAATCAACTCTCTCAATGACAAGACCCTGCGCAAGTTTCCGCGACTCGATATCCTCACACCACGCGTCTCAAATCCTCTATCCAATTCTTTGAAGTATGTCAAACGAAGACAAATCTCGCGCAGCAGCAGCGCAGTTGCTGATTGACGATGAACCCGATGACTGGTGCGTATGAAATTCCAGCTTTTCGGTTTGGGTAGATGCGGAGATCCGGGGAAAACGAAGGAGAGGAACTCTGAACGTTAGAAGCGAAACAAGCTAACCAAGGTTTCGCAGGGACAAGCGCATCTACAGCACCGGCTGCGCAGACGAAAACGCAAAATTGACGGATTGCTACTATGAGAAGAAAGATTGGCGGGCGTGCAAGCAAGAGGTAAGTTCTTTCATGATGTGCGTTACTGCTGGCTTCCGAACCTTGGATGAGCCGAGGATTAGCCGAAAGAAGTAAAGCGTCTTTGACATACACCGAGACTGACATGGTGTCTAGATGGAAGTTTTCAGACAATGCTGGCAGCGGCATGGCAACGATAAAAGGACGGATTCGAAAGATGCTAAATGATAGCTGAACCAGCAGTCGAGTTCCACGAGTGCATTTGTAAGAGTACCTGTATCATCACCAAAGCAGAAGACGTGTAAACTAGAGTCAGACTGCAACAATTCGAAAATCAAGTCTTTTCGTTCATCGGTATACTAGACTACTTGTAGCAATGAAAGAGATCCTCGCCAGGCCGTTACAACGAACCCGTCATTGCTTAAACAGCATGACTCCACACGAGTTCATCGATCCCGTGTACCGCAAGTTCGTCTGAGCCTAGACTGGCTTTCGAAAGAACTTCAACCTCCCGGAAAGCGTGTTGTACTTAGTCTCGATGACCGAGCGAGACACGCACATGTGCGACAAACAAACTCGGCCGCATCCACTCACTTCCTCTCATAAATCGGCGGCACAACATCCGGGTGAAACGGGCTCTTCGCCGCATCCGCCTTCTGCTTATCAAAGTTCCACACACCATTCGTCTGCCCATCGTTGATACCCTCGCCAATCTTCTTGGCCAGCTGCTCGAACAACGGGTACTTTGGTGCTCTTGAGAAGAACTTTCGCTCCCACTCCTTCCCAGCCTCTTTCTCCTGTTGTCGCATCTCGCGCTGGCGGGTCTCGATAATGGTCTTCTCCGCGCTTGTCAGGTCCATGTTGCCACTGTTAATCGCATCCGACACCTTCTTCCACGCACGCCGTGTCTCGAAGTCGTCTTGTTGCTCGATGGCGGCGACGGTGAGGGGCGTTGTCTTTGTGGACTTGTGGTCGAATGTGTCCACGACGGCCTTGGTCTTGGCATCCTTGATCTGGAACGAGTCGGTCCACTGGCCGTCGGCCTTGTAGATGGCTTCCTTCTCCTTGCCCTCGGGGTATAGCACGGCGGTGAACGAGTTCTTCTTTCCGGAGACCCAGCCCTTGCCGCTGTAGTCGATGCGCGCGGTGTAGCCGGTGGAGGATTGGATGTAGGTGCTGCTGTTGAGCTCCACGTAGGGGGAGCCTGTGATGAGGCCTTCGATGTGGAGGGCGGGGAGGGTGATGAGGTAGCTTTCGTTGTAGTTGTCGAGGTGGAGCATGGCATGTCCGATTTGCTGTGAATGTTAGTGGTGTAGTTGAAATGTATTAAGGGTAATTACCTTCACATTGATGGTGGTCTTGAAGGACGCTTTCTGCGCGTTGTAGCCCTCCAGCCGGACGCCGTGTTGGTCGTTCCAGATGGAGTAAGCCGTGACGGGTGGATGATGACTGCGCGCATTGCATTAGCTCTCCCGTCCTATACGCGTGGCATGCTCACGACAGGCTGAGCCATCGCAAACGCGTGTGTGCGCGTACCTGACTTGCTCGCTGACGAGCTGTGTTGTGCCTGCCTGGTCCTCCCACTTGCCCAGGAAGAGCTCGCCCAGGAAGGGGTTCAGCGGCTTCTTTTCGCTACCCAGCTTTTCCGACCGACTGGCGTACTGCTGCTTCAGTGTGCTCAGGAACCACTTCAGCACCAGCATGGCCCGCTTGGCAGGGTCCTTCTCGGCGGCCGGTGCGACGAAGACGGAGGGGTGTTCGGTCCAGTATGAGCTATTGGGGTTAGTCTGTTTTCCTGGGCGGTAGATACGGCGGGACATACGAGAACTCGGTGAGCGACTTTGTGGAGAGGATAAAGGCAGGCGCCGTCATCGTGGACAAGTCGCCGTTGAAGGACGCGATGGACTGTCGTGTGTTAGTCAAATGCCATGTTCGAGTCGAATTACCATATTTCCTGAAGGTACGAGCCTACTCGCTGTGCGCGAATATCTCTAGACACGTGAGGATGCTGGGATAATTCCATACCTTGAGGAAGCTCGTCCATGAGCCTCTGGCCTGGGGTGGCACCGCCGATCCTTCTTTCTCGGCCATGATTGCGATGCACGTGTGCTAGGTATAAGTTGAAGGTGTGAGAGAAGTGACAAGAAAGCGTCGACAGGTGTAGACGCGCGTGTAGGGATCTGTGAAAGGCGGGGGTTGTCGAGGACTAGGGACCTTCGCAGTGGGGACGGAGGGCTGTTATGGAGACGCTGCGGACGGAGCATGTTTAGATTGGGCAATGACGTCGGAGCTAAGCCACACACCCGCCCAAACACAACGAGGTCATGACGAACAACATTATCGCCACGGGCCAGTCAGCCATGCTATTCCATTTATTGGTGCTATGTTACTATTGTGATATCTCGTGTACATTCGTCTAATCATGCTATTACATCTACGCGTTCCCCGTTCCAACGACGCGCTTAGGTCTTGACATCGGGCTCGGTGCGGCCAACGTACTCCTGGAGCTTGAGGAGGTCCGTGGCGAGCTTGACGTTGTCCTTGAGGTAGTCCTGCGCGTCCATGTCGTATGTCGACTCGTCGCTGGTGTGCTTCTCGATGTAGAGACGGATCGTGGCGCCGCTGCTGCCTGTGCCGGACAGACGGACAACGATGCGGCTACCGTCGTCGAACTTGACAAAGATACCCTGGTTCTTGCTGACGCTGCCGTCAAGGTCGGTGTAGGAGAAGTCATCTGCCTCGAGGACCTTGCGACCAGCGACGGTGGAGCCGATGAACTCGTCCTTCTTGGTGGTAATGAGCTCCTTCATGTGGGCGGTGACCTTGTTGGCACCCTCGGTCTCGCAGCCCTCGTAGTCGTAGCGGGTGAAGAATGTGCGGCCGTAGGTCGTCCAGAAGTCCTTCTGGATCGACGCAATGCTGGGTGTGGTTCCAGTCTGCTGTCCAACACCAGCCAAGATGTTCAACCACGCGACAACAGCCCACAGACCGTCCTTCTCACGGATGTGGTTGCTGCCGGTTCCGAAACTCTCCTCACCACAGATGTTCATCTTGTCAGAGTCGAACAACCCGCAGAAGAACTTCCAGCCAGTGGGCACCTCGTAGCACTCGACGCCCTTCTTCTTGGCGACAAGGTCAATGGCGCCAGAGGTAGGCATACTACGGGCAAGGCCGTAGATGCCCTGCTTCTTGAAGTATGGGATGAGCTCGGCGTGGTGTGCGATGATGGCTAAGCTGTCACCGGGCGAGACGAAAGAGTTTGCGCCGTAGATCATGTTTCGGTCACCGTCACCGTCGCTGGCAGCACCGAACTGGATTCCGTTCTTGTCAACGGCGTCGACCAGCGACTTGGCGTAGACAAGGTTGGGGTCGGGGTGGTGGCCGCCGAAGTCGGGCTTGGGGACGCAGTTCTGTGTGCTGTTGGGGATGCCAAGCTCCTTCTCGAAGATGTCGACACCGTATGAGCCAGTGACACCGCTCAGGCCATCGAAGAGGACCTTGAAGTCGGAGTGCTCCTTGAGGAACGACTTAATGAGGTCAAAGTCGAAGATGTCCTTGAGCATCTTGAGGTAGTCCTCGGTGGAGTGGACGATCTCAACCTCGAGGCTTCCGTACTTTTGTGTACCGATGGTGCTGAGGTCGATGTCGGGGATGTCGGCGATCTTGTACGAGCTGAGGGTCTTGGAGGTTTCGTAGATCTTGTTGGTGACGCTCTCGGGAGCCGGGGCACCGTTGGCGAGGTTGTACTTCATACCAAAGTCCTCGTCGGGTCCTGGATGTGTCAGATGTGAGGAGTGTATGCGTAGTGGAGGACTTACCACCGGGGTTGTGGCTAGCAGTCAGGAGGATACCACCCGTCGCCTTGCGTATCCGGATGATGTGACTGGCGGCGGGGGTGCTCATGATGCCGTTCTGGCCGATGAGAAGCTTCTTGACGCCATAGGCAGCGCTCATCTTGGCAATGGTCTGGGTGACCTCGGGGTTCCAGTAGCGGCCATCACCACCGACGACGAGGAATGCGCCCTCAACGCCTTCTGGGATAGATTGTAGGATGCTAGCAACGAAGGACTCTGAGTAGTGCTCCTGCTGGAAAACCTTGACCTTCTTGCGGAGACCAGAACTGTAGTGAAGAATGTCAGCTATCATCCATCAACGCCATAGCTTCATCAGCCCTCTCAGCTGTTGCAGGGTTGTTGAACTTACGTTCCGGGCTTCTGGTCCTGGAAAGGCTTCAATTCAACTGTTCGGACGCTCATATTGACTGTGTATGTTCTTCGAGCTTTGTGAGAGAAAGATGAAGCAATTGGAGAGTCGGGCGATGTAGCAGCTGGCAACTTTTGAGCTGGTGAGGGGCCCAGCTTCCCCCACCACGCGGGATGACGCCGGCGCTAGCTCATCAGCGGAAAGACCAACGCCACGCTGGCTATCACCGACGACTTTTTCTCGTCAATGTCCCAACACTCGCTGCGCCCATGCACTAGCCCTGCATCTGAGGCCGAGACACTGCACAACACTCCTGACTGACCACTCCCCGCCTCGCTTCGCCCCAGACCCTTTGCGGGGGTACCCTGGCCGTGTGAATACCATCGTTCCTTCCGTCTCGACTAGAACACACCTTCCTTCCCAACACCCTCAACCACCTGCTCAAAATGGGCGTCCAGGGCCTTGCGAGACGTCTCGAACCCTATGCGACGCGGCTTTCCTCCGAGCAGCTAGACGGCTACTCCGCCGTGATAGACGGCCCTGCGCTCGCCTACTACGCTCACAAATTGGCCCTCGCTTCAGCCGCTAATGCCACCCGAATCCCGTCTTATGCAGACATCGTCGCTGAAGCACTCCGCTGGCTGCACTCGTTGGAGTGGAAGAGCAAAATCAAGGTGTGAGTAAAGTACAGTTGCTTTTCAGCGCCCGGACACGGAACCACCACGGCAAGCCAATAAGGTGCGCACATATGTTCTTCACTTCACCGCCATTGCTGCAGGGGTCGCGAAAACTTCACTTATCGCGGAGTCGAGATGGGAAAGTTGCTTGATTGCACTTGACCGTGACCGTTCTATGCACGTTATGCGAATGCTGATGTGAGCTTATGCCGTCCACTGCTGATCGCACGTTCTCAGGTCTGCCATCTACTTCGATGGAGCCTTGCCTACGTCAAAGCGAGCCGAGAGGATATCCAGGACCGAGGCGAACAACAGACGAGTGCAGCAGTTCCGCAACAACTATGCTACCGTTTCCTGTCCTGTTCCCACATACCTAGGCTCCATCTCATACGCGTTCCTTGCGCCCGCACTGCAAGAAGCGCTAGTAGAGACCGATTCACCTTTTGCTACATGTACCCATACAGTACCGGGGGAAGCAGACGACTGGTGCGCATCCCACGCGAAAAAACATGTACGATCCATCATCTTCACGAGCGACACCGATCTTATTCTATACGACTATTCCGAAGATACGCTCATCGTATTTTTCCACGATGCAGACATCTCTACTGGTTTCAAGGCGTACTCACCAGCCGAGATCCGAAAGCAGTTACAAGTGACGAGTCTAGTGACGTTCGCATACACGCTTGTCGAGAACCCACAGGATAGTGCAAAGCTGCTAGCTCACCAAGCTGAGGATGTAGACCAGAAGTCTCGCCAGTACATTGACTTCGCTAGCCGCTATGTCGCGAAGATTACAATGCCGGCTTACCTTGAGGAACCAGACTTGGTAAATCCGCCCCAGATCGACGTCCGGCTATCTGAATATGTGCACCAAACCTTCACCAACAACGAAAACCCGCACGTGTACTTGCCTTTACTTATTGAAGAGCCATCCCAGGCATCAGCATGGAACATAGGGTGTGATATCCGTAGACTGGTTTACAAGCTACGTGCGACAATAGAGCATACGGTAGTACAAGAGTACAGAAGAAAAGCGCAAGGAGTGTCAATCCAGGAAGTTCCCATATACCCTCGGCATTTTGACCAGAGCCCAGTCGATGACCTGGAGTCACAGATGCGCAGCCTGAGATCATGGGGTGAGGAGAAGTCCGTCAGCTCACAGCTCCTATGGTCGCTCTTTGGTCTCAGTCTAGTGCTTACCGAACTCAACACGCCGCCTCCCATACCCTTGGTTCAGCGCGTACTGAATTGCGAGTTCGATAACAGTTGGGCTTTTGTGCACCTCACGGCTAGACTGCATGCTGCTCTCTACTCTCTTCGCATGTTACTCCAAATGGTCAAAGTCGCGAGGGCAATGATGGATCCTGACCAAACAATAGACCCCAGGGACCCACAAGAAAACGAAAACGCCAGGCTGCGCAGGACAGTGCACATCATCGCCGGTCACATGTCCGACTTCCCCTCAATACCGGACGTGATGGGTGTACCGGGACAGGCAAAGCGAATCTTAGCCGAACACGACGTGCTGAAGGAACTGATTGAAGAGATATATACGTCTGCTGGTGTGGGAATACCAAGCGAACAGATATCGAATAAGCAGAGGAAGAAGCAAATGAGGGAAGCAGAGAGGAAGAAGAAGAAGTTTGTCCAGAGAATGCAGGCGAAGCCGCAGGAGGGAAATGCTTACGCATTACTGGGTGATGGTTGATTGTATATGCTAAAGAACGGCGAGAACAATGGTAACCAAATCAAGACTGTCCACGCTCCTTTTATTAACGTCATCAATCAACCATCGAGCTATCAGCTGTCCTTGCTTCGTCGGGCGTGCACGCACAATCTGCGGAGAAATGATGTGCGATGTCTCAAATTGAGTTCGCACGGTTTCGTTTGCGCTTCGTACAACCTTCGTCGTACTGACTTCACAGCCATAGAGTTTAACATCGACATTTAGCCGTAGTGACATGCGGCGCGTTCTAAACCCGAACGCCGTTTTCGGCCTACTAAGCACGCGACCACCGACCTCTAGCTAGGACATCCACGCCGACCATCGATCGCCACAGACTTGTTCACGATGTCGGTCCAGCCACAATCTGGAGATGCGGCGCTATATGAACACGCTGTCACGCGTCCGCATAAAGTCATGGATGAACTGTAACGAATCTCGAGGGGCATTGACATCCGCGACGGACGTTCGGCCGAACAATTGAGTACAAGTAGAACGAGCAAATGCTTAAGAGCCTTGCACTTCTACATGATCAAAACGACTGCTTCTCTGCCATAACTTCAAACCATCATCACCACTTCTAGAACAGCACAGCACATTTCGCCCATCATGGCTTCACCAACCTCCCACCCCCAAGCAGACACCCTCATCCGCGCCGGCACAATCGAAACACTCCAACCCGGCATGCCACCACAGCGCTCCATAGCCCTCCTCTCCGGACGCATCATCGCACTCTCCGAGAATTCATCCGGCTTAGACGACTTCATCGGCAGCGAAACCCAAATCATCGACGTACCAGACTCCACCGTCCTCCCCGCATTCACAGATACGCATACACACTTGATTCTCGCTGGATTGACCTACTTCGACGTCCCAGTGCACGACGTCAAGAGCCTAGACGAACTGTTCGCAAGATTGAAGAAGCGGGCAAGTGAGACGAAAGAGGGGGAGTGGATTTGTACGGCGACGGATTGGTTGGAGTATAATATCAAGGAGCAGAGACTGCCTACGTTGAAGGAACTCGATGCAGTATCCACTAAACATCCCATCATGGTGATGCGCGGTGGGCATAACGTCGTTGTCAACTCCTTCGTCACAAACCTGTTGAACATAACATCCGACACCCGATCACCACCCGGCGGCCTCATCGGAAAAGAAGCAGACGGCAGTCTCTCCGGCCTACTCCAAGATTCAGCCACAGTGCCCGCGTTGAAGCTGAAGCCCTCAGTGACCCTCACAGAACGAGTCTCCGGTCTAGAAGCCGCATCCGCCGCATACGCCGCAACAGGCACATCCAGCGTCCGCGACTGCTACGTCCCCCTCCCGGACCTAGACGCCCTCATCGCCACGCACTCCGCCGGAAAACTTGCCGTGCGAGTCCACGCCCTGATACCCGCCGTAGGCATGACCACCGCCTCACAAGTCGAATCCCTCCTCTCCAAAATGGAATCATACCGCCACCTCGAAACCGCCCCCTACCTCTCCGTCTGGGGCGTCAAATTCATGGTCGACGGCGGCATGGAAGCAGGCGCCGTATCCTCTCCCTACGTGTCCACCCCGCCCGGCCGCGAAAAAGACGCAGATTGTAATTGCTGCGGCCTACCCTCCTACCACGGTATGCTCACGTGGGAGAAACCCGCTCTGGTGGAAGCCATGACCGCAGTCGTACGTCGAGGCTGGAAGATAGGGACGCATGCTTATGGCGACCGTGCTGTGGGGTTGGTACTGGATGTATACGAGGAACTCATGCATCGGTTTCCGTACTTACAGCCTGGGACTCTGGTTATGGAACACGGAGGCCTAGTGTCCCCCAGCGAACAGATCCGAGCCGTGGAACTCGGGATTGCGACGACGATCCAACACCCGCTTCTGCATAACGCAGCGGGGGTCCAGGAGGTATACTGGGGCACGGAGCGCGTATCTCGCACTTTCCCCGCACGGACATGGCTGGATGCTGGTGCGCTGATAGCGGGCGGGAGCGATTATCCTGTTGGTAAGTTTGCGGCTATGCGGTCGGTTTGGGGGATGGCGTCAAGAGAGACGGTGATTGGGGTGAGGGGGGTTGAGCATGCGATTAGTGTGGAGGAAGCGGTTGCGTTGCATACGACGAAGGCGGCGGAACTGCTGAGGGAGGAGGGGGAGAGGGGACGGCTGTTACCGGGGTTTGTGGCGGATTTGGCGGTTTGGGGGGTTAATCCGCTGAAGGTAAGTGATGTGGACGAACTGAAGGACATGATGCCGAGCCATATCTCCGTTGGGGATAGGTTCGTGGCGGTCTAGTGTGAATTCAGGAGATAGAAGGATAACATAGCTGTCGGTTGCAATAAACAACACTACATACATCACGAATCCGTTTGCATAGCACTCGTACTTAATGCTGTGACAGGATACGCTAGGTGATCAATGATCATCAAGCAAGCGAATGATGATTCTGGTATCTAAACCTCAAGAAATAATGCGACGCCCATCTAGATGCCGCTATATGAACACAAAGAAATTCGTCATCCGCCTCTTACTACCTAGCAAAGTAATCCCTCGCCCCATCCCTACTAGGACTATACGGCGTATACTGCTGCTGCCCACCCAACCCACTCCCCACGCCCATCGGCGCAGCCCCACTAACCAACCTCCCCTGATCGCCTCCAATCTCATAAGGTGACTCTCCCCTACTATCCACGCCCCTCAGATCAAGACTAGGACTAGGACTATACTCGCGCAACGCACTGGGTGTTTGATGGTAGCCAGCAGGATACAACACGCCCGGATCGTCGCGCATAGTACGTTCCGAATCGCGACTTGTACTCCTCCCCCGATCACTGTTGCTCGTCGAGTTATTATCGCGGCCCCAATGACTCCCCGGTGTATCAGGCCGTCCGACCGTACTCCCGCCATACAAACTGCCCTCCCCGCCGTGTTCATCGCTGAACTCGGGTCTATTCTTGTAGTTCTCGTAATCCATATTCGATTCCGACACGAATTCAAAGGGGCCGGTTCCGCCCCCTCCTCCACTTGAGATGTTGGCTGAGGCGGCGGTTTTGCCAGGGTGTTCTTTGGACATGCGTTTCATAGTGTAGACGTCGGAGAAGGCGGCGGTGTCGCCGATGTCGCCGTCGAGGCGGCCGCGGTAGACTTCTGCGAGGAGGTGTTTGGATTTTTCGTGCACCATGGGGACGGTGAGTTTTTGGTAGAGGGCTGGGTGGCTGTTATAACATATCAGTAAATCGTTCTTTTGTCGTTGCAAAGTGTAGATGACTTACCCGAATCGTACGGCGACGCGATCCCTACGACGCGATTCCTTGTCGATTGGGGTTGGGGCTTCGGTGCCCTTGGCGCGTGTGCCTTGCGTGTAGTACTTGAGCGAGTGGTCGAAGGCGTTCTTGCAGTAGAATTTGAAGGCGATTAGGCCGAGAGGGAGAGGGGCCATGGCGGCCAGCATGGTCCATTTGTGTTCGTAACCGCGGGCTACGACCAGCAGCGCGACGATGCAGTTGGAGAAGAAGGTGCCAACGAGCATACGGTTGAAGAGCACACGCCAGAAGGCGCCACCAGATTCGTTCTTGGTGCAGAAGACGTACCTAAAAAGCCATTAGTTAAGGCACATGAGTACGTTGGGGCTGAGACTCACATCAGAAGATACTTCTTCATCCAGCTATCGAGCGTAAAGTAAATAGCCACAATAACCAGCGTAATCGGCTGCAGCGGCGCGAAACACAGCGCAACCGTCGAGTAAAACAAAAAGTAATTGTAGTAACTCGCATAGTCAAACGGCGGCGGCGCAGTCCGACTAATCAGCTCCCTGGGCGTCGGGTTCAAGAACTTGCGCGAGAAACTTCCCCACGCGAGGTTGACCGCCTGGGCAAGATCGATAGCAGCGCCCAGGTTACGCTGGACGAGCCATGTGACCCAAAAGGGCGAGACTTCGCATAGGGTACGCATGGTCGTGTCGAAGAACTTGATTTGGCGTAGGATATCCATGAACGGAACGTGTTCCTGGGTTGCGAGATTGACAATCATGACAATCATACCAAAGACGGCGCTGAAGAGCGAGAAGACGAAGAGATTGTTGAAGACAAAGAAGGCGTATAATTGGGCTGTGACATGGCGCTCTCGAGATGTCTTGGTTGTGTCTCCGGCCTTGATGGACAAGCGGCGAAAGATGATGGGGAGAAAGTAGTAGAAGAGCGAGGTGAGTGCCGGAGCAGCGAGACCTTGAACGACGGCCCAGAAATCGGCGTGTGCGGCTAGTTCGGTCTGGAAGGTAGGCCATACAAAACCCAGGTTAGAGAGTTTGGACAGGAAGACGGCAATCAGGGCGTTAGGGATGAAGTATAGAAGTGTGAGCAGCGTGATCCAGAAGTTGTTCACAGTCCTCCTCCATCGTCGCGTCTTTGGGTCGAGGGTAAGGTTTTTCCAGATGATGTCCTTTGGCTTGGGTGCGAGTCGGACGGTGGTGCCTTTGACGTGCTTGCTGCGGGCTGCGAAGGCGACCATGTGCGCAGAGTCGATACTCTCGTAGCTGGCGAATCCGTACGATAGAGCGTCGCGCTTGTCGATTGTCTCCCGCACCTCCTTAATCTTGCTCTCCAATCGCTGAATGCGCGCTGTGAGGTAGTCGATTGCATCCACCTTTTGCGCCTTGTCGGTGAACTCTGGGTCTTTCTTCGAGGGAGTACATAGCGGTCGCTCGGCGGGTAGCTTGTTCGGGTTCTTCAGGTATTTTGCCAATATCTTCTCCAGCTCAATGACGGCCTCTTCGTGTGCCTCGATGAGATCTGGGATATCCTTCACGTTGCGTCCGATGGATGCGCGGGGCACCTCTGGCGTAGTCTTCAAGCTATCCGTAACCTCGACGATGCCCTGATCACTGCGAAAGCTGCGGTCGATATCCGTAACCATCAACGTCCGCGCGTGCAGACTGTTCTGGTAGTCTGGGTGTTCGAGGTACTGACGTCTCATCCGGTGTACAGCGCGGTACATCCACCACAAGAAGCCGCAAACGATGATGTCGATGAGGTATGCCAGCACGACGAAAGCCCAGAAAACCTGACCAAATAGATCTCTAGGTGTCATCAGGAAGATAATCTTGCCGCTCATGTCTCCATCGAAATTCTTCTGGAATTCCACCGACTTGATGACGTTGACAGGAACGATAATGCCACAGCCAACGATGGCGAGTACGACAAACATGTTCCTGCACATGCGCGCAAAACGCAGGAAGAGGGTCGCATCCAGTCCAATCTTCTCAACATATTCGGGTTCGTTTGTCTTGAACACGGGCTTGTACCACGCAAACAGCGATTTGTCGAGAGGCGGCGGTCGGTGTTTCTCGTCGGTGTGGCGGAGACGGGGCGCGTAAACGATGGTATTAAAAGGACGTAGTAGGAGGAAAAGTATGAAAATGGCGGCGGTGATGCCGAAGGATGTGCCGATAGCGACGAGGACGGAGTCTTGGGATACCTGGGGGTGTTAGAGTCGCATGCGAAAGATGGGGGCTGCATGTACCGAAGCGCCCAGGGCATTTTCTGTCATCAACTGCTCGAACTTCTGCTCTATGCTCAGGTCCCGCCGGAGCAGCACGTTCGGTACTGTGGATGCCATAGCGAGTGACGGGTGTAACGTGTAGCGAAGGTGTGGTAGCGATTGTGGTAGCACGTGTGATGGGTACACGTGGTAATGGGGGTCGATCTCGGGTCCGAGAGCTCAGCGCATGTCTTCCTCGTGTTCCCCTCTCTCTCACTGGGATCTGAGTAAGATCTGCTGTATCGTAAAGATCGCCGTTGGTCGTATTCGGGGTTATTCGGCTTCAGAAAGAAAAATGACAAGTGGGTATACGCGCAAAGCAGAAAGAGTGTACAAAGCAAAGTGTAAGGAAAGCCAAGAGTGAAGCAAGCAACGGCAGCAGTAAGCAGTAACGGCAGTGAGAGAGAGTTCAGAGCTACGAGCAGTGCCTCGCGTCCCTTGCCCGTGAGAGCGGATGGAAAAGGACCGTCGATCCCTGTCGTGCCCTGTCAAGATGTCGGCGCTAGAGGGAGCTGTGACGCCTCGCTAGAGCCAGACCCTAGCCGCCTTCCACCAGGCACGCCCACCCATTGGCTGTCCCAACGCGCCGTTTTAACGCCGGGTACGCGGCTCTGCCATGGCATCTCTGGCGGGTGGTTTTTATTTTTGGCCTGAAGGGCCTGGCCAGCTGCTCTAAGATTTCCAGAGAGATCGCCCCTTAGTGAGCTCGGAGTAGTTTGCGGAGAGCGGAAGAATGAAGCTGCGCTATGCTTTTGCACTGCCACCCGCTCACGCAAGGTCAATGAAGTTTGTACAAAGTAACGCGAGAAGTGACGCGATGCATAACTCGACGAATGAGATACAGAAATGTGGCGGTGCGCAGGCGGCTCTTCGGATTTGATGAGGCTTGTCCAGTCCACTCTCGTTTCAAATATGCATGTTTCGGACGATATGAAATGGGCCACGTTTATGCTTGGAGATGGATCGTGGGTTGTGACGAGTTTTATTGGGTGCCGATGATCCGTGAACTCGGTGCTGCCGAGATCCTAGCCAGCAGTGAAATGCGATGTGTGTCGGAAGTGGGGAAGATGCAAGGCACGCCGAGCCATCTTGAGGATATTCATGATCTCAAGACTCATGGCGGAGTCGCACAGAAGAGATTGAATCAACATTGAAGGTACTGATGAAGTAAGAATGCGGAAGTTGCATCGGACTCAATCAGACGTGCAACTACCAAGGTACATCTAAGAGCTGTAAATCGAAATTGGTATTTCCTCAGTCTGCAAGTACAAGTCAAACAGAACCGTCTTCGCTATGCCATGAATTGTTTCCGGGTGGTGAATCTCGCTGGTGTCGATTTGAGAAGACTTCCAACTGTCGTGAGGCACTGTGGTAACAAACCAGGCACCTGCCACTGCAATCCACGACTGTGCACAAGTTACCCGATTCGGACATGCCCACGAAAACCAAATACAGCACAACACCACCGACAAAGCTCAAATCGTACTGAACAGGTGCTCCAGATATCAGACGTTACATTGTGACCTTCAGATTGATCCTGCCGTAGTCTTTAAACGGAAATCACGTAGTCATCTTTCTCTTGGAGAGAGGACGGATGGTGGGTGTAAAACACCCATCACGGCACCCATCGAATCAGCCAAAGAATTAATCAACCACCACCCTCACAAAATCATACCCCAAAGTTGCACAGATCAATGAATTTCGCTTTTACCCATCTAATCTACCCTTACTAGCAATCATCCCGTTCGTTCATTCATCCATCTCTCCATCCCAATAATAAAACTCGCCTCCATCCTCTACTATATGCATGCTGAGGCTAAATGAGGCGTACAAGCGATGCAAGAGCATGAGAATCCATGTGCCCGAGACTAATATCATCAACAGCTCTATTCCCACGAACAACTCCTAGTTGCTACCCGCAGCCTTCACAAGCTCACTAACCTTCCTCGCAAGGTCATCAGCCTCTGCCCTCGTCTCAGCCTCAGCATACACGCGAACGGCGTCTTCCGTTCCAGAAGCCCTCGCAAACGAGCGACCTTGGCGCACCTTCTGCACTTCCTTGTCGATCTGCGACTGGAGACCCTCTGGGCTGGTGAGTTTGCGTTCGGCATCTGTGGTCTTGAAGATGGTGCGGTCGTTGACAAGGACTTTGAGAAGACGGTTGGGCAGGTCGCTGTATGTTGAGAGCCATTCTTGGCAGCCCCAGTGCTTGTGCGCGAGGACGACTTCGACGAGGAGGAAGTCGGAGAGGGCATCGCCGACGGACTGGTTGATGAGGTTGATGCAGGCGCGCAGGACGTCGAGGGCTTCCTTCTCGCCGGGGTTGCGGGGCTCGTGCTTTTCAATCGTGTCGAGGGTGTCGTGCGAGAAGATGACGGTGCCGTGGCCGTTGGCTTCGAAGTAGACGCCAATGTCGAGCTTTTCGGCTGCGTGGTGCAGGTACTTCACGCCGGTGGGTGTGCAGTCGACCTTGAGCTTGAGGTTGTCTTCGACGTACTTCGTGGCGGCGCCGTTGGCGTAGGCGGTTTGCACAACTCCGATCTTGAGCTTGTCTGCCAATCCGCTTTGACGGACGGTGTCGCCGAGGAAGGAAGCTACGAGAGTCGCGATGCGGTCACCGTCGAGTAGTCGGAAGACGTTCTTCTCGTCTTTGAAGTAGTACACTACACGATCAGCGTCACCGTCGAGCGAGCAGCATCGGTCGCCGGGTCCAGCCTTGGACGAAGGGGGCGCGCGCTGGTTGGTCTTGACGTAGTCTGCACCGCACTGTTCGCGAATTAGCAATCTTCCATCACCTGTAGATATGTTTGCTTACGTCGACGTTCAGGCTCTCGGGCTTGATGACGTTGTCGTTGATGACAGAGATCTCAAGACCGCCTTCTTCCTTGGTGGGGAGGTACTTGATGAGCTCGTTCAACTTCGGTCCACCAACACCATTGGCACCGTCGACGGTCAGGCTACCAGAAGGCTTCTTTCCACGGAGTGCAGTCTTGAAAGCCGCGCCGAACTTCTCGTAGTAGCCCTTCTCGGTAGGTATGCCGTAGGCCTCCTTAGTACCTTCGGTGTTTAAGCACCTAACCATGTAGTGTAGTTGTGGCGTGGTGAGAAAGCCGTAATCCTTGACTTCAGCACCGGCGCTGTTCAAGCCATCAACGAGGCATCCGAGAAGCCTTGAACCCGAAGCTCTTGTGTCGCGAGCTACGACAACGCGCGCGGGTATGCTGAGGTCGATCTTATTCTGGGCGGCGATTTCGCGGTAGTATTTCGAGACGTCTTCGGGGGTGGCCTTGTTCGCCATCTCGGTGCTGATGACCTCCCACTCCTCTTGCAGCATGTTACCCTAGACAGTCGTTAGCTCAATCCTCCCTCATATTGGAAAAGGAAAAATACCATTGGCTCAACGAGCTTTACGCCATTGTCTTGAGGAGGGTTGTGCGAAGCGGTGATCATGACACCAATCCATTTGCCCTTGAGCGCCCGCGAGCGCAGCGCCGCAATGAGACCAACGCGAGTGAGGACGGAATCGAGGACATCACTGATATGGTAAGCGTAGTTCAGGCTAATTGTGCGTGACGCGAGTTGGCGTTCGCGGTAGTGGTGGGAGGGTCGCCAGCTGCAGCGCGCGCGGAGAGGTGCTCGATAGCTGGCACCGTGGCCATCTATCGTATAAATGCAGGGAATAGCTTACGCTTTTGTTCGGAACTAAATTCTCTGTTAGCATCCGAATGCTTCAATCTCTCTCATTGTCCTCTCCTGAACTTACACCAGCAGTTCCGTATGTGTATTTGAGGCCCTCTGGCGCAGGGTGCTTTTGCGCAGCGTCGGCGATGGGGTCAGACATGATGTGTGTGATGTGCAAGCGAAGGGTACGGAGATATGAATGGTACAAAGAAAACGGATGGTGTAAAGTAGATGTTTCAATTGAAGCGAAAAAAGACGTAGAATGTTCGGCGTTGTAGCAAGCTCAGGTATGAGGCTCTCACGACCCCGCCGGCGGACACACGCTAGCAGGGATGCTAAACGCAGGGATGACGATGCAGGACCGACGATGATGATGCGTACCTGGCTAACCACGTTTTTACCAGCTTCATCCTAGTAATAGAGTGAGAAAACACCGTCATTCGCCATCGCTTCGACCAATTTTTGAGGCTGCGCGAACTCAGTTATCTGGTTTACTACTCAATGTAACGTCATTGAGGTGGTCTGGCCAGATGCCTCTTCTGAGGTGGTGGCATGTCGCAATTGCGGGGTTTTGTGACACTGGTACGAGGCGGCGTGCTTGACCGCTCCTCTCACAACGTTGCCACAACGTGCTGTGTTCCGGTGTACTGGGTGGGGATCGTCCGACACTACCCGTCCTCGCAGAACGACGTCGAACCTAATGTATTAATTGTCGTCTGTCTTCAACAGAACTCAAGGTGGTCTTGACATCTTGGTTTCAACAGGTTTTCCTGTTGTATCCTAGACGTAATTCAATCAAAGCTGTTGGGAGATGCGAAGTGCTTCACAGCTCTGTATTTAGTTGGGTATTATGTCATTGCTCTTAATATTGAAGATTAGTATTCTGATGCTGCATGTTTAGTTGTCATATTATCGCTCTCCATAGACAGATTGATGTTCCGAAGCCTGCATATTTAGTTCTTATATTATTGCTCACGATAGAAAGATTACTATTTTCATTCGGAGATATGACTATCGTTGCGACTATCCCGACGTCGAGACAAGCTTTGTTCTGAAGACTAATGTGTTTAAAGGTTTATCTGTGAGTAAACGTAAGTAAACGTGTAATGTATTGCTATTTCGATCTTTTCAAGCCGAACAAAAGCTGCAACGACTAATTACGGTAGCACTTCAAACAATGCCAACAACAGCATGACATTGCTACGATACAAGCTATCGTGAGAATGTCAATTTACGTTTTACCATGCTATTGAATCTTCTTGGGTGTTGCAGATAGCGATTGATCGCACGCGAGTTGTCACTAGACATCTAAGAGTGCCTAGTACTCTCTTTAGAATCGAGACGTCGCGTCGGTGAGCTGAGTGGCGATTAAGATCTGAACAACTTGAGCATACGCAATAAAGGTGAGGATGCAAGCCATCGAAAACATAATTAATCCCCGTCCTCCGGGGAAGAGTGCTTAGTACAGAATGGTAATCCATGGTATAACGAACCCCCTCTAGTACCGTCTTACTGGTACTTTGCGTATGCTGGGGTAGCTGAACATGATATAATCATGAAGATGAGTAGTTTTTATCCAAGAAAGTATCCGTCCTCAGAAGCAGTACTACTACTACTACTACTGCGTCTATTCTAGCCCGTTCCGACCTCAACATTTGAGTATGCAGGCTACTCAGAAGCAGTACGTTTCCTGCAAGACAACGTCACGTTAGCATCGTAAAGATCGGGAACATCATCGCATCACAAGATCAAAGCACATCAAAGTCCCATCATGGCACTCTCTCAGCGACTAGATTACCTCCACTTGCATCCATCAACCACAAGAGGAAGAGACTAGACTAGACCGACAACTCGTTTCCCATCTACTAAAGAAACAAGCATGAGAGAACAGTTGGCCAAAAGAAAAGAATGGGACAGTCCAACAGAACAGAAGAGACCGAAATCTCAGAAACCTTGTGGTCCCAATCCAGGAAACCTGCCTCCAAACCCACCCGCCAGAACGCTATGACCGGGAACCGGGCTACCAATCTCGCCCAAGCTAGAAGGAGGAGCCTGTATCGCACCATCACTAAACTTGATATGCGACAACCTGCCACTGGCGTCTTCTTTGTACTCCAGGCTCCCACCACCATTCGTATGCGTAACATCAAGGATATCGCACGCCTCCTTGATCTCATCCACGCTCACAGCAGGGTCCATAGCACCGCGCGAAGCCTCGACTTGGCGATGTACTTCCGACGCATCGACGTAGCCGTCTGCGTCGGAGGCGCGGGGAGCGAGGGTCTTGCATGCGGCGCAGATGGTACGGCGGAGCCAGACTATGCGCTGCTCGTTCGCGTTGCGCTCGAGGGTGCGCGTGGTGTTCATGGAAAAGGGGCTGTTGAAGATGTTGGAGGTGGGCGAGTTGCCCCAGTTGGCTCCGGAGTGGAAGCCCTGGAGGGGTGGTGTGCCCCAGATGCTGCCGCCGCCTGGCGCTCCGAACGAGCCATACTGCGACCCGGGTATGTCTGCGAAGCCGAATGAGGGCGCTCTCACTGAACCGTGTTGTTGCATGCTTGGGCGTCGATCGGGTAGTTCGGGGATGTCGTCATCTTCGTCCAGCAGCGCTTTACTGCCTAAGTGATTTGCCAGTTCGTCTACATCAGACCCCTGCTGTCCATTTTCATCGCCCGCCTTCACGCTTGAAGGGCGCTTGATAGGCGTTGGCCGTTGAATAGGCTGTGCTTGAGGACCAGTGATGGGGCTGTCGTTTGAGAGTCGTTCAAAAGACCCCGAACCCTGCCGCGAGTGCGTCGGCATGCCCATCGGGAAGGCGGAGGGCATTGGCGCAGTGAAGCCTGGAGGTGCTGGAAAACCTGGTGGTCCTTCCATCGGGAAACCACGGCCAATTGGAAGTGCACCTGGTGTGTGCATGCCAGGAGGTGGGAATCCACGGAAGCTCTGGGGCGCTGGCTGTGGGAAGAACGGTATATTCGGACGTGGTCCCATCATTCCAGGCATCATCGATCCATGACCAGGGAAGCCATTGAGCCCTGGAGGCATGTTCATACCCAGTCCTGGCGGCCCTTGCATACCTGGCGGTGGTCCCATGGGAGGCATCGGAGACGATGGCTGCCCATGCGGGGTTCCCAGACCTTGCTGTTGGATTGGCGGTTTCGTCAAAATCGACCTTGGTATCGACTGGTTTGGCAGCTGGGAGGTTGGGGATGTCGACTTGCTTGTTCCTAGCGTGGCATGAGGAGTCTTTGGCGATGAGCCGTGGGAGGTCTGGTGCGATGTTTGGCGCGGTCGGTTCGGGGTTGGAGCCTTCGGTACAGCTGGCGTGACCTGCGGGGATGGCATTCCCGTAGACGAATTCTGCTTCAGCAATTGAGGAGGCAGCGCAACAGCTACTGGCTGTGAGGCCTTTTTCGCACCCGCAATAGCGTTGTGGGCAGCTGCAGCGGCGGCTTGATCCTCCTTGCGCGTTTGGCCCTTGGTCTTCGAGTCCCGTTCCTTGCGGTCTTTGTCCTCCTGTGCCTTCTTCTCTTTTGCTTCTCTCTCCCTCGCTTCCCGCTCTTCGCGTTCCTTCCGTTTTGCCTCGTCTTTGGCCTTCTTCTCAAGGGCTTTCTGTTCGCGTGCTTTTCTCTCTGCCTCCTGTTGTCGCTCGCGCTCTTCCTGCTGTCGTTTCAGACGCTCGGCCTCCTTGCGCTGCTTCTCCTCCTCCTGGGCTTTGCGTTCAGCCTCTTTCTTCTTGCGCTGCTCTTCTCGCTTCTTCCGCTGTTCCTCTAGTCGCTTCTCCTCCGCAGCCTTGGCCTCGGCTTCCTTGGCTGCTCGTTCGGCTTCCTTGCGAGCCTCCTGTTCCGCCTTCAGCTGCCGTTGCTTGTCCTTCTTCTCCTTGCGCTTCTGGGCTTCCTTTGCTTTCTTCGCCTCTTTCGCATCTTTCCGCACATCCTCCTCTGCCAGTTCTTCGAGTAGCTTTTGCTGTCGTTCCGCGGCCACCTTTTCTCGATACGCCTGGAGTACTCTCTGCTCAAACATTCGCGCTGCGAAGATCTGGAACATTCGCCGGCCTTCCTCCATCCGTTGCTCCTCGGTCATGGCGCCCTGGGCGGGGTTAGTTGCAGGTAGATAGTTCACCCTAGAATACGCACTTCCTCATCCTCCTCGTCCTCCTCGTAGTCGTCGTCGTCGTACTCTTCCTCGTCTTCGCCCTCTTCGTCGTAGTCGTCTTCGTCGGGCGGAGGAGCGCTGTGGCTGTGGCCGCTGTAGGATCGGTGCTGGGCGCCGGGGTGAGCCTGGACTTGAGCATCTTCTTCCCGTTGCATCCTACGCTCAGCGAGCTGCTCCATCATCTCGATGAACTTCTTCCCATCGTTCTTGAGCAAATCGTCAGCAACCGTAAGTATGCCACCTAGAAGGATGAATCAGCATGCTCCCAGCACGGGTCGGGGGCGGGCATACCTTTGACCTGCAGACTGCTGCCAAACTGAAGAAAGTCTGAGGGCTCGGGCGGCGGCAGACTGCGCTCGCCTGAGCTGTAGCCGCCTTCTGACGAGATCTCGCTGTCGTACTCGGAGTCTTCCTCCTCTTCCTCGCCCGAGTCGTACTCTTCTTCGTCGTCGTCGTAGGGGCCGGGCGGGGGGTGGGGGTTCAGCATGGGGCGCGGGTGGTGAGGAGCACTGGACGCATAACCATAATTAGCCTCGGGAATGAAACTACCGACGTCTTGCTGGTGGTGCGCGTACTGCTCGAGTTCTTCGTAATATGCATCATAGAGAACCTCCAGCTCCTCCTCGATGGCGGTGCGCTTCCGCCCGCAGACGGTGCAGCTGCACGAGTGCTTCTGCTGCTCCTTCATCTTGCGCAGAACCGCCTCCTTTTCGATCTTGACGAGCGACTTGCGCTCGTCCTCGCCGAGGGACAGCCAGAACTCGCGTATGCGGTCCCGCTCGTCCTGCATCGTCGTGTTCCATATGCGGTCGCCGCGGGCGCCGGAGCGCGCGACCGAGTGGGCGGGCGACATTTGGTGGGCGGGTGCGGGGCTGAGGCGTGATGCGACGTGCTGGGTGTAGGCCAGCGGAGGGGGTGCGGAGGGCGCCTTCTTCTTCCGCCGCGTCTTCTTGCCCGCTTGGCTGCGCATTGGGGCGTGGCCGTAGCCCTGCGGGTAGTCGCCGTTTGTGCCGTACGCGTGCTCGTACTCCTCGTCCGAGTAGTACTCCCCCTCGTCGTACGCCGCCTCGTCCAGCTCCGCGTCGGCGTACTGCTGCTGGCCGGGCGGCCCTCGGGCAGGCGACACGCCATTCCGCGCGGGCGCAGGCGCAGGCGGCTCCTGTGCGGCTCGCTTGGCGGCCTCCTTCTCGCGTCGCTTCTGCTTCTTGCGGTTGACGGCGGTCGGGGTGGCATCGTGGGCGTGCGTCGCAGTGCCGTTGGGCGGCAGTTGAGCCGGGGCGGGCCCGCGTGTTCCCTGGGCCATGGGGGAGTGTGTGTATGTCGCGGTGTCCTGCTGCACGGCTGTTAGAGCGCGGGTCTGGGGAGTCGAGTGGGTGACAGCTCGGGCGATGGCGCGGGAGGGCTAGCGTACGGCCACCGGGGAGCAAAAGTGCGAGGTGGAGGTGGAGGTGGAGGAGAGGAATTGGAGGGGCGTCACGCACACCAGGGCAGATGGGGGGCTTCGTGCTGTGTCGCGGCAGACAGGCGTTCAGGCTTTGGGGTATGACGGTCGTGTGCTCGGGCTCGGGCTGCTAGCACATGCCGCGCTGTCGTAGCCTCTTGTTGATGGTCGTCGGCCCATTGTGGTACCGCGTTGCGATTCGCACCTGCCGCAGGTGCCACGTCTTGGCGTCTTCTGGAACGGAAGGAACTGGGCGAGAGGCTGTGCAGGTGCTCCGCGACGGCCATTCATTCGTATCTCAACACACTCGCTCTCGCACACCGCACCCTGACCACGCCAGTGCCAGCGTCCCCCGTCCCCAGCCCAGCCGTCTGTAGCTCTAGCTCGTGCCTGTCTCCGCTGTGATCGTCCCCAAGCTTCATTCTTAAACACCGGCCCGTCCACTTCATTACTGCACCACCGCTTTTTACTCCCATTGCACCCGTTGCTGTCACTGGACTCACGCATTACTTTCGCCTTCACCTCGACACTCACCCATCGACACTCACCACCCTTCCGCTGCTAGTCCGCTGTAGTCTGTCGCTTCTCTCCCCCCGGCGCGCCATTGACACTCGCTCGTCGCGAGCCATAACATCGCCAATCACCATTGTTGGGCCCGAGATCACCTCGCTCGCGCCATTACACTCGCATTACCCCGACAACACCCTCGACAACACTCTCGCGCAAACAAGGCTACTTCACTGTATCCTTCCACCCGCGCACCACTCCCCTCGACTTCCACGACACCACGACCGCAACTGCGAACGCGCTCCAGCCAATAACACGACCCAGCATCTCCGGACAAGACTCCCGCTGAGTGCGGCATTTCCCCAAACACACCCCCACAATGGCCCAGCAGCAGCAGAATGGCGAGCCTGTAATGCGCAGGTACGTTTGATCTTCACTTTCTGGACCCTGGTCAAAACTTATCTCATGTCGATCTCTCACGACCGTTTTCTTACGCGCGCAATTGCTTTTCCCAACGTTATTTCCTTCCGTCCGACTTTACTTCGACGACACGATATCTCTATTTCCTCCGCAATATCTCTGTCAAATTCTGCTTTACTTCTCCCTCCGCAATGGTGCGATGCATACCCAAAGCTGAGGCACCCCGGTTTGCGCCATAGCTTGCATTGGCGCACCCGGTCCGACGACACGACCAACTAAAAATAGGCCACCCTACATGTCCCCCATGTCCACTTTTTATCGACTCGCGCTCAATTCTTCCTCTTTTTGGTCATGCACTGCACTTCATCCTCTTGTTTGCGCCGACATCCACTCTCGGTCACGCCGACCCTGTCACACCATGCACCCTTCACCCACACAACATGCTGATCTTGTGCCTTTAGGAAGTTGGTCATTATTGGCGACGGTGCTTGCGGCAAGACTAGTCTTCTGAGCGTCTTCACTCTCGGATATTTTCCAACAGTACGTCCAATACATCGACCGATAGGCCGTCTCCCCAATATCCTAACCCGTCATTAGCGCTACGTCCCAACCGTCTTCGAAAACTACGTCACCGACTGTAGAGTAGACGGCAAGTCCGTGCAACTCGCCCTATGGGATACAGCCGGCCAAGAAGACTACGAGCGCCTCCGTCCCCTCGCCTACTCCAAAGCGCACGTCATTCTCATCGGCTTCAGCGTCGACTCCCCCGACTCCCTCGATAACGTTAAGCACAAGTGGGCAGAGGAGGCCCGCGAACGCTGTCCCACCGTCCCCATTATCCTCGTCGGCCTGAAAAAAGATCTCCGCGACGACCCCCTCGCACAGGAAGAAATGCGCAAGAAGAGCCTGCGGTTTACGACACCGAAACAAGGCGCCGATATGAAGGACATGATTGGTGCGAGGAAATACCTTGAATGTAGTTCCCTGACAGGGGATGGCGTGGACGATGTTTTTGAAGCGGCGACCAGGGCGGCGCTGCTGAGTGTGGATAAGAAGGAGAATCCAGGGTGCGGATGCGTTGTCCTGTGAGACTCTGAGAAATCGTTTCTCTTGCATCTTATATCTTCTTCTTATCTTCATATCACACACACTGCATTGGGCGGAGTCACGACACACTGGAGTTGGTACGATATATTTGGGGCCTTCAATTTTCAATTCTTCTTCCTTTTTTCTTCTATATGGGCGATTTACTGTTTGAGCGCTTATAACTGCATTACACCTGACCTTTTTCTATTGAGCTGGAGAGAGAAAAGACTGGCTTCTGATGCTGCGGAAACATACGTTTAGTCGGGTCTCTAGCTTTTTATCTACTCGAAAGATGTTGGCTTAATGATTGACGAGAAAGCGCCATCATCATCCACTCATTCGGCTCCTCCTTTGGCTATTAGTTGTATATTCTTGAGGTAGGAATGATGGGCACGCTCAGTAAACTAGAAGACAGTAATCTACCAATGAGATATCACACACATCATTTTGTCATCTTCTGAGAAAGGTTGACGGCAATGATGTATACGCGATGCCGATAACGACATCGACCGCCTTTTTGCTATATACATATTGTACAATCCCATCATTGCATCCACTTTCGTCCAACCCAACGCATTCTCGCAGGTCTCTAATCCCTCGTCCACCCATGATTCCACCCCTCCCTCGCCGGAAAATCCGTCTGCACCCTCCCATACTCCACAGGCACACTCCCCCAAATCCCCCTCTTCAACATCGCACTGCGATACAACCTCCCCACCTCCCTGCCCTTGCTTCCCAATCGACTCGGATCCGCGCCCCGCCCACCAGCCTCCTCTTCCTTCACCAGATTCCCGTTGTTGTCCATGAGACGCAAGTGCTCGCATGCAGATCGCATCGCCATGTATTGCCGTTCTAACTCGCGTTCTTCGGCCCAGCGACGCTTGCGCAGGAATAAGAGCCACGCGCGGTGGATGGTCCAGTGGCGGAGGGAGCGGTTGCGGGAGAAGTGGAGGGGGCGGGGGGTTAGGGGGTGGGAGAGGTGGTAGCGGATGTTTGCTTGGGGGGTGTTAGCGACGCTGTTGTGGTGATGGGAGGGTGGGTGGATTGGATCGGATGGGATGTGGCAGGTTTGATGGGGAGATAGGAGAGGAAGAGACGTACTTATCCTAGGATCATTCCCCGGTCCCTTTTTACTCCTCTTCTGCATATTCGGTGTAGATGAGAAGGCTGCTCGTTGCGACTTTTGCTGCTGCTGCTGCTGCTGCTGCTGCTGCTGTGGACATGTCCATTGTGCGGTTCTTTGCCAGATGTTTGTCGCTTGCGTGATTTGGGTGGGTTTGTAGGGTCGGAAGACCGGTCGGAATGCTGAGAGGTTCATTGTGGGTGTTGTGTGAGGCGCAATGGCGGGGGCAAGGCGGAGGTGGGTCGTTGGTGTTGGTGGTGATGGTTGGATTGGAAATTCGCGATGCGCGGAGAGACCCTTGTTCGCCAAGAGGGGCTAGTGGGTTGGGGAGGGACGACTCGAGCTCATGATGGACGTCGCACGCGACGACAACAACAACGATATCTGGACGAGCCCGGCCATGCACGGAAAATATGATTTCGAGATCTTAGCTCTGCACGACGAGATCGTCGTGATATGCATGCCAACCTCACTAATGACAATCGCCTGCACATGCGTCCAGAGCTTCTACAACACGCCCGAGACTCAAAGATATTTGAACGAGGCCGGTAATTGGAAGTCCTTTCGGAGACCAGCGCGTAAAGTATCGTCGTGAAACCCGCTCTAGGTGTCTCCAGCGTTGGAAAGACCACATCTGCTCTCACTTCGAGGGTCGGGTCGACCGCACCTGCCTCATGTGCAACAGCCGAGTAAACGTGCATCGCGTCGTCATGCCACTGACGAAACAAAACTCATCACCAGTTCTCTTACCTAGGTAGCTTCACACACGCACGAACAGTACTCACTTTCGCGCAAGTTCTACATCATCAGACCTTCAGCTGTCTTCCTTCATTCCATTACCTGCAGTTGCACTTTCCTGCCGTCGTCGCACCTACCTCAGGAACCTATACGTCAACGTCAACACCATGAAGTCTTTCACATATACTCTCTCCGCCATCCTGGCCCTCCTCACGATCACTGTGCCTGTTCTCGCCACTTCAGGGTCAAAGCCCGACAGATGCCCTCACCGCGCTGCAACCCGATGCTCGCCCGGCGGCCATGCGGTCCAGATTTGCGTCAACGGTGTTTGGCAGAGGAACTACAGGTGCCCTTATCCGCAGTGGTGTGAGAGCGCCTCCGCACACTGTATCGGACGATAGATGACTGCCAGGCAGAGATATGGTAAGCGTCGAGACTTCCTCTATAAAACATTCGCTGACTAGAAGACGCCAGTTTGAGCATGTTGTGGCATAATGGCGGCTGATGCGATGGAGCTGCTTCAATAGAGGAAGGCGGTCGAAAGTGATAGCTGTGGAATGGGTGATATCATCTGGCACCCACTGTCATGGAAAATCTGTTATGTTCACAGGGGTTTTACGAACGAGCTAGTATCCGTTTTCTTGATGGAAGAACCCATGCTCACAGAGCCAACGGATGCGTTCGCTGTACTAATTAACAAACATATCCATATTTCCATAACCTGTCACACACGTATAGCAGCATTAGATGAATATCCCTAAGATTTCATCACAGGGTACACAAGCTCTCTTTTGCTTATATCTGACTAGCTATAAACCATCGACGTGACGGCGTATGAAGTCCTAGGTGAAGGTGAAGGTGAAAGATGAGACCGCCTTACTCACCGCTTCATAATGAGCTTCGACATCTCTCCGCAGACTCGACGCTTTTAGTATTCCAGATCAAAGACGCTGCAGTTTCCCCGCTCTTACAAGCCCACTGCTCTCTCTCACCTCCATCCTGCTTCCAACTCTTCCATCTTCCGCCTTTTCCTTACCGCCCACTACGACCTCCATCCCCTCCCACATAACCATCTAAACAATAACGACACCTACCTCAATCAACACCATCATGAAGTCCCCCCTCCACTTCATCTTCCTCCTCCTCACCCTCCTCACGCTCAGCCTCCCCGCCTTTACCCACGACAACTGCAAAGACTGCAGCAAAAACGGCGCCGAGCACTGCGCCCCCAGCGGTGGCGACCTCCTCGTGTGCAAGAACCACTGCTGGCAGCCCAAATGGTCGTGCCGCAAGGGCGACCAGTGCATCATGAAGCCGGGTCCTACGTGCGTTGCCAGCGGCAAGATATGCGAGATCTGTGAGAGACAGTATAGGGATTGTCGTACGGTACGTTGATACTTCGATATTCGAATTTTTTGGATGGAGCGATGAAGGGATGAAGGAATGAAGGGATTTTGCTAATGGATGTGTTGTAGGAGGGCAGAAGGCATAGTTGCTACCAAGAGTGCTATGCGGAGTGTCGCCAGGATATTTGCAGTGCGTATGATGGGCGATGCAAGGCTTGTGACTTTGATTGCTAGGTGTTTGCTTGCATTGCGGGTGGAAGCCTGACTCTGGAGATCGATGCTGGGCTTTATGGTTAAGGATCTTGAGTCACGGAGACGGGTTTGAGATGGATGTGCGGATGTGGCGTCGAAGTTGCTGAGAGCTTTGTACCGGTATCAACGGGAATTATATGGAAACATGCGCACTGGATATCTAAGCGTCATGCATGACTTCGTGTCATAACAGGACCAATCCAAGTCCCGTGGTCCTTGTTACCCACCGAGTCATCTCACAACAGCTCAAGCTCCCATCGCCTATCCTAACAATCTACCAAAATCTACATCCAACCCCCTCACCCACCACACATCAGACTTTCCGCGTGGATGTCCTAGCTAGACGTCGGCTGTCGCGTGCTCAGCAGGCCGAGGACGGCGTTTGGGCTTACATCATGCCGCATCTCTAGTTGTGTGGATTGTGACTTGAACAACATGATCGTTGTCATAGTTCCTCTTTGAATGAGGGAGATAAAGAAGATGAAGGATTCAGTAGGAAGTCAGTGCCTTGCTGAGCCATTCGAAACCGAGGTGGGTGTTGTGGCGGGGTAGCGCGCTAATTGGGTTAGCGCACAAGCCTCGCAAACTTCATCTGAGGCATCCTCTCCTCCTCGATCACGCACCGAACATTGGAATATCGCTGCATCTCCATTGTTACCTTACGCTGAAGCTTTTATTATTACCATCGCTTATTGGTCGAGTCAAGCTCGATGCGTACATCACTCCTTCCCAAAGCGTTTGCTCGAGCGTATTGTGTTCCCTCTACTTGAATCAAGTGGCCGTATTCCTCTTACTGTCTCAATGGTTGATGGCGCTATCACAGGCTCTATCTTGACGCGCGATCCACGTTCTCTGATCGCTTTGGACTGAGCAGACCCCGCTAGCAACGACGACCTGTGGACCCAGCGGAAAGGACCACCGGAGCGTGTCCCATGCTGTTTGTCTCGTTCAAGACTTTGAAGTAGATGCTTCAGTATTGTATACACGTTGTCTTACAGGCTGGGCGAACAAGTCTTTGCCCCTTCTTTTGGATGGGAAACTACGGGGAAATTCTACCTCTGCCAGCGCAATCGCGATACGTACAACTTTCTTTCGTCTCGAGCCATTGATCGATAGACCATTTGCGAAGCGTCAAACTCATACTCCCCGGATCAAGATAGGACATCTTGTGGAGATAGTCGCTGAGACTATTTCTGTTTCAGGGTATCGAATAGGTTAAGCGCGCACAGACTCCGCGTCAGTAGCTCTCTTTTCCAGATACTCTGTAATTTCGTCCAATACTTGCGTCTACTATCTCTTCCTATTTCTGAAAGGACGCACGTTTGAGCGCCGGCGCTTATCATGGATCATCTACCATCTCTTCTAGTGGATACCTACAAACGGTATGAGTTCGCTATCTAGATCGTCTACCCAGGTTGGCTACCCACTTCCTTTCATCTCAGATACAAAAGTGGTACGCAAATTGTAGCTACTTGGCTGGCAACATCAGCCGCCAAAATCCAGTCCATTGACCACTTGTTGATCAAGAACGCACGTCTCAAGGGACAAGCTCGCGCTGCAGCCCGACAAAACGGAGTGAGCGAAGTACCTCTAAACGCATTCAAGACCTTGGTCGACATCCTTGCGAAGGCTAAGATCACTTTGCCGACCGATATAGAAGCTATTCTGTGGAGTGTCATCACCGCTCGCAAAGAATGTGCAGGGTTCTACCGAGCGAAACCAGAGCGAGAAGCTGGTGATGACATTGATGATGAAGGCCATCAGTTCTTCATCGACATCCTCGATTACTATTACCACACGCTTAAAGCGCCGACAGCAGGCAAGACCAAGGAAGAACACGAGAAAGGAGCATCTACGAATAGTCGCACATCCAACTTCTTCGAACACCTCAGTCTGGTTCAAGAGCATGCTGAGCCATCGGGCTACGTGCCTTCGGTGTCGACAGATACGCAGAGCCGAAGCTACCGTATCAAGGAGCCCGCCAACCGAAAGAGTGAAAAGGCCTTTGCGCTTTTCTGCTTCCTCAAAGATATGACAGCAATTCGTTTATTTGTCCACAAAACCTGGCGCGGATACAAGGAACGTAGCCTGGCGCTCACCACAGCAGCGACGACCGCAAATGTCGCAGTTGACATCTTGCGACGGGTGAACGAGGCCTTCCTCAAAGACTTTCCAGAATTCGAGAGCCACCACAAAGTGATCAAGTTCCTTGAGAGCTTCGAAGAACAAGGCACCAACAGCGTGACCCGGAAAGACGAGATGGGCTGGTACGATCTCGATGACTTCAAACTGTCACCCCAAACGTTTGTCTGCAAAGATACTTACAACGTATATTTTCGAGACCATCTCTTCGATCACGACGGCAAGAAGGAAGTGATGGTAGATTATCACTCTGGCAGGAAAACTGCCAGAACCGAGCAGACTCACATGAGAAGGTGCCTTAGCGTCTTCTTGAGCCTCTCTAGGTCAGCCGATGTGGGCGCATTCACACGAGACCATGATATCCTAGCTCGCGCAATTCACACCATCGATGAGGAGCAAAAAGCAAGCACTTGGATCATATTCGCACTCCAGATGTTCGTCGACATGCACCGTGAGCTTGGTGCGGAAGTGCCTCGTGCGCATAGGGATCTCCTGGATGGTAACGCAAGAATGAGTGGCGCATTGAGACGGTACATCGACTTTGCACAAAACCATGACGGCGAATGGGGCCGATATCTGTACACACAACTAGCCTCCTCGTGGCATCGCCTTCTTGAGAATCTTGAAAGGGTTGACCATGTCAGCGACACGTTCAAGATGCACAATTCGTGGCTCGGGGGAGGAACCTTGGTGGATGGCCCGTTCTACCTCGAGAACCAACCAACCTATGCTGGATGCACACTAGAGCGTTATAAGGAAGGTGTGCACCTGTTTGGTGTTGAGGCTGCAAGACATTCCGAGCAACTCCTGTTCGCCTGCCACATCTACAATGCCGGACTCAAGAACGGGCTGCTGCGACGGTGGCCTGACATGGAATATCTCATCGCCAAGCAAACCGAGACACATCTCTTCCTAGGAACCCGCCCGGTCGGTTACGAAGAGTGCGATAAGCGGCTACTTTTGATGCGAGGCTTCAGTCCCAGTGTGCTTGCCAAGTACAAGCGCGCCGGCAGGCCAATGTATGAGTTGTTCGAGACGATGGACACGAAGAAGAACCTTGGCGGCCGCAAACTGGAAATCTTCTCCGCTTTCGTTAGACAGGCTTCCGCTTTTGACGGCCTAAAGCGGGTGATGCTGAAGACGGACGAGAATGGCAAGAATAAGAACGAGCCGATCTGGCTTCTGGAGCGCGTAGTGCGACAACGGTTGGAAAACAAATCGAAGAAGTCAAAGCATGGCAAGCGTCGTAAACAGGAACTCAGTCCTCTCCAGACGCTCGAGACTTATCGAGACGCCATGAAGGAAGATGAATTCCTTCTCAACTTCGACATCATGACGCTGGACCTCATCGCCAATAAAATGATCCATGTCATCAAAGCCTGGTTGCGAGACTTTGGAGACTTGAAAGCTGGCTCAGTTCCTGGATCCAAAGTCAGTCTCAAATGTATCCGAGACATCGCAATGGCATCTGCGATCTTGTCCTCCGCAAACAAGAAGCCGGAGATATGGGAAGTCCTCGATCACATCATCAGTCGCGTCGGCAACATGTGTTACCTGCGCGCAGAAGCTCATCGTGGTACCGTAAATCTTCAGCCCCGCAACCCCGCATACGAAGGCCAGTTTCTTCCTACGGCTGCTGTCTTTGGTGGTCCGAACTCCCCCGAGGTTCCTGAGGACTGGCAGAACAAGTGGGATATCGTCGCTGGGAAGGGAGCGTATGACTACCACGTCTCTACTACGGCGCTTTTGACATCGGAGCAGAGGGCTAGGGACAAGGAGTGTAATGAGTTCTTGGAGAAGCTGATTCCGATTAATTATCCAGACTACAGCCAAGAACAAATCTGTCGGCATCTCGGAATGGAGTACAGGGATGTCACGCGATCGTTTCTCGTGCATTAACAGGAGTCTTTTTGTCTACATGTCGTCCGTCTTTTAGTAGTGCTACTACTACTACTACTAGGTCTATTCTAGCCTATTCTAACCTTAATATTTAAGTATATAGGCTATTCTTTTTTTATAAAGTAGAACTATAGTTTAGTTTAGTTAATAGTATCTTAGGTATATTTTTATAAACTATAAAGCTCTTTTAGCTATATTATAGTTATGTAAGTAGTAGTAAGTATAAAAGTAATACGCTAAACTAATTTTCTTCTTTCTATTTATTATATTACTTAGTTATAACTACTTTTAATAATTATATTATTTTATTTATTAATAGTTTATTAGCAAACTAATTCTACAGCGTAAACTAGTCTAAAAAGAGTAAGGTTTATTACTAGTATATAAAAAAATGTATTTCTAAAAAGGTTAAAATTCTATGTTTAGAGGTATAGGCGTTAGGTAAGCTAAGGCTTAAGTTCTTAGCGCTACTACCTCTAGCGTAGTTAAAGCTTTTAAAATTTAGAGTAGTAAAGTAACTATTCTATAAATACTAATGTCTACTTATACTATAGTAGAAAGAATTATAATATAATTATATATTCTTAATAGCTTATAACTAACTAAGCTATAAATTATAAAGTAATAAAATGCTAAAATCTTAGCTTATAAAATTATACTTTTATATATATACTCTTTATTCTTTACCTTTATTTTTATTTTATAGCTTATAGTAAAATTAGAAATCTAAAAACTTATTAAAAATATAAATAGTAGCTTAAATTTAATACTAAAAGCTGCACTAGCACACTAAATAAGCTCTTAACTACGTTACTACTTTTTTATAAGTTCTTCTAGCGTTAGTAAGTCTAAAGCTAATCTTATTACTAGTTATATTACCTTTCTCTATACCTATATTAATTATATTCTTGTACTGCGTCGCTATTATAGAGGCTATTATTAGAGCTCTTAAGGCCTGCCTTACCTATTTTATATTACGTTCTAAGACTACTAAGACTATTACTACTATTAATACTATTAATACTATTAAGATTATTATACTACTACTATAAAGGCTTTTAATACGTAAACTAAAACTTTCTATAGTTCTTTATTATAGCTAAGCCTTTAAGTAACTTACTAGTAATATATAAAAGTTCTTTTATAAACTATACCTACTCTAAAAAGAGTAATAAGATAGTTATTATATTACTAGTATTACTCTTTCTACTTAAAGTAATTTATTAATTATTTATACTATTTATACTTATAACTTTATATATAAGCTTAGGCTATAAATAGCTCTACCTATAAAGATAAAAGTAGCTATTATATACTAGCGTAAGGCGTTTGTTAGAATTCTTAGCTAGAGTAGTAATAAATAAACTAAAGAAGATAAAGCGTTTAAGGCCTACCTCTAGTATAATAATACTATTAAATAGATAGTAGCTATATTAGTGTTCTACTATTATAGTTACTTTTAAGAACTAAGCTATAATAAAGTAGTTATCTTTATTAGCTTAAGTTATATTATATTAATAGCTAAAGATTAAATATAGTAAGGCGTTAAAAAGTTTCTCTTCTTAGTAAGGCCTTAAAAGCAATATATTATTAGTCTATATAGAAGTCTTAGTGCTAATAGTAATATATACTAAATATATTAAAATTTTAAAATCTTCTAGCGGTTCTAGAATAACTTTAAAAGCTAGGCGTCTTTTAATGTCTTTTTACTAAATAGAGTCTATAAAATTAGGTATAAGGCACTAATTTATTAATAGTAAAGCTACTAAAAATACTATAATTAATTTTTTAACTATAATATAAAAAAAGTAAATTTTTCTTTATAAAAAGGTAAACTTTACTTCTTCTAATTTTATCTAAAAAGCTAAAGCTTAGTTTATACTTCTTATTACTAAAAAGTAAAAAAACTTTTAGAATAGTAAGTACTACTTTAAAAGCTATAAAACTAAGTTAATAAATATAGCTTTAAATAATAGTTTTAGCTAAAATTTTCTTTAAGCTTACTTAATAAAGCTAAATAAGCTATTAAAATAAAATAAAAATTAAACTAACTATAAAAAGTAATACCTTAACTTAAATTATATACTAAAGAAAATTTAAAAACTATAAAACTAAGTATAAAAAAATAGTAAGAGTAGGTATAAAAGTATATAACTATAGGTGCTTTTGCATAACTAAGTTTTAGCCCTTAGCTAAAACAGGGTTTTAGTAGTGCGTAGATGTAACGGATGCAATTGTTTTCGTTATCGCAGTCACGACCTATGTAGAAAGTGAAAATAACGTGAAGTAAAAGGTGACTGGTGTAAGATAAACGTGTCCTGTACTGCAATGAGCGTAAAGATTGCAGGAGAAGAGGCGTTTTGGTATTGCCCACCCCAAGAGGGATAAGACGAAATGAGATGACGTAATCACCGCCGATCACACGCGCGCGGCTGGTCGCGACCCCACGCTTCCAACACGCGTCAAGATGCTCACAGATCGTGATGCCGCCCAAGAGAGGTGCGTATACCATCAAGAGCTTTGAGACGGGCTGGATTGACGTGATCAGCTTCCAAACGCAAGGCAACCGATGATGCAACAGTCAGTCGCAATGTCAACACCGCCAAACGGGTCGCGCAAGAGAATGCGAACTTCGGTACTCCAAGAGAGTGGCCGGTTGAGGCCAGGAAAGGAATAAAGAATGCGCTCGAGTCTTCTCTTCTACCGAATGCCGGCCAACAGGTCTCCGATGAATTAGATTCCGGCGACTCGGATCTCGCCGATTTCGAGGTTGACGGCGATGGCTATGACGCGGCCATCAAGGTGGAAGAAGAGCACGAGAAGCGCGTCGAAAGAGCGCATAGACATCTAGCGATAAGACTTCATCGAGAAGAGGAAGTGGAAGTGGGCGACGTGCGAGGGGAATGGGATCTCTACTCTCCCAATTATCTTGACCTACACGAAGTCGACAACCGAGCGTTGTTACACACTGGACGTTTCAACTTCCATCAGTGGAAGACTGGGAAACTCATCGTTGGAGAGCATAGCAGGGATACCGCGCTCTCCTCGATGGAAGCCACTGCAAAGCTTTCCTTCTACGGTCTGAAGAACGAATGGCACTTCCCTCTCAACCTCCCCAAATCCCCATCTCCGGAGCTACAACCTCTGCAAGGCATTCGGCGGAACTACGAAGGTGCTGGAAACCCAGAGGTTCGACTCGGTGTATCCTTTCTGGGAAACGGCTACCTGAAGATGCGGATACCAGGCATATATATTGCGGGAAAGAAGGAGTGGAGAAGACATCTTATGTTCTACGGCATCAACCGGACATGTCCGCCACGAGAGGTGGAGAGCCCTGAGCCACTGCCACGACCTGCGACACCACCGCCACCAGAGGGTTTCAAGTACGGTAAGAGAGGCAATCTGGTTCGCATATCGAAGTCGCGACAGAAGCCAGCGCCGCAACCAGCGCCCGCCGAGCCGGGAGATGACCCTGATGATGAGCTGGTGTCTTCGGATGAGGAACTGAGACGAAGGCTGCTCGAAGAGTTGGATGATAGCTTGTTCGTCAACTGGCCGGACGACAACTAGGGACAAGAGTAGTGACGGCCTCTCTACATGCCTCCGTGGAAGGCTTGCTTGATGCGACATTCGCCTCATCAAACCTGGCTTGCTCATGTGCACGCGAGGTATGGCACAAACACATGTGCTTCCCTCTGAAAATAATTGCTTAACACACAAGGCGAGCGCTTTTGACAATCAGCCGTCTGGGGTGAAAAGCCCTTGACTCGCCACACATGGCATCTCTCTACTTTCACATCTTTCGCCATCAGAGATTGCGGAACAATGGATGTGCGCGCAAAATTCAATGAGCCCGAAAAAGCCATGGAACAGTATCAAGCCATGCTACAAGAGGCTAGACAGATGAAAAGAAAGATTCCCGGAGACCGCAAGAACAAGAATGCATTGCTAGCAGCCTTCCTACCGGCGCAGGGGCTTGGAACAGCGAGTTCCGATAGCGAGGAGAGGCTTCTGATCAACACATCGTTCTTACCACGGGCATATCCGCCTTCCGTCGTCCCTCTCAAGAACTTGCAACCTATCGCGATCAAAGACCTTCGGCTTGAACGACACCATAGCGGTCGCTATATTGTACTGCGGTCCATCACATCTGCAAAACGCATGGCAGCGATTGAGGTTCTGGCGGAAGACGAGCACGGGGATGTCATACCATTGCGGTTGTACCAGCAGGACGATGAAGCAACCCGCCCAGCCACAGATATCATCGATAAGCATTCGGTTGTTCTCATCAAGGAGCCGTTCTTCAAGTTTACGGCAGCTGGAGACTACAGTCTGCGAGTGGACCACCTTTCTGATGTCGTGTTTCTCTCAGACAATGATACGATAGTACCTGATCTGCTCCAACGACCGCGACACGCTGAGGTGAAAACAGCAGAAACTTTGAAGCTAGAGGGAAATGCTCTCATAGACGGCAAAAAGTACTGGCAAGCGATTCACAAGTAAGTATTGCATGTAACGAGCGAACGAGTGCGCTAACATGTAGGACAGATATTCAGCCGCCTTGCTGCAATCGCCTACTTTCGACGAGATCAAAGTGATCAAGCTGAATCGATCGTTGGCTTACCTCAGTACCAAGCAGTATGAGGCCGTGCTCTGGGATACTGGTTACCCAAGCTTCGGTGAAGAAGGATCAGAGATGGCAATGCTTCTTGCATCACAGGCACTGTACCACCTCCGTCATTACGACGAGTGCTGCGATCTGCTGAAAGAGCTTTGCAAATTATCTCCAACCGACCAAGACGCAGCCGATGCGCTCGCTCGTGCTCAGCGTCGTTGCGATGAGTGTAATAGTGGAAGATTCGACTTCAAACACCTCCGAAGCGAAGCAACAAAATTTCGACCACCTCATCTAGATCACGGGTCGTACATCGCGCCTGTAGAGGACCGCCCAGTGCAAGGTAAGGGTCGCGGTCTTTTCACAACCAGGCCCCTCAAGGTCGGCGATTTGGTGCTGTGTGAGAAGGCCTTCAGCCACGCTCATCTTGACGGTGGACAAAAAGGTAACGCAAGCATCACCCGCTTGGTCAATGTCGAGTCGGGTTTGGACGCCACAGGCGTCAGGGCAGACCTTATCCGATTGATCGCGCAGAAGCTATTAAAGAACCCCTCCCTGGCTCCGGATCTCACTACACTGTATCATGGCAATTACCAAGCGGTCGCCACACAGCGCGTAGATGAACAGCCGGTAGTGGACACGTAAGTACCGCTCTACCACTCAAGTCGATTGACCAGGCAGACTAATACGACGCTCCTCCAGCTTCCTCATCGAACGAATCGAAGCTTTCAACAACTTCTCCTGTCCTCTCACGAGCCTGAACATATACAAAGACCGGATAGCAGGGAGAACGACGCCCAAAGAAGACCTCCACAACTGTGGCGTCTGGATTAAGGCCTCATACATCAACCACAGCTGTCTTGGCAACGTCTGTCGAACTTTCATTGGAGACATGATGATCATCCGCGCGACCAAGGATCTGGATGTGGGCACAGAACTCACCTTTCCGTATGTTTATCCGACCGGAAAATACGATACGAACATGGACGACGAGCTGAAGACCTGGGGCTTCATCTGCAACTGCCCGCTCTGCAAAGACATCAAAGCCACCAAAGCTTCGGACCTCACGCAGAGGCAGAACTTGCTGAACCAAGTAGTCAAACTCTGCAAATCTCCGGCGGCAGGAATCCAGTTTACGAACAAGATCGAACGCTTGGCCGAGGCGCTGAACGAGACGTACCACCGTCCGGCGCAGGAAGTGCCTCGGCTCCTCCTGTGGAGTCCGTACCTCCTGCTGACACGGATTTACATGAAACGCTCCATTTACGGCAAAGCATTGGAGACCATGGGTAAATTCCTCCAGGCTCTGGGCTTCACTTTTACCGGGCTTGACCGCAAGTCTTCGCCTTTGATGATCACAGGATGGGGCCACGTGGAAGATCGTCTAGTAGACGTCTTCCTGCATGCGCGATCAGCGTTTGAGCAGTTGGGGTTGTCCGAGAAATCGCAACAGGCGGACAAGTATGCGCGTGTGGTGTATCGAGTTGTTGTTGGGGAAGATGCGTCATTTGATGAGACGCACCCTGGGTCTTCTTAGGTCTCTGTAGGAGCGTTTTACATGGGCCATAAGCTACGAGATATGGCAATTGAAACCACAACACACATGAACTTCACTCTATACGCTAAGTATACATGTGTTCGCTCTTCTAATGGACGGCAGCTTGCAGCAAACGCCTAAGCACAATCATCTCGTCCAAGCGCTTGTCAAGCACCACATGTAACTGTATGAACTTGATTGTGACCATATGCCTGCTGGATTATCTGATCGGTCGTGACCCTTACCTACAGTCGTATCAGACAGCATACATCGCTTTAACCAGTCAGAATGGGTAACTGTCTATCTCGCCTTAGAAATTACAAGACAAAGTCAAGACTCCTAGCCCTTTCACGCGAACTCCGAAACAACATCTATCGTGATCTTCACATCGAATGGCTCTGGAACACCCAGGGAACCACAGACACCGGCGACCCCATCTACGACGTCATCCAAGTAACCTTCCACAACGCGCCTGAGCCCGGCGTACTAGCATCATGTACCTGTCTTCGCGAAGAGATGCTAGAGCAAGACCAATTGCACAACAAAGAACTCTCCGTCTCCGTCACCATGCTGACCCGAGTAACAAGACCAAAGCAGCAGAAGCAACAAGACGCCACCCGCGCACGTATCAAAACCGCTTTCCGACTAGTCCTCCACGCCACAATCTGCCTACGCGACATGACCTCCATTTCGCCTTGGGGCCCAAGCAGCACGATGAGGCTACTCCGGTGGTCTCTAACAAACATGAATAGGTTACAAATACTCCGCCTTGCGCTGTGCCATTCCTCTATCGTTCGGGATGAGAAGCTCACCCGGGAGATCTTACCGCGCAATCCGCAAGACCACGCGCCCCCGATTATCTTTGCGGATCCGACAATGTTGTTGCAACGGGGTTGTGGGCTTCGCATTGGGTGTCATTCTATCAGAGCGGCGCCTGAATGGTCACAAAATCCTTTCAGGAGGGTTTTACGGCATGATGTTGATCAGGTGTATGTGTACATGTATGCTCGAACTTGAATTGGGAGCGAACGTCTTCCGTACTGGACTGTGGAGGATATTGTAGAGTACTTCCCTGTTGCAGACTATGATGAAGAGCTGCTGCGAGATGTGAGCGGAGAAACAGCGAACCGTGTACGAGGGTATCCATCGCAAGTGGTCAATTGGTTCGAGCAGCGCAGGTCGACGTCAAGTGGAGATTGGAGCACATACGCATCAGAATAAATAGTTTGATTGCATTACTCAACGGAATGGGATATCTGAAAAGCATTTCGCAAAAAGTCGTAAATCGTCATAAGAGTTGTCCAAACAGCCGCCATACAAAGACCAAAGTCTTAAAAACATTACTGCGTGTACGTTCAAGAAACACCAAAGTGTGACATTACTTCAATTACCGTGGTCCATACACCGGGTATGGCGGGTTGGCATACTGTTGTTGCCCAGGCGCCCGCGCGTAGTCCTGCGGGTTGTATGCGTATGCCTGTTGGCCCTGCTGGCCGCTTGGCCGTCTCTGGTGAGCGCTGTGCTCTTCCTTTGTCTCCTCCATCGTTGGCAGCTCGGCTGCGAAAGTCTTTTGTTCTAGCCCTGGTGATTTCATGCCCTCTGATGGCGCATACGAGCTGGGTCGTGAGCTTGCGGTGCTGTGCGATGCAGTCGACCAGCGTGCATCTTGCGGGTTTGGTGAGTATTGCGATGGTTCGGAGGCGGAGGACGCACGGTTATCGTGAGGGGAGAGGTGGGATGGAGACGGCTGAGGGTGGTAGAAGTCGCCTGGTAGTTCCATGACAACGTCGTTCGTGCCCAGGAGCTGCTTTGGTGGGACAGGAGGGCCGGGCTGCTGTGCAGGCTGCGCCCATTGTTGACTTTGCCTGTGCGGTGACATGGGCATCTGGTAGGGTTGGGTTGGCGATGGCTGTGGGGGCGTGTGACCGTAGGTGGAGCGATCAGCTGGGTTGACCGTCTTCATGCGCCCATTCTCCATCATCGCCTGGAGTGCGCCCGAGTCGAGCAGCTCTGCCTTCTTGACTAATCGCTCGATCATGATTGTGCAAGCTGCCTTCATTTCCTTCTTGACAAAGTTCATCATGGCGACGTTGCATTTGATCTCTACGTCCTGGCGAATGTAGAGTCCCTCCGGTGGCGCAGAAGAGCCCAGCTCTTTCGGCTCAGGTGGCTCGCCAATCTGGTTGCCGCCAATATGCCACTTCTGGCGCAGGTCGACGTTCGCAGGCGCGTAGGTGTGTGTCTGAAGACCGAACGGCAGGTCATGGAAGACGCCGCGGAACTTGATTGCGCCGCTCCCCATCTTGCCAATGCCGGGTATGTACTGTATGCGCTGCGATATTTCGTACCATGTTGAGTAGTATTCGTCTGCGGGAGCGTCGCGCGGTGCTTTGATGGGCTCGTGGCCGGTGACGAGGGGGTTCAGCTCGATGATCTCGCCGTGGCTGTGGAGGAAGTCGATTGCGAGCTGGCGCGGTATGAACGACGGTATTGGTGTAATTTGCACATACTGCGTCTTCTTGCGCATCATATTCATGGCGGGCGATCAGTGTCGAGTAGGGCCGATGTAAGTGTGAGGTTTCTGTGTCAATTGCTCGAGGATGCGATTTGAGAGAAGAGGCTGCGCCACGACGGCAAAGGTGGGTAGTAATAAGGACGTTGCTGACGGTACCCCTGCTTGTGTAAGTAGGTTTGCAGGCGCTGAGCCGTGGCCGGGTCGTCAGCCCAAGATCGCCGTGACGAAACGCGTCATGCACGTGCATGTGATGTCAGAAACACCCAAGATGCACGAGTAATCTTCTTTTTCCGCTACCCTGCTGCTGTTGATGCGATCAATGACTTGCGAGCGCGGTTTGCTTGACAATGCGGTCTGCTTTCGATCGCTTTCATCATTGCGGCCCTGTAGGGCGGTTGGCGCCCGCTGTGGATCAGCCTAATTATAGGCTCGCAGCTGGTCGCCGGCAACTGTCAGCTCCATGCAGGTGCTGCTGGTGGGGGCAGGAAATCTGAACTTCATCAGCTTCTCACCGTCGCAAGCCGTACATGGCTTCGAATCACCAAGCCAGAGCTCGACACATGCCGCGACGCCAGTGCTGGTGTCCTTGGTGCCTTTCTTTGCTTTTGCCTAACGCCGGAATCGTGGCCATCCGAAGGCGTAGCGTGACTGCGCCAAGTTGTGCTCCTGGGCGGACGCGACGACTGGCATCCAAATGGCTGAGCCTAGGACAAATAATCCTACTGTCGTTCCTCTAGTTCGATGCCACGTTCGCGGCGGCGATGGACCCTGCGAAGTTGCGATGGGTGAGATTGAGATCCTCGACGTGACGGCATAATCATGTTTCGGAAACAACAAGACCTGAGGCATCAAATCTCCTCGACCCCGCGGAGCCCCTGGATGCCGGCAGGTATGGGAATGTAGCCAAGGGTTCAACAGTCGCGAGTTGTCGTTCTCGTGAAAGCGCAGCTGGCTCGCATTGATAAAGAGTCAAGAGTGTACTTCCTTTTGACGATCGTGGTAGCCTGTTCGGTCGTACTTGTAGCAGCTAAGAAAAGATCCCTCATGGACATGCGACCGAAGATCGATGAAAGCAGGACGGTGCATGAATGCGACTGCTACTGTCCTGCCTGTCAACCAAGGGAGCGTGTTCTAGTGGCATTCGAGACGTTCTGGGGTATCCACACGAACGATCTGGCTACAAAAAAGAAGATGGAAACAATGCGCGTGGGTGAGAACGAGGATGAAGAGGATTAGGAGGTGAAACATCGCGGAGCGGTTTGCAGAGTTTTGTTCCTGCCTCTGTCGAGACCCTGAAGATCCTGACGCTTGTTTGGCTCGAAGGCAGGAGCTATCGCAGCCTCGACCGTGGTTCATGCCATGCGCCTCACGCAGGACCAACCACAACAACACGACGATTCATCGACGCCATGCTTGCATATGCGCAAGGACTGTTACGTGACACTGAGCTCACCAAGGCTCGCTGTGGACAAGACGTGGCAGTCCTACCAGCTTTCGCCCGAGGATTGGTATCACGTGGCTCGTAATTCGTCTACCTAGGTACAACCCATCGCGAACCATAGGATGGCTACCCGACTCCAATATTACGAATACGCCCACACGACGTCTGTGTGAGTCAAAAGCGAGTATTAATCCCATTGTCCACGCACCTTCACCCTTCAACCACACACCCACAAAATGAACACAACGCCCAACCCCAGAGGCACCTTCCGCGAAATAGGCCGAGGATGCTGCGGCAGCATCTGGACCCGCGGAATCAACCCCTGGGTCATCAAACGCGAACTCATGCACACAAACCGCTCCGTCTTAAACGACCACAACATGCATCGACGAGTCATCGCAGCGGACACTACAGACACGCTACCTGTGCGCATACCGCGGTCTTACGAGGTCTTGGAGGCTGATGATGGCTGGTGGGATAACAATTTCACTTGCTTTCCTCCAGGTGAAGAGGTGAGTAGGAGTTACATGCAGGAGAGGATACCTGCTGTGGGATTACGCATCCGCGAGATGCTCATCGACAGATATTGCCGTGAGTCGCTGAAAAATGCTACGAGGGGGAGTAAGAAGAACGAAGATTGCCTCATTCGAGTGTACACGGGCAAACGGAGACCAGAAGGACGCCCGCCTGGCATGTTTTTCAATCTGCGCAACTATGGTCTTTGCGTCGATCAAATGGAAGAGCTGGGTATGAATGCTGTTGTCATTGCGAAGACACTGGCGGAGGCGCTCGCGCATTGCTATTGGAAAGCTGAAGTCGATGCGAATGATGTTGAGTTTGTGCTTGCCCCAGCTACATCATCTATCAGCGGCGACGCGCCAACACAAATGTTCAAGTTGCTGGATGAAGAGCTCGTCATCTGGATGCTGGACTACGACTGCGTACGTCATATGAGTCAAGACGCAACTGGTATCGCGCAAGCAGTTCACGCCTTCTGGCGAAACGATCCGTACTTCCCTCGTCCTTATGCCTACGGCCATACACATGCTGATATCGAACTATGGCACGCGTTCAAGGCGCACTTCCTCTATATCAGCAGGCGCATGTTGACAGAGAGAGAGCAGAAAGGGATAGTCGGAAGCACATTGAATCTTCCGCAAGAATGGATAACCCAAGTAGAAGCCGAGGGTCGTCGACGTGCAGCAAGGCAAGAAGAGCGACGTGAGTGAAGGGCGGGGTAAAGCGTGGCGACACTGTTCGTTCACCTGCAGACCAAATCTAAAAAAACGGCAAAAAAAGTGAGGAACGACCAGAGTTTCGAGCACGGCTGTTTTCTTGACGGGGGGCCCAGTGAAGGGGAGATAATTGCGGGGGGCCCGATGAAGGGGAGGCGGCGGGGGGATCTAACTCCTCTGCGGCCGCAGTCGCGTTTGATGGATAGTTCTAGAAATTGGAAAATATAAATACATGAGTAGGGACTGATGGATAGATGCATGTGGATTTGGAGTGAGGGTATGGGTCCGGGTATGGGGTCGCGCTGTTGCCGGCGATAGTAAAGTGAGCGCAGTCGGGAGGGCTGATAAGTAAAGGGGAACGGGCGGGTTTGTGTGAGCGGTGCTCACTAAGAAGAGGTCTCGTAGGTCTTATACTACTACTACGTCTATTCTAGCTTTAACATCTAAGTATGTAGGCTGTTCTATCTTTGTAATGTAGAAATATAGTTAAAAGCACTTCAGATGTGTCTGTGCTACCAGGAAGTTGCTTTATAGCTACATCGCAGTTGCGCAGGCAGCAGTAAGTCTGGTACGAAGTATCTCAAGTCAAAATGCAAAAGACAAGAGACTGCTACGCGCTCTCCCAGCCATTCGTTCGTAGTCTGTACACCATACATCCATCCTCACAGGTCAAGCGACACAAAATACGACTAAGGCCTCTGATCAAATGATAGCGACCGTAGCCAGAACTCGAGATCGCCTCTCAATCGCAACAACACCACCCTAAACCACAACAACATCCAACACCCCCTTCCCACCCCCATCCTTCACCCTCCTAACCTCAACCCACCCATCCTTCTCCAACCTTACAATCTTCCCATCAACACATATCCTCCTCCACCTCCCGTCCTCCTCCTTCCCCTCGAACTCAATCCTCAACCCATCAATACTTTCATACCTCACATCCCCATCACCAACATGCTTACCCCCATCGTACGCTTTATTCATAATACCCATGACCTCATCGCCACTCCTCGGGGTGAAATGAACAAGATGCATACTCCCGTCTAGCGGTTTGGTAGCAGGGGAGATGCAAAAGGGTTTCTCGAGATGCGAGACCATGGTTGCGAGGATGTACATGTGTTCTTCCTCCGGTAACGTAGTCCACTGATCTCCTTCTTTCAAAACAGAGACCTTGCCTATGTACGGATGTGGTGGTGAGCCATCAGCAGGATACAAAGCTTCTTTCGCAGCCATTTTGAAGCGCTCGACGCCGTATTTGCGGTAATCGGTTGTGTCGCTGTCGCCGACGAGGGAGGCGTGCATGCCCCAGGATGCTACGACGGCGCCGTGGAGGATGCCGTTGCCCTGCGCGTCTTTCGGTAGTTCTTGCTCTTGTCGGCCTTCGTCGACGAGGAGGCGGGCGCCGGGGGAAAAGGTCGCGATGAATGTGGGAAGGGGCTTTGCTTTCCATGATGTCAGGGCGGGGAGACCCCATGCGTCGTATCCTCCGGCGTTGATGGAGTGGTAGAGCGCGTTTGCGGTTCCTAGAGGTAGGACCACGACTTGGGGAGAAATGTAGGTCTGTGGATTTGGTGTTTTGGATGAGAGACCATTTACGAGGTCTACGATGCCGCCGTCGCCTGAGAGGAGGATGATGCGGATTGGTTTTCCTTGATTGGCGGCTGGAAACAGGACGGCGTCGGTGAGTTCCAGGATGCTTGTTGGCGATTCCGTGGTGTGTACTTCCAACTCTTCCATGCCTCTGTGTCCATGTATGCTTTCAAGGATCGGGCGGACGGCGCTGGAGTAGAACTCATCCGCGAGTCCATGACCTGAGCCACTCGAGATGATAACATGAGTCTCGCGCTTTTCGGGTGGGGAGAACGGTGGTTGTTTATCGCCAGGTTGAGGTCTTTTTGATAAACTGATCAAGAAAGGTGGCCTCGTAGGATCTTTGTGCTCTTGTAATGTTAAAACAGCCTCTCTCTCGCCATAGACGCTTTGACTCGTGAACACGATCTTGCGATGCTGATCGTCCCCGCCAGATCTGTTCATGATGGCAGCCTAGTGTACAATCGTAAACAATGACTCGGCCGGACTTTTTACTGTAGTGCGTGCGATTGCAAATGAGTAAGACGATGATCGTTGAATTATGACCGGAAGTTGATCCGAGTGACAAACGTCCAGTTCCCACGAGATGCCATGTCACCCACTCCATGGAGTGGAGATAGGCGTGATAGGCTGGCTGCCCAATCGCGCAATCCCACCTGCCCCATTTTTCGTCGCGGTCGGCGCTAGTCCGCGTGCGTCATGTTCAATAACGGCCTCGTGGTGAGACGAAAAGCACGCATCAATCTGAAACTTTGCCGTCGGAACAGATTTTAATGATAGGGGTTGACCATTACTTCCTGTTATTGTTGACATAGCAAGGGATTTCTCCGTCAATTTAAACAATTGTAGATTCGGGCAGCGGCGTTAGCAAGGGTTACGTCATCACTTGGCGATACTACGCAGCCGCCTGGGCTGGAGGAACTCAGCCGCGCCTGTCAGCTACACCAACAAATTGACATTGCGGCGCAGCCAGCCGACGTCGCATTCCACGCCTGTCGGGACTCCATCAGGCCCATCGCCTCGTGCCCTTTTCGACACGACCGGACGCATCAGCGACAGCAAACCCATCGGATCCGCGCAATCGCGCCCACCACCAGCAAACCGCACATGCGACCCTAAGCCCTCCCCACAGCAACCCACACGACCACCGCCACCATGAACGGCTGGCTAGTCTTCATCATCATCTTGCTCCTCCTGCTCTCCTTCTCCTACTTCGGCTGGTACTTCTACGCCCGGTGGAACGCCTCCCGCAATGGCCTACCTCCACCCTCCATGAACCCAATGGTAGCCTTCAGCCGCTCCTCTGACGCTGGCGCAACCTCAAACTACCCTGGCCCCGCGCCCACCGGCATCAAGGGCTGGTTCGACACCCAAGTGCGCAAGTTCAAAAACAGAAACAACCGGTACACAACGGGTAGCGGCTACGAAGACGCCGGCTACAGCGGCGGGCGCGGCGTCGGCGGGGGCCGCGGCGCGGGAAGTCGTCTTGATCCTGACGAGGCGTGGAGTTCGCGCGTGGGCGACGAGGCATACTATGAAGAGCAGGAACTGGGGCTTCATGAACCGGCGTCTACCCATGGTGGGCAGACTGCGAATCCGTATGCCAACCCTACGCCGTATAACAATGTCGAGCCAAGTCGCGGACGCAGTCGCACACGCGATTCCTACGATGAACATCTCGATGCGCAGAGTGGGAGGAATCCGTTTGGCGACGATAATGCGGCGAGTCTGAGGGGCGTGAGTCCTAGGCCGGTGCTCGATGCGGATACGAGTTATCGGGGTGGTGCTACGGCGACAATGCCCAGTGTGAGCAAGCACAAGAAAGCGGGCAGTGTGGATAGCGTGGAGAACAGCCCGACGGAGAGTCGGAGGAGTGTGTTCAGAGAGGGGTTGTAGGCTGAGATGAGGTGGGCTAGGTTGTTTTGATACTCTATTATATTTGTGTTGATTTGGGATGGTCTCTTCATTGAGGTGTCTAACCTCACGATTGAGATCTGAAATGATATTTCGTTATTGTTCATACTCCGGAGAGAGCGTGGTGCCACGTTGCCACGATTAGTGCTGACATGAACCATAAGTTCTGTATCCATGGCGCTCCAATATGTCTCTCTTGGCGTCCACACACACTTAGAGATACCCTCAGGATAACCGCGAATCTGAGTTCACCCTTGATACACGCTGACTTCCTTATGTTGACTTGCACTCCACACTACTTCAGATGCAGCTATTTCAATGTCGATGCCGTTCGACATAAATCACATCAGAATCCGACTTTACATGAAGTACCTCCCAACGACATCGCTATCTACTCTGCATACTCCTTCGTAATGACTACCACCTATTATCAAAGGAGTGTCTAGTAACCGAGAAGGTGCTGCGACAAGCAACGATGACCAATATGCAAAGACGGAATACAACGTAGACTGCCGTTCAACTGTGAAGAACGCGGGAAACGATTGAAATGCCAGCGTAGACTGCAGGATAAGGTTCGACGTCTTTCTTTCTCTCTAGTATGTTTTAATCTATAGCTTGCGTAAAGCTTGGGTCCTACAATTCATGTGCCCGTCTTATATCATATGGTCAAACGTGTCACCCTTTCCCAGCGCATCGCAGTACATATCCACATCAACTCGCCTCAACAGCACCAAAGCATAGCTTGCATGCGACACAGAAACCATAATGTAATCAGCCTGACGTCACAACATAACAACCGACCCGCACTGCTACGCTCCGTTACTACGCTGCGTTACTGCGTGACTGGCCCGTGCGCCAATACACGGTCACGTAGACTTGCTACTGCCACCTGACAGAAGCTCCACTTCATCCACAATGAACCCAGCTTTATACCTCTGAATTGATCTTCGCTGACCTGACGTAACCATCTACACTGACTCTCGCAGACATGTCGCGGCAACCCAACATGCGAGACCGCGGCGCAGCATTCCCAGGTCCGTACGGTCCACACAACCCTCCACCGCCTCCGTCCGAGCCCCCACCGAGGGGACCCAGAGAACACGAAGACCGGGGTAGAGGTATTGACGATGTCGATGGCGAGAGGATGCAAGGTCGACGCCGTCCGCAGCTCGCTGTACGGAAACGAGATTACGCACGGGCGGAAGAGGAACTGCGAGTGAGACAGCGAGATCGTGAGCGGAGTCGTTCGCCTGCCCGGCGTCAAGATCCGCAAGATGAGCAAGATTGGCGTGGTGAGCGAGCCCGGTATCGAGAGCGGTCGCCGCTGCGTCGGGAGACTGTGGACGTGGAGCCGCAGCGAGAGGACCGGAAGCCGGAAAAAGCAGAGAGCCAACGGTGCTTTGCTTGTAACAAGAAAGGTTGGTTGTATATCTGCAGATTCCCAACTTTTCCTTGCTAAGACTATGAAGGGCATAGGGTTGCTGATTGTCCAGCCGCCTTCACCGATAAGAAGGGTTGCTTTCGGTGTGGAGAGCAGGGACATATTGCTCGTGCTTGCAAGGTTCGAGTTGGCCAGATCAAGACTGATGCTGAGGTGGCTGCGGATGAGGCGAAGGCTATGGCTGGCCGATACGGTGACCGCGACGACGATAGGCACTGGTCGCCCAGGCACGATGCTGCCTTCCGAATCAGTCGCACGAGAGATACCAGCCGACTGGAAGCTCACATCCAGCAAGCGTACGGCCAAGGTCAAGATGCGCAGCAACATCGTCAGGAGCACTTCAGTGAGGCGCCTTCTCGTCCAGAGTACTTCGTCGAGGACGAAGTGGACTGGGACGACGACGCTTTAGAGACGGCCCACGTCGCTCCCGCGGTGAGAATGAGTACCGGTCGGAAGATGCCACAGCCTGAGTATCCGAGGCATGAGGAGCCCTATCGCCGCCAGGAAGTCCCCAAATCACCTTCCACAATCACTCAGCATGCGCCAGTTCAGTCGACGCACCGCAGACCCAGCCAAACGCCCAGCATAGCAAAGTCAGCCAGAGAGCCCAAGCTAGGATTACCGCACCTCCAGAATCCAGAGAACGGGGAGTTCCCGCCGACAGTGCACGACCTCCGCGGCTACGACTACCGCATCTTCGCCACGTATGCCGCCAAGCCCAAGTCCCAGCGCTTCGTCAACGGCGCCAACGGCAAGATTGCACCGGGCATGTATGGCTCCGAGCAGCGCCACGACTTGGGGCTTTGCTTCACCACGTACCTTACGAAGAAGCGTTGTGAGATGGGTGTCAAGTGTCCCTGGCGCCATCACCCGCTTTCGAACACCGAAAAGGCTTGGATCATCGAGTATGGCAAGCAGAAGGGCAAGGAGTTCATTGAAAACGTGGATCGGTGGTGGAACTTCCCCGAGGTAAGTCATTGTACATTGTGCTTTTCTTGAGCTTCGCTGACTGTGACAAGACGCCGGTTCCGGGGACCACTATGGAGGGCCTGGGTGACAACAATAACTAGGTGGCTTTGCCCATTTGAAGTTGTTGGATACTGGGAGTTTGGAGTGGATGGGCCCTTGGTTGATATTGGACGACAGTGAGATGAGTCAGTCTAGGCGCGCTGACACCGATCCGTAGAAGGCTACATCAGAGTGCCCCCTTGTGTATGATACCATCCCCGTACGTCATCGATGCCTTGAAGACCAATGAGCATCATGTTAGCAAACGAATCAAGGTCATCAGGCTGCGCACCCCTCAAGACATCCGTGAAGTCCAGCTCCTTGATAACAAAGTGACTCTTGCTGTTCCACGCCATGGCAAAGTCAAAAGCGCTCGTTGCTTTCCACAGGTGCGCAGAAAGCGTGACACGGTTCTTCAAAGAGAGCTCTTTAGCGCAAGACCTCATCTGCCCGCTCAACAGGGTGTATATGACGGTTATGTGAAAAGCTACCAAGGCCGTGCGTCTGGCTGACTCACGGAAGATGTATGATTTCCATGCTGAGCGAGCGGCTGTGCTGGGATATAGTGGAAGGGTGGCGGGAAGCTCGGGATCTTCTGCTGCGATGGGTAGGAGGACAGCACCCACATCTTCCAGATGCGGTATCAGGGCGTCGGCTCGAGCGTATAGTCGTATGTCACCGCCAAAGATGAGCATGATCTCATACAGCATCAGAGCCTGAGTGCGAGCTAGAACCTCGACGGGCGTAGTCGGCATAGAAGTGGATATGAGCTCTTCTGCGCGACTTGTGATGAATCGTGCGACGTGCTCAGCATTGTTGTCGTTCATGGTAACATAAAGGGCACATGCCGCGTGTGCGTCTTGTAGTGATCTTGGCATGTAGTCTTCGTAAAGCAAAGGGTGGGCCCATGGTGTACAACATCGCTCTACCATCATCTTTGGGGCGAGCTTGACAAGCTCGATTGAGTACTCCACTCTGGACTTTGCGAAGGGTGACAGGTGTCTTGCTGAGAAGGGCTGGCTCACTGGGATATACGACTTTTGTACAGTCATTTGATCTTCCTGATGGGCTGGTGTGTTAAGCATGTCCGTAAGCGCATCGAGAGAGTTCGTTGCGGTGCAGAAGTCGAAATCTAAGATGTCTGCGGTGGGGTTGGCTGGCATGCCAGGTAGGTCGAAGTCGAAACCGAGACCACCATCATCAATCTCTGGCATCTCCATTGGCACATTGGATGAGCTCAAGTCAGTAGGAGTTGCAGACGTATCGTTTTGCGGGATCGCGGCCTGCGACCGAGGCTGTGAAGGGTAGACGCATGACAAATGCTGCCTCGCGCATCGTGCGCAATGGGGCTGCTCGAGACCGCATTTGCGTTTTGCCTTTGCGCATTCTGAGCATGACTTCTGCCTACCTTGTGAGTTGGTGGTGCGCGTTCGATCTGGTGGCATGATGGACACGTCTGTTGCTGGCGAGAAAGGAGGTGAGGCTTGCCGCGCCGCCGCCGCCGCCGATCTTGGCCTGCATCATCGTTAGTCAGCGCTAGTGGGTCACCCTATCCCGGCTCGGACGACTCCTGAACTCCTCACAACCACCGTCACATACTGGGTGAACCATTCAGTACGTCCTCCCCTCATCTCTGTGCTAGTTCGACTTCTCTTCATCGTTGTGCACTCAAGAAATGGCCGCACCAGCAATTCGTTCCACCAACTGAGTTTTGATCTTCCGAGATGCCAGTTCGCGACTGTGTACACACGGACACTAGGGTGAAGAGTTATCATGTTGTCGCGAGGCGCAAACTGCATTGAACTAGATCTCATCCTTCCTGCCATCAGTCCTACTTCTCTATCAACGGCTTGTCCGCTACGACATTCTGCAACATCTGGTGTCTGGCGAATGCGAAACGCCACGTAGAATGGCTCAATCTGTCCCAAGTTACTCCTCCTCCTCTTCGGCTCCCTCTCCGCGTCCTTGATACCAGCTCTTAAATTGATATACCGCGTAGGCTACGGCGACCATGCTCCAGAAGACAGCGTCGGACGCGGCTTGCTTCGCGATCAAGGATGCAGACTCTGATGTCGCCAGATCTCGGGGTACAAGAGCTCGTTCATGGTGACTGTTCCAACGCTTTCGCATGGCCGCGACTAAGACTACCAACGCAGTCGATATAGTCCAGACACTTTGTCATTGATCAAAGAGACAGGGTAAAGTCTCAATTACGGCTATTATAACTGAAGTAACACGGGATGGAAACATGCTCTTATCAGCAAAAACCAACAGACTCTAAATAAAAAAAAAAATAGTCCAGACACCTCCGAATATAATTACTGCGCCGTACCCGCCCATCATCGCACTGGTGCACGTTGCGAAGACCGAACCCGCGACAACGCTGCCAATACCCGCATGCATGGCCGCGGCTGCGCTGCCTAGAAGAAGTCAGTATTCGATGTTCAGGATATAGTCTCCGAGATCACGCACCTGCGACGATCCCAGCTGGTCCAAAGCCCGTGGCCGAGAGCGCTATCGCTGTGCATGCAAGCGCAACGAGAGGCACCACGATCAGCGCAGTCTTCAACGGATTCAGTCTGATCCAGTGGCCGATTGCCTTTGCTGTGCCAATGAACCCAAGCTCTTTGACCATCTCGACAGCATCAAATGCAGCGTCTCTAGCTTGTGCGGCCAGAATGGTGGCGTTATCGGCGGCGCGTCTCCAGAGGTTGTTGATGCTAGCAGTCCATGTCGCGCGGAGGTCGTGGTCTGAGGACGAAGTTCGTAGTGGATCCGCGTTGTCGCCAGCATCTTCCGCTGCCGGCACAGGCTCGACATCGTCGTCAAACTCGTCTTCGGAATCTTCGTGCGCTTTTGTCGTCGCGTCTTCCTCTTCAACTTCGTTGGATGCCTCGTACTCAGTCTCTGGCTGATATCGCGGGACAGGTCTCGCTCCTGTAGGGGCGCGTGCAGCTCGCAGCGTCGTGAACAACAATATCTTCAAGAAAACTCCCGCCATGTCGTCAATGCGGCCAGCACTGTCATTTCTACGACGGCGCTACAGCGCGGTGAAAGCGCAAGTCGTTCCAGCGTGAGTCCGAATCGGGAAGCAGCGAGCAAGACTTCACGTCACTCCTCATGTCAAGAAAATCAAATATATGGTTAAGCTACAACGTGCATGCCGTCATCGCATCTCTTTGGGAACAGGTGCGATCCATGGAAGGCCATCTGGCATATACACGTCGATAACATAGCTCATAGGTACTTCGCGGATGCCAACCACAATGCGTCAACTTCGAGCACAATCACCATCCCCTTACTGGTCCATAGGAAGACGGCCTGTCTCTTCGGCGATGAGCTTGTCGACCTCATCCTGGATGAAAGCACGATGTATCGCTCTGGCCTCCTCCAACTCGCGCATCAACCTATCTCGCTCCCACAAAGTCCAAGCCGCCAGATCGGAGCACGTCTTTTCCGCCTTTGCGCGAGCCTCCTTCACCAACTTCAGCTCCTGCCTCAATCTCGCATTTTGCTCCAAAACAAGCTCAAACGCCTCCTTGGTGATGCGTTCGCAACCGGGTGCGGGAGTTGAAGAATCTGGTTGGAACATGGAGGGTGTAGCGGGGTATTGTGGAACAGGGAAAGTATCGGCTGCTAAGTATGGATCGTTGCTGGCGCTGCTGATCGAATTCAACCAGTCGTTCACCTGATTCACGCCATCCTCGTGACATGCGGGACGAAATGCGAGACTGATGGTGCGCTTGGGATCCTGGAGGCTCGCATGACCAGAGGAGGTGATTTGTATGTGTTGCTGCTGTGTTTTGGTCAGTGTTGTTGTTATGGTACGACGAGGTGTCAGTGGAAGACTTACATGGACAGCAGTCTCCTCCCCATCGTACTCCATCCTATCGGTATCAACACAACCTGGCTCCATGCCAAAGCTTTGGTGTCCTCCAAGATGGTTGCGGTGTTATTAGGGGCTCGGATATCGCGACTACGTCAGGAAAGGCGCAGTGAAGGCGACGACGCGTCGGTGACTGAGTGCTATACTCACGTGCCTGCTGAGTGAGCGCCTGCGCTAGCGTGTACTAGCGCACTTCTCTGTTTATATCAACTCCGCCGTCCTCTCCCACCTTTTCTCTCGCTACCTGTGTTGACTTGATCTGACTTCACGCGCAAAGCATCAGCTTACCGCACGAGCTGACGAGGACTACACGGCCGACTGGGAGAGGGCAGATTCGAAACCAAGCTCTTCACGATCGGGAATCTAGACGTCGCAAGCCTCCATCCGGTGAGCTGTGGCTATAGGTGTCTCTTCTATAAGTGCGAGGGGATCCCGCCGCGAACCAAACAAACAACCTTTGCGTGAACGACTTTGCACTTCCCTGTTGTACTTCGAGGCCTCCATCGCCCACCAATATCCTCCTGTCAGTACGTTATATCTCCCCGCCTTACCCATGTCGCGAATTGCATATGTTAATGTTGTCTCGTAGTTCTTCTCGCTGTCATGTCGCTGAGCAGTCTCAGAGGCCGCCCGCCCACGCAGTTCCTACCACCGGCCGGTGCCTGCTACGACCAATTCGACATCATCGCACTATTCGGCCCGGACGTACCAAGAAGGGATCTTTGTAGTCACTGTCTACAGCCTGGGTGCGGGTCTTCTGGAGATCCAACCGGATGTGCGAACGCGTGTGGCATGTGCGGATGTAAGGACCAGCACGCGAAGGGGGTAAGTTGTCTTCGCTGCCATAGAGATCTCATCACTAACTCATCCTAGCTCTGCGCTATGGCCTACTGCTCGTATAAGTGGCGCAAAGACCACGGATGTACTCCAGACTCGAATGACATGATCGCGCTACGTCCCGGAATGAACCAGGTTGCAGACCTTCATGGCCTCGGGATCATACAGACCATGTCTCATATCTCTATGGACGTCTTGCCGAACATGGACAACGCTGATGTCAAGGATTACTACGCCGGCCATACCATACAACACAGTCATCGCATCCGTGTCCGCACGCCCATCATCTGGACCCACGAGAACGGGATGAGGAGCGCCGCTATGACAGTCAAGCCCAACCTCAATGAGGCGGTAGCAGTTCCCGTCAACGGCGCCGAAATCTGTGTTCCCAATCTTCAAGCACACGATCTGCCCTTCATCGGTTCTCCTCTCGCTAGAGCCATCCGCCAAGTCACCGAAGAGCCTTCTTCCCATCCGCCAACGTCGATCCCAGGTCTTTGGCTTCATCCACAAGCTCAGTCAGACAACAACATGCAGCTCCAGATCATCCCTCCTGCCAACGCCATCACCATACCTTCTTCATCCTCATCGGAGAATCCCCGCTATCCTGCTCTGTCCCCTACGGCTAGCCTACAATTGCACTACGAGAAGCTGCTGCATGAGCGCGACCAGCGAGAGCTTCAATACATTGCTGAGAGCAAGGATAAGGATAGGATGATCAGGACGCTGAGGGCCCAGCTTGGATGGTCTTTGGACTAGATGCCAGTAAATGGATTGCGCATTGGATGGTACGATACATGCGACTGTGGTGGATCAGAGGCTATGGTTCGAAAGTCAGGTGTGAGAAGGTATTATCTTTGGTTCATCAGGCGTCCGATATACGTCCTCACCGTACGTGAAAGTCTTACCCACAATCTCTCGTGGCTCTCCTTCCGCTTCATAGTGCTTCTTGCGATCGTTGTACTTGATTCCAATCCGTGACTTGGAGTTCGCATTCTCTTCTTTGTTGGGCTTTTGTCCACTTTCTGAAACTTTTCTATTCGGTTCAATGTGACACGTTTCTCTAATGTTCTTGCCCTTCATGCACAGCCAATATGGCGTCGAAATAGAGGTTGCAACAGTATTGGTAAGAGACTGCGGGATATGATGTCACAGCCACGTGCTTCCGGGTCACAGTCGTGCCTACTCGGTTAGGTACGTGGGTAGGAGCAACACGCCAAGCTCAGACGTGTTGTTGTCAACAAACACCCAAACACTCGAGATACCCATGACCGCAGCCTCTAACTACCCCAACACATTGCCATGGCTAACCTATACCTAATGCAGGCCTTGTACGCCCCGAAGCCACCGCTACGTACACCTACGCCTGAAGCTTCTGCGATCGATGGAGGTGAGATGCGTCAGCCGCGAAAGTCTGCAACGCCCGAGCAGTTGATACACGATGCGCGCCGCAAGTTGATGGAGTCTGAAGGTAAGTGTCTCTTGTAACTGTTCTAAACCCTCCTGACATATAGCAGAACAGCCCGAGCCGGAGTCGAAAGTCGCCGTGCGCTGGAAACCAACTGGCGCCAACGTTCAGCCAGTTCGTATCAAGGACGAATTCCCTCACTCCGACGCTGCAGAAACATTCCTGGAGTCGCTCCCGTCCTTTCCCGGCAACATCGCTGCTACGCCTTCTTCGCCTTTGCCGATGAGACTACCTGCTGGTCTCATGTATCCGATCGAGCGATACCTCCCACCTGCAGGACTCTACTACGACCAGAACTCTCTCATTCCCATCTTTGGCGCGGTATTCTTCAAATACGCGCCCTGCATGATCTGTTGGACCTGCCACCCCGCCGCAGGCTACTCGACCACGTCTTGCGGCAAGGTATGCAAGGTCTGCCGGACCCGTCGCCACCCCGACGAGGTAAGCATTGTCCCCGATGCACTTCTGCAAAGCCCAGCATGTTTCTTAGCATCGATACTAATAGTACTGGTAGAGCTGTTCACTGTTCTACTGTAACACAGATTGGTATGACCAGCAGAAAATCCCATGTAGTCCAGAGACCGTTCGAGATCGACAGATCCGCCCTGACAAACACGAACTTGCAATTCTTCGTCGCATTGGTGTCGTGACTCAAGCACGCGGTTTCAATCACTCTATACTCGTGGATACCAGGCACCCGATCGTGCAGGCCTACTACAAAGACAAGTCACGCCCGAAGGCGATGACACGGAATATGTTTGAAGAAGATAAGCCGCGTCGCTCAACCAAGCCATCTCAAGCTGGCCATTCCCGAAGCGGGCCTTCTCTCGTGGACACCGCGCCTCCTCAGCAACCACTTCCGGCGCCGATGACATACACCATGCCGATGACATTGGTGGACCGCACCCTTGATCCGCGTCTTCAAGGTCGCAGCTCCTTGAGTGCGCCAACGCGATCAACAGCCACACAGCCCGATGTCACCACCGAAAACAAGGATGTACCGGATAACGAGAAGAAGCTTCAAGAGCAGGAGGTCGAGATTCTGAACTTGAGGATGCAGGCAGTTGTGAAGGATCGCGAGATTCGGAAGCTTAGGGCGGAGCTCGAGCAGCTGCACGCCCAAGCTGCTAACAGCGGTGGCGCATACTAGACCGTTAGCGAGTGGTCTTACTTGCGAGACACTGCGCGTGATTGGGTTGGCGATGATCGTGAAAAGATGTGTATGTATATGTTGCGAGATGAACGTATCCAGGCCAGACTGGGTCGCTTTGCAGAATGATCATGTCCATGATGGAACACGCTATACAGAAGAGTACTCTGGCGGCTACATTGGTGCAGAGATGAGAATTTGATGGTTCCCGAGGCTATGTAGGCTTCTGGGTGATCTCTATTGACATGGGGATGTGATGTCGTGAGGCGCGCCGGTGCGGCGAATTGCGAAAGTGGAGGTGGGATGACTAATCTAGCGGCAAACCTCCATCCCCGATCTTGCGACGACGCGTCTTCATCATTCTTTCCACACGCTCGCCCAGCCGTGCATCGCAACGAATCGCAGCAGCCACACATCTCTACAACCACGCACGTCAACATCATCTCCTGATCTCATTCTCCCAACAGACTTTACACTAATAGCGGCAACGATTACATGAACTCCGAATGAGTTGGTGGCAGGTGGCTGGTGACGACTGCAGCTCGATCATGGTTCGGTTTGCGCATCAAGCCTATCCTGGCGCCGCAGGTTCACGTGAATCTCTCGATCGTCGCCTAAATTGTCAAAGGCCCACGATACCAGCAATTCACGTTACACTCACGTTGTATTGCTAATATTTCTAGTGTTTCCCATCGTGTGACAACGGACATGTAACACCTTCTGGGACTGGCCCATCTGGGCTTTACCAGCTTGCTCCAACGGATCCGTAGCTGGGTGGGTGACCGCAACTGACGGTCGCTCATTGGGCGAGCATCTATCAGCGCACGATTCCTTCTTTTTGCCCTTTTTCCTTTTCTTTTTTGCGCGGCCGCCTTCACCAGACTTTCGCATTCCATCCTTAGGCGCGCGGACTAAGGACTCTCTAGCATTTCCCTGAACTGTCAAGCCGCTCCACGTCCTGACGCGCTGTACAAGCCTATTACCTTTTTGCTGTATCGATTGCTACAACACGCAGATACTTGTTTCGAAGTACAGGAGGTTTAGCAGAGGTATCATGCTCGTGTACCTTGATCAGCGTCATGGAACATGGATGTCTGGTAGTGCTGCAGTAGATGTTTGATTGCGCTCCAGGAAGGTTGTCGCGAGGATCTACGTTGCAGCTATCTAACTCGCGAAAGCGACGGCACATCGCCTCAGGTACCACCCATCCTCCGATCCATCGCCGTGAGCGACCACTCCTCACGACCTGGGCCCCTTCGCGCCCGTAGAATCGCCGCCAGCAGTCAATTCCGCAATCCGAGCATCTTTCGCAATCAGCTCAATGCGAGCTTGTTCGATCGCTTCGGCTAGGCGCCTGTTCTCAGCTTGTAGGGAGCGGATGACCTCAGACTGATGCGCGAACTCCTGAACAGAGGTGCTCGCTTCTCCGGCGCCATCGCCAGATTCATGTGTGACTGGTTGATCGTCGCGTTCGGTTGGAAGGTCGTCTGGGAATACAATGTCAGCTCAACGGATCAAGAGAAGGAATACAAGTGACACTGGCGTATATGAGGTCGTCGCGCAGTCATATGCAGCCACCGCAGGCTGCTTGAAGTCTATCGCGCTACCTCAGGACGTCGGCGTCGGTCACACAAAAGTATGACGTACGCGTATACTTACATTCTACGCCATCTTCTGTCCGCCTTGCTGTTATCGCAGGCTCTTTCCGTCGCGAGTCGGGAGCTCTATCGCGGTGGTCATATACAGAAGCGGTGTCGCGTTGTTCCGACATCGCGTCGATACTCGACGAAAGATGTTGTGGCTTGAGTGTGGAAAGATGAAGTGTGGGTGGCGTTCGATGCGAACGGTGTGGGAGAGGGTGAGTGGGAGGTGTTAGGCAATGTCCGACTATGGCGCGGTATATTTTTATCACGACTTAGCGTCACGCGCAGAGAATTACGACTTGTCTCTTTCACTATCTGATCAACTTCGAGACGATGCAGGTCAGCATACTGGTGGAGCGCTCGAACGAAGCCGCCGCACTTCCGTCACCAAGATTGGGTCGCGACGAGAGCCTGACAAAGGCCACATCAAGGAGATCATATTGCGACGGGTGGGGCGACAGCCACAGCAAAACGAGGCTGTGTCAGGCATTACTTCGATGTATATCGAAAAGCTTCGTGGTCACTGTCGGCGAATACAGCAATACCGACATATGATCTTTCGAAAGGATCTTGGTATTGCGTCTACGAGGCCGCGCATAATGACGGCTCGCCTGTCACCATTATACAGATTTTCAAACATGGATCCGACATCACATGGACACCTGCGCTTCTCTCGAGACATGTCCCATGTGCTACGCTCACCAAGAGTCTGGACCGCACAATATCTCTCTCAGCGTCAGCGTTGTTCCAGCCAATGTCCGCATCCATACTGCTCATTTGCTTCGTCCCCGCTTTGAGTACGTATCCGAAGTCACTGGCGAATGACGCACCAAGGCCTTCCTCATTGGGCTAGACTTGCCGCGCCTCTTCTACCTTTACCTTGACTGTCTGAGCAAAACCTCCTTCGTCTGTCTCTCTCAGTCCAGATCACCCTCAGCAACACATCAAGTCGCCTTTTGGACATTGGAGATGCCGCGCCGCAACCGCTCGAACGGGCCTCAAGCGCCAGAGGCGGTTCTTATCCCTGAGCGATCGTCTAGCGAAGTCATTCTCGACAAGTTCGCGGATAACCCTCTCGGAGGGACAAAATTATATCATTTCCTCCTGTTTTACCCAGCGATCCATTACTTCCCTTCTCTTGAGGAAGTAGAGCGTCTAGCTCATTCTCATGTGAACGGTACATTCACGGCCTTTGAAGAGGTGCGCTATATACTTGAACGGCACGAAGATACGATTCGAAAGAGATGGGGCAAGAAAAGTACCGCAAAGAAGAGAAAGGTTCTACTTACCGCATGGCCAGATATGGCAAGCGGTCATCGCCCGGACATTGCGGCCGATCTTGCTGTGCCGACCGGATACGTAGACGAACAACGAGTCCTCACGCCTGAAGTATGTATGGCACGGAACAGTACATCATGCTTAGTGCCTTTTCTGAACTTATAGGATCTTCTACAACCGGGGACCCTTCTTACGTTCCTTAACTCACGCGCTCGCGCTCCAATCGAATCCTTCAGTCAAACGGAACTCCTTAACTGCCCAATCGCTCGGTGGCCCGACTCCTGCCTCCGTCAGTATCTTCCGAACTACACAATGATCTTCGTTGGACGCAATACTCGAAACGACTATGGTCAGATGAAGCACTGGACAGACCGGCGAGATGCTCGATCGGCGATCTACAGTGGGCGAGGAGTGCATCCAGGACATGGACTCCAAATACTTCGCACACAGGAGATCATCTACACATTTTTAAAGCGATGCTGTCACCTCTTGATCGGCGATCTCTTGGCCGATGAGAAAGGGCGACCGGAAGGATATCCCATCATCCCACCAGTAGCCTGTGCAGTTGACAAGTCTACTAACTATGCCAACCAGGCGGAAGTCTCGCTGATGACTCCGTACGGCAATCCCCGACAGCTGGACTTCGACCGCCTACGTAGCTTGGTCAGCTCCAAGGTTAGTGAACTCGAAGATCATGCCTGGGCGCTTCGAGAAGACCCAGGCTACTTCACGGAAATTTTCAATGACTATAAGGCACATCGATCCGAGTTTATCCAATCTACGGAGCGCAACGTGGCCGGCATACTGGAACAGCCACCCCACGTGATGACCGGCGCTATCATCCGCGAGGTCGTCCTTGGGGCCTACTTACCGCTCTTTTACTGGCAAAAGTGCCTGCGTCTTGTAACTTCGTTGCGCTCCACGGCTATCGAAAGGAACTTTAACTTCCCTCATGACCAAGACCTACCCGAAGAGTATCATATCAACTTCCTCTTATTATGGACAATGCTTCATGTGCTACACACAGACAAGCACGAAACCTTCCGGCAGAGTCTCCTTGGAGCTCCGAGTATGAAACCTTATCTTGTCAAGACCTACACCGATCTGGGCAGTGTCGCATATCGTTGCGAAATTAGCATCGTCCGAGCGAACGGCGACTCTACAATGCTTCGCTTCCTCGAAGTCTTACTCAGAATATAGAACCGTTTTCACCGCCTACCGTTGGCTTTGTCGCCGAGCTGGATGATCTAGAGAGGATGGCGACCAGGGAACCGGTTGTCAAAGGTCTGATGTCGTCTTTCGTGTGGTCAGAGTTTTCTCAGCTGTCTGTCTCCTCCGAGTGCATCCAGCAGATTCGATCGTATCAACCTTGGGCAACGAGGATTCAGAATGACGTGGAACATCTTAGGCCACAGCTCATGTCGTGGTTCCGACATTTTGGACTCAAGTGGGAGCCTATAGCACATCTGAGACGTTTCGACGATGTCGCTTTAGCGCTTAAGGGAGATCCTTCGGACGGCAAGTTCTACTATCCTTCCACTGAGAGACAGGGCCATAAGACAACGGATTTGATGCGCCTGGCAGAGGCCAGTCTAGACTCCTTTTGGTCGGCTGCGGACTCCTTCTGTGAGAACTTGACTGGAAAAAGCTTTCCCAGGCTGTTGTTGCAGCACAGAGATGCTGGACGCGCTGTTCACCGTACTGCACCATGGAGCGAGCCTTTCCCACTGCACGATGAAGAGATACCTCCCGAACACATTATTAACCCGCTCAACGCTAGTGGCGAGCCCAACAGGCCCTTGCCCTCTATCAAGGAGAAGATCAAGACTCGTGGCATCGGCAACTCAATCAGTCTGACTGGTAGCCATCAACGTCAGACTGACGAGGTCGTACACTCCTCAAAGCCAAAGATCAAGCTCGACAAGCGCTCTTATCTCGTTTTCAAGACCTTGTTCTTCTCTCCTTCCGCACGAGACGTACCAGGCGAAGTCTCCTGGAAGGACTTCGTTCACGCTTTGGTGCAGCGCGGCTTCCAAGCAGAGAAACTTCATGGGTCTGCATGGAGATTTACACCAACCTTGGATACAGAGCGTGCGATCCAGTTTCATGCTCCCCACGGCGCGCTCAGCAAACTTCCTTTGACATGGGCGAGGCGATATGGCAGACGGCTGGAAAGAGAGTATGGGTGGACGGGCAAGATGTTCACTCTTGCCTAGACGTGACAGCGCGCACTAGATCGAAGTTTGGAAGTCGGGATGACACGCGTGACATAGCGCTGAAGCTGCGTTCGGGATTTGAATTGACTACATGGCTCAGTGGAAGGCACGCGTTGCAGGACATGAGATGCGATTTCGCGATGAGGGACGAACGTGCGGCCGGGACGAGTTCATATGCAAGAGCGGCAAGAAATGTGCTAGCATACATGCTCCACACCAAGTAGTGGAACTCCATGACCATCAATACCACATGCCGGATCCGTCCTGTTCCTCCCACTTCCTGTCATCCCAGAAGCTACATGTTTACTTCAACTCGACGCTATGTCTCCACACTTCCATAACATCCCTCCTTCAAGCTCCACTCAGCAAGCAAATAGCAGGTCTTGTGTCAAACCAACGCTTCGACAAAGACCTTGCCCTCTCGTGCTCCCCCTTCACATACCCTCCTTATCCTGAAACCCACCAGCCAACGCTTTCTTCTGGCGCTCCCGATGGCGAATCTCAGCCAGTATGCGTTGTCTGTGTCTCGGTTTGATCTGATTGTAGATGGCCAAGGCCGCGATGTCGTCGTCGCCATACATCCGTAGGACCAACCTGTTGCGCTTCGTCAAGGACCATTTCTTCTTCCTCAAGTTGCGCTTGGCGCTCAAGTAATCCTTCGCGACGAAGTCCAAGGTAAGGCGTGGATAGATCGCGACGGCTTTGACGATCGCCTCAAGGGCCTTGCGCTCGTCCCATCCAAAGTAGTCGGTGCCCGTGGCTTTTGCGGCTCTGAACATTGCCGTAGTGATGAAGTGTTCGAAGCGCGCAAGGTGGTCTTTGTCCGGGACGGACTGCTTTGGAGGATCTCGTTCGTGTGAATCGGGGTAGTCGTCACTGTACTCGTATTAGTGAGCCTGATCGGCCTGAGGAGCAATGGTCGCTTTCATGTCAGTGTCCGAAAGCGGTTCCGCCTTGATGAAAGGCATAAGCTCGCGATCTGATTCATCAAGTGCAGCTTCGAGAGGACCGTATAACGCATCCAACTCGAAGTCATTGAATGCTAAGCTTTGCTCCGGGAGAGGAGATCGCGGGAAAGCCATCCTGTCTGGCGCAGAGCGAAAGCTTGATGGCGACGATAAGTACAACTCCTCGTCGCATTCAGCAAGGTAGCATTGACTAGCTCGCTTGGCGCACAAACCGAACCCTCCAAATTATCCCACCCGTTGCCATGAACACGGCGATCACGTGATTGCGTGCGACGCTAAGCGCACAGTCCGCGCCTTCCTACTTTGCTGCCCCGCGATGTGAGTTCTACTCGGAGTTGTCTCCAGTGATCAAAAGGTGAGTGAAGAGTTGGAATCCATGAAAAACTTTACTGACATATAGTAGATGTATCCATACATGAGTCCCAATCCTCAGCATTGGTACCCGTATCCCAATGGGCCACCACCTCAATATCCACCTGCGAACTACGCAGTTGTACCGAATCAACAGCTACCACCGCCTCCTCCACAGTATCCATATCAACAGCCCCAATACTGTCCCCCGCAACAGCCTTTTGCTCCGCCTCCACAGTATACTCCCCAAGTACAACAATATCCAGTACAACAAGTGCACTATGCTGCGCATCCGCCTCAGTGGTATCCACCTCAGTGGCATCACCCACAGCCGCAAGCATTCGCACCGCACCAACAGTATCATCAACCGCAGCAGACATGCTTTCCATTGCAACAACAATACGGCCCACTGCCTCAGCCAACTTATCCTCCGCAGCCGCAGATAAATCCCCTTCCTTCGCACAGTGTGCCAGATCACGTACCTCCTCAGCCTCTACCACAGTATGACGCCACAACAATAGCGCCTGCACAGTGCGCGCCTAAATCTCCCCAAAGACATATGGCTCAGAGTCCGTCAGAATCTTCAAGCCGCGGTTCTTCTCGGCAATTTTGCTTTGACGAAGATGATCAATCAAGCTGCGATGTATCCCGGACGTCTTCGCCAGAGAGAGGCTATGACGACTCCTCGCCGACGAAGACTGACATCGTTTCCCCAACTGACATTGCTGCACCGGATCTTTCGACTGTCTCTTTTGGAAGCCTTCTCGATACGGAGGGTACATCCTTAGCAGTCCTGAACTGGGAGGCTTGGATGGCGGCTCTAGCTCGCGCGAAGAAGGTCGCAGACAAATCCACCGTGCCGGAAGGGGAGGTTCCCACGATACCTCCTCCCTGCAACAGATTCTTCGACCCTATGCCCTGGAAGACTTGTCATCGACGACTACGGCGCCATCATATCTATCCCGATAACGAAGACGGATCGCGGAACTACGGGATGCTTTGGGCAGAACTCTACCTCTGCAGCAAGTCGAACCAGTTTGGACTGTGTTGGTATACATTCGGTACTCCAGACAGGTGCCCACTTGGTGCAGCTTGTAGATGGGAACACTATCTACCGTGGAGAAAGCTTCGTTTCCTCATCACCAGTGGACGCGTCTCTGTCGACCTCGCTCGCCAACTGATGGCAAACTTGAAGTCGGATGAAGATCCGGATCAACACCCAAGGGCCACAGACAACATGGAAGCCATTATCATAGGTCTTGGTGAGCGCCTTCAGCCCAAGATTCTCCTCAACCGGCGTGGATCAAACGCATGGTCATGGGAAGATATCTACTCAGCGCCTGCTGTGGTGGGTTGATCTCCTTTCCCACTCAATCTACTCACCTCATATCGTCTTGTCACTGCAGTCTGATATGGAAGTGTATGATAGCTTACTGTGCGCTCTGCCAAGCGCTTGCATTGTTTTCTCGTTGTATTTCTTCTGATACGGTATTTCATGTTTCCCTTTACCGCCAAACTCAGCGTGAGTCTTTGTTGCGCTCTATGCTGTTACGTATAGTTTTTGAACCCCACGGCAAGCAATGTTACCTGCTATTTCCTGCGTTCCGGCTGTAACTTTGATATGGTGTTACCAGATCTCTTACTGTTATTCGTCACCACGATACGTCGGAGTTCGGTGTTACATACTTCTCCCTTTTGCTGGTTGTGTGGTAGCGCATAGTTTCGTTTCACGTTTTGATGGTGTGCCACATATCCGCCATGCTGTTATCGAATGCAATGTAGAAGAGTTGACGAATTTACTCTGCTACCTTTCGGGGCAGTAAATGGCCAGCATTATATGGGAAGAAGCTTCTAGTTCGCGACGAGGCAAAAAGCCCCCTAGTGGACGCGCATTCGCGATAGCATTTACTCCAGTGCGGTCAAACAGCAATGAGTCACAATCACCTTAGCTCTTGATGCGCTTGTCCATGCTCTGTTCGTCCTCCAACCGTTGATAAGACTTCATACATTCTGTGTCAGGGTCCCTCTATATTCTAAGACTACGATGTGAGTTTATTTGCAGCGTTGAACTTCATAGTATACTGAATAGTGAACGCTCCATTCCTCGAAGCTGATTAAAGCCATTGAGCAGATACCACGATTTCAGCACTTGTAATATTCGACGAGGTGTCAACTAATGCAGACTCGACTCTTGCAGTCTCTAAATATCTAGCGGGCCAACATAAGATAGCAGTGTATTATACTTGCGATTTCTCTTATTTATAAGAGTATCTTTTTATTAAAGTTATTAATATTATAGAAGTTATAAGTAGCTTATTTTACTTTACATTACTATAGTACTATAAAATAAAGTAAATAGAACTAAAAGATAAAATTATATATAAGTATAAGTTAAAAAAAAAAAAGTAATAAAAAAGTAACTACTATAGGTGCTACTTCTTAAGTATACTATATATATATAACTATAGCCTTTAATATACTTACTATTAACTTAGCTACTAGACTTAGCTTTTATAGTATATTACTACTATTTAATATCTTAATAATACTTTTATTTTTTATAAAGTTTACTATAGTAAAAAAAAAATAGTAAAGCTAGAATTTACTTATTACTACTTTATTATTGTTAGGTTCTAGCCTATAAGAGTCTAGACTAACTTAGCCTTAGGTATAAATACCTTAGAACTACTACTATAGCTTAGTAGCAATTTATCTCTAGTCTTTTTAGAATAATATATCTAATTATAGTCTAATATTATATATCTAGTATTTAACTAACTCTATTATTTAATATTTAAATTACTCTACTCTATAATACTCTTATATATACTATTTAGACGTAATAAGCTCTAAAGTAGGTTTTTCTAGCGTAATATAATGTAGTAGTAAGTAAGCTACTTTATTTTTACGCGTAATAGATAATAACTAGAAAAAATCAGCTTCTCTATCTTTAGAGGTAGTAATACTACCTACTAAGAAACTTATAAATTTATTAGAGGCCTTTTTAGGTATTACTAACTTAGCCTTAATTATTAGAAATAGTAACGCGCTAATTAAGCCTATTTTAGAGCTAACTAGACTTTTATAGTCTACTACTACTAAAAATAAAGATAAATAAGCTACTCTAACTTATAAACTTAAGAAGTTATATAAGTAAAAATAATTAGAGTATACTTATTAAAATATAGCTTATCTTAGAGAACTAAAGCGTAAAGTACTTATAAGTAACTAATTAGCTTTTAATAAAAATATTATTTACTATACTTTAACCTAAAGAGGTAAGCTCTAGTTAAACCTAGAGACTTTATACTCTAAGAACCTAGAGATATTTACTACGCGTAATTACTTATAGTATAACTACTAAATACGTAATTATAAAACTATTTTTAGAGAAGTACTCTTTACTTTTCTATTAGACACCTAAAAGGTAGACTTTATAGTAAAGTTTCTTAATAAAACTACTTACTCTACTTAGAATACTTACTTCTAGAACTATATAAGGCTTAAGGCGTTCTAGATATCTATCTAGAAGAAACTTAAAATAGTTATACTTAATACGCTTAGTTCTAAGTTATTATAATATCTTATAGCTTATAATAGGCTTAAGTAAGCTAAATAAAAGCTAGACTAAAATTCTAACTCTCTTTTAGCCTATCTTAATATACTTTAGAGTAAACTAAGTAACTATAAAAAAGAGTAGCGCTATATAAACTTTATAAGCGCGCTTCTTTCTAATATTTAGAAAGAACTTCTACTTTAAGACTTAGAGAACTATAATATAGTCTCTAAGCTTAATACCTTAGCTTACTACTATTAGAGTAAGATAAAGCGTACTACTATACTTCTAGAGTATCTAGCTTATAAGAAGAAATTTTATAGCTATTAGACTTAGAACTCTTTTTTAGAGCTTTTTTAGACTTAGAAAAAAGCTAAGAAGTTTAGTTTAGTAAAATCTAACTTATAACTAGCTAAATTAAACTAAAATAGTTTAAAAAATTCTAATATAGCTTATTAAAAGTATAATAAAACTAAATACTTCTAAAGAGACTATTTAAAGTCTAAAAGAGACTTTAAGAGCTTATCTAGTTAAGAATTAGAAAAAAGTAGTAAATAAAGAAGCTAGAGTTCTTCTTAGCTACTTATATTACTCTAGACCTAGTATTCTAGAACTTAGAACTCTTTTATAACGCGCTTTACTCTAAGCTAGTAAAGCTACTAATAGTAAAGGTATTACTTAGCTAATTAGAGCCTATTAAAGCTCTAGTAGATAGAGATTTCTAGTTAAATCTTATTTTAGCGTTACTTACTATAAAGTAAAGCTTACTAGTTTACTTTCTATCTAAGCTATTAGTAGATAGAGTAAATAGTAAAGAATTAAAGATTTATAGTACTACTATAGTAACTATAAAGATAGTAGATTTTTATAGAAAATTAGAAATTTAGAATATTTTATATATTATTATAGAGGTCTATAAGTATTAGGTATACTTAGATCTACTCTAAATAAATGCGTGTTATCTAAAAGTTAGCTACTATACGTAGAGGCTACTCTTTTAGAGTACTAAGTCTAAGAATAGAACTATTTATAAAAAGATTACGCTAAAAAAAGCTAAGAAGTTTAAGAAGACTATACGCAACTCTATAGTAAATATATATAGCTATCTTATTACCTTAGTACTCTAGTCTAGCCTAGAAAAGGCTAAAGAGAATAGTTTACCTCTATAATATACTAAGTTTATCTACTTAAAGTTAGAAGATAACTTAAGAGCTTTTACTAACTATAGTTTATAAAACTTAGCTATTAACTTACTACTTAGAACTATAGCGCTTTATTAGCTATTATATAACTTTTTTAAAATAGAGTTAGAGCTTTTATATAAGTACTTAAATAAGTACTTAGTATAAGAGTAAATTAGGTATAGTAAGTCTTTAGTAGAAGCGCCTATACTTTTTATAAAAAAGAAAGATAGTAGTATATACTTATATATTAACTATTAGAGCCTTAATAAAGTTACTATTAAAAATTAGTATCTCTTACCTCTTATTATAGAGTCTTTAGAAAAATTAGCTAGCGCTAAATTCTACACTAAACTAGATATAAAAGAGGCTTATTATAGAGTATATATTAAGAAAGATAATAAGTAGAAAACTACCTTCTATATAAGATATAGTAGTTTTAAGTATACTATAATACTCTTTAGCCTTATAAACGCCTCTACGTAGTTTTAGGCCTATATCTATTAAGTTTTTATAAGTTTAATTAATATAACTTATATTATATACTTAGATAATATTCTTATCTTTTCTAATACTAAAAAGAAGTATAAAGACTATATTAAAGAAGTCTTATATAGATTATATAATATAAAGCTATTTTTAAAGCTTCTAAAGTGTAAGTAGTATATTTAGCGTACTAAGTACCTTAAGTATATAGTTTTCTCTAAAAGAATCTAAATTAATAAGAATAAAATTAAAATAATCTAGAAATAGCTTAAACTATGTATAGTGCGTAAGATTTAGGTATTTATTAGCTTTATAAACTACTATAGGTAGTTTATTACTAAATTCTTCTAACTTACTCTACTTTTAACTAAACTAATCTAGAAGAAGCTAGAAGTAGCTAAGAGTAGCTATACCTAGTAGAGAGAGAAGAGTTAGATTCTTAATTTTAATAAGAAAGCTAAAAAGGCCTTTTAGAAGCTAAAAGACTCTTTCTTAAGTATTTTTATTTTAACTTACTTTAAGTAAGATAAAAAAACTAAAGCTAAGGTAGACGCTTTAGGTAGCGTAATTATAGGTATATTAAGCTAATATATACTAAATAGAGCTAGAGAGTACTACTAGTATCTAGTTAACTTCTTTTTACGCAAGCTTATTATAGTAGAGTATAACTATAATACGTATAACTAAGAGCTACTTATAATAGTTAAAAGCTTAAAGTATTAGTACTAATACTTAGAGAGCGTATACTTTAACCTCTAAACTAACTATTAGAACTTAAAATAGTTTATAGAAACTAAGACTCTTAACTATTAATAGATTAGGTTTTATATTATACTATCTAGGTTTAATTTTAATATATACTATAAGGTAGAGTCTATAAACTCTATAGATAAGCTCTTCTACTACTCTAACTATATAGTAGAGGCTTAGAAACCTACTTAGAAGTATAATAAAGCTTTTATTTAGCTTATAAGAGATTTTATAACTAATAGTAATAGAATTTCTCTTTTAGTAGCTATAGTATAGACTTACTCTACTAAGTATACTAAAAAGTAATAAAATCTTACTAAAAGTCTTAAGAGCTTTAACTAGGCTAGTAGATATACTATACTAGAGCTCTAGACTCTAGAAAAGTATAATAAGATAAATTACACCTTCTTAAGTACTTTAGATAAGTCTAAGTTTAAAGATAACTATTTTAGTCTAGATAAAGCTAAAACGCGCTATTATATAGTAAAAACGCTAGTAACTACTAAAGAGAAGTTATAAGCTCTTTAAGAATACTATAATAACTTTTTTATAAGCTACTTTAGAGTAAGATATACTCTAAAAAAGCTATAAAAGTATTACTTTTAGAAGAGTATATATAAGAATATAAAGTAATACTATAAGAATTACCTTATATATAGAAAGTTTACTTTTATAAAGTATAAGCTATATAGCTTACTATAACTTTTTCTAATACCTAATTACTCTTAGAAAGAGGTAATAATAGACTTTATTATAGAACTACTATCTAGTATAGTTTCTAGTATAAAGTATAACGCTATACTAGTTATTATAAATAGATTAACTAAAATAGCCTATTATATACTAGTATAGGCTAATTAGAATAGTACTAATCTAGTATAGGCCTAGATACGTAAAGTTATCTAACTATATAGTATACTAAAGTATATTATCTTAGATTAAGGCTCTTTAATAAACTCTAAGTATTAGAATACTTTTCTTTACTACTTTAATACTAGAAGAGTTCTTACTTCTACTTTCTATTCTTAAACTAATAGTTAGACTAAAAGATAGAACTAAATCTTAGAGTAGTACTTTTACTACTATTACTTTTTAGAATAAAATAATTAAGCGCGCTAGATATCTATTAGAAAGTTTATATATAATAATAGTATCTACTCTACTACTAGAATTACTCTCTTCTAGACCTACTATAAAAGGTACTCTTATAGAGTAGATTAGCCTAATTTAGCTCTTAGTAAGAGAGAAAGCTTTATAAAAACTAGCCTTACTAAATAAGTAATTAAACTATAGTAAGAGTACTATAAAAAGATTAAGGTAGTAAATACTTACTAGAAAAAGTACGCTAATAAGTATTACGCGCTAATACTCTTTAAGGTAGAAGACTAAGTTTTAATCTCTAACTAATATATTAAAAGTACTTACCTAAAGAAGAAGCTAGATTAGAAGTTTTTAGAGTCTAGAAAGATTATAAACTAAATTAGCCTTTTAGCCTTTAAGATTAACTTTCTAGAACTTAATAGTATTTATCTAGTATTTTATACGTTTTTTTTAGAGCTTTTTAATCTAAAAGATACTATTCTATACTCTAAAGCGCCTAAATAAAATACTTTAAGAGAATTTAGTAATAATATATATAAAGTAGAATATATTATTAAAAAATAGTATAATAAGAATAACTAATAGAAATATCTAATTAAATAGGTTAAGTACCTAGAGAAAGAAAACTTATAGAAACTAGATCTAAATATCTTAGCTAATACACTATAGAAGTTCTAAAATAAAAAAAGTATATAATAGCGCAGAAAGTTTTTAAAGGCCTAGCCTGTAATAGTCTTAGGCTTTGCCTAAGCTTAGGCTAGAATAGAGAAGATATAGGTAAGGTCTAGACTTACTATATAAACCTCTAGATTCTATATATAGTTTCTTAAGTTCTAAGCCTTATAATATTTTATTAATACTTAGAATATTCTAACTTTAAAGCTAGTCTATAATATTTATAAGGCTTCTTTCTTACGCACTATATAAGAGTCTAGAGATAGACTAGCTAAGCTTAAAGAATAAAAATAGCTAAAGACACTACTCTATAAGTAATTCTAAGCTAACTATACTAAATAACCTAAGACTACGTAGAAGACTACGCCTTATTCTAGACACTCTAAGTTTAGAATAAATACTTTACCTAGTATATTAAGGCTTTAAGTGTATAGATCTCTACTACACTCTTACCTAATAATATACTATAGAAGAAGAGTACTACTTCTACTATAGAGGCGCTTATTAGTAGTTTTAGCGCTAGTATAGACTCTTTATTTTTCTCTTCTTCTCTACCTATATACGTAAATAAGCGCAGGCCTCTCTAGATAAAAAAGCGCTTTAAAGGTAATAAAGTATACTTCTAGACCTAGAAAGTAATAATTAAATATAAGCTAGTAATAAACTAGAAGTTTCTTAGAGATAGAAAGTTATAGTTTATATTTATTAATGCTAAGCTATTCTCTATAGTCTAGTAGTAGGTTACTCTATATTTTAAAATAGGTAGGTATAGTAACTAGAACCTACTAGAGTTTATTAAATACTTATTATTTTACTATAGTAATGTGCATAGTAAGAAGTAGACTCTAGTGCGCCTAGATTATCTATACTAAAGAAAGTAATAGTTCTTTATAGAATTCTTTATTACCTTTAGCTAGACTCTAGCGTAGGTAGGTAGGCTCTATTAGACTAGTAAGTATAAGCTAAAATAGCTTTATAACGCTTTAAATAACTATATAAAAGAGGTCTCTATAAATTAGAGTATATTATATACTAACTATAATAAGGTAGTTCTTATATATAAGGCTATTACTATAGACCTTAAGATAGTAGAGATAGAGTCTACCTAGAGGTCTTAGCTCTTTTACTTTATACCTATAGCGCTCTAGAGGTAGAACTATAATAGTAATATCTATATAGTAAATATAAAGATAGTAAACTCTATATCTAGAGACTTCTATAGAGGTCTAGCCTCTAACTAGAAGAACTAGATTTCTATAGATATATTTAATAAGCGTAAAGTAGTAGGTATCTATATATAGTATAGTTATGCAGGCTACTATATAAGAGTATACTCTAATATAGCTATAATACGTTTTATTACTATATAATTAGTTAGTTTAGATAAAAAGAGAGTATATTTAAAAAACTAGCTACCTCTAGAGAGAGTCTAGCTTAGAGATAGACTATAGTAGCACTATTAAAGAAGTTACTAATATAAGACCTTAATACTTACTTAGTTAATATTAGCTAGTCTATAGATAAGAGCCTTTTTTTAGTATTCTTATTCTTAGAGAGCGCTAAGTAAGTATAGACGTTAGTTAACTTAGAGTATAAGTACTTCTATGTAATAGATAAAGTAGTAGCTAAGAAAGTAAGTATTTAATTTCTTAAGTTAACTCTATAATTACTACGTTAGGTAGTAGGTCTCTTATAGAACTCTATTATTTTGTAGTTAGCTATAGTAAAATATAATATTAATAGTTAGCTAACTTGCCTTATTACCTATATAGTTCTAAATCTATATTATAATATTATTTTAAGTAAGCTATAAATGCGCTATAAGAGCGTTATACTTAATATTCTATAGAGCCTTCTTACTATAGATTAGGCTAGTAGAATAGTAGTATATAAGTATAATTAGGCTCTAGCGCAGCTAGAGATTATAATAATTAGTATAGAAAAAGTAGCTAAGGTAGTAAGCTATAGAGCGCGCATTTCTAGGTATAAAGGCGTAGTTCTTATTATAAGTATCTACGCTCTTACCTATATCTTATAATAGTTATACCTCTTATTAAGTAGTATTTAGCACTTCGCAGAGCCTAAGCTAAGTAAATTACTATCTAAGTTAGCTAAGTTTTATAATCTTTTTAATAAGAATAAGGCTAGTAGATTACCTCTCTATTAAAGCTACCTTAATTATTATATTAACTTATCTATAAACGCGCGTAAACGTAAGTAGAACGCGCTATAGAGCCTTTTATATTTAATATTACGTAGTTAGCTATTAAAGCTACGCGCGCAGCTTATAGACCTACTTAATAAGAGGTAGATCTAAGCTAGCTTCTTCTTTATAGAGTTACTAGTTCTTCTTATAAAAAAGGCCTCTAAAGGTTAGTACCTCTATATTAACTACTATAGCCTTAATAAGATTATAATTATAAATTACTATCTACTACTCTTAATTAAGAAGATGCTGTAAATACTCTTAGAGGCTTATTAGTTTACTAAAGTTAACGTTTATACTACGTTCTATAAGCTACGTATAGCTAAAAGTAATAAGGTAAAGATAGCGTTTTATACCTATTTTAGTTTATTTAAGTAGCTTATCTACTTTTTTAGCCTAACTAGTATATCTATATTCTTTTAATAGTATATTAATAGAGCGCTAAAGAAGGCGCTAGAGAATTTTGTAATAGCGTACCTTAATAATATTCTTATTTACTCTAGAGAAAGTAAAGCTAACTACTTTATAAAAGCTAAGTAGGTTCTTACCTTACTATATAATACCTAACTTAACCTAGACTTTAAGAAAAGCGTATTTATAGTAAAGAAAGTCTACTACCTTAGCTATATTATTAAGGTAAAACGCGCTATACGTCTAGACCTAGATAAGCTCTAGGTAGTCTAGAACTAGCGTACGCTTATAACTATAATAGACGTATATAGCTTTCTTAGGTTTATAAATTTTTACTATAACTTTATCTCTAATTTCTCTAAAGTAGCTACTTCTCTTTATTACCTTATAAGTAAGTCTACTCTATTTAGGTAGAAGTTAGAGAAGAATAGAGCTTTCTAGATACTAAAGTCTATATTTATTATAGGCTTTATTCTCTATTAGTAGAACTCTACTTATTAAATAATTATTAAAATAAACTACTTAGGTATTACTCTAAGTAGGTGCCTTTTATAGTATATTAGTAGCGTTCTCTACCTAGTTATATACTACTTTATAGCTTTTATAAGTAAGAAGTGTAACTACACTATTTATAATAAAAAATTATTAGCTATAGTACGCTACTTTAAAGCGTAGTTAGTAAAGCTTACTAGTATATATAAGTCTTTTAAGATTCTTACTAACTATAAAAACCTAGAGTATTTTACTAGTATACGCAATCTTAGTAAATAGTAGTATTACTAGGTAGAGAACTTCTCTAAGTTTTAGTATATCTTATATTATTATTCTAAGTATCTTACTATATACTCTAATACGCTAAGCTACTATAAGTAGAACTATAGAAAGAACTTCTACTAAGTAGTACGTATTATAACGTTTATTAAGATCTCTATAAGTATAGCGTAGGTCTAGGCAGAGAATAGACCTCTACTAGGCTTCTTAGTATTTCTTAACCTCTATATATAAGGCCTATAGAACGCTGCCTTAGTAGAGAATTCTAGCTATATTAAGTAATAAAAGGTAGTTTATTTAAGCGTAAGAACGTTTCTACTAGAAGCTAATATAACTTAGTAGGTTAGAGACTACTTTATTAGTGCGTATAGTATACTACTTTAGAGAGGTATTCTATAGTTACTAAATTAGAAGCTACTTATAATAATAGTAATCTAGAGAGCCTATAAGTTAGGCTTAGTAGAGTACTCTAAGAAGAATATTACCTTTTATTATATATACTAGAACTACTACTAAGATAGTATATTAAGTAACGTTGCGCGCTATATTTAAAACTACTACTACTACGTAGCCTACTTCTCTTAGAAGAAGTGCTAAGAGCTATTATAGCCTATTCTAGTAGTAGATAGATACTAGTAGTAGATCTTAATAGATTTTATAATAGAGCTACTAGCTTATAATAAGTTCTTGCTACGCTATCTACTTATTATTACTAATTAGCTATTAAAGTTTATCTAGTTAGAAGTAGTTACCTCTATAGCCTTAAACTATATTGCGCAAGTATTCTATAATTACTAGTAGTATTTCTATAGATTTTTCTTAGTCTTAATTATAAACTATAGCTTAGACTAGTTAGAGGCTTTCTAGACTACTTTATATAAACTTACTAAGGTAAAGTAGCTTCTTTTAACGTTTTACTACCTCTAGACTAATAGAGATATAGAGTAAATAAACTAGAAGGTATAAGCTATATTACGTATAATAGTAACCTTTAAGTAGACTAACTAGCTAGATTACTTTCTAGCGTACTAGCTAGCTTTAAATAACTATAACTCTAGCGTTACTAAGGTAAGCCTAAACCTATTACTTAATAGATATATAGTAGATACGCTATAGTAAGTTCTATTACTAGATAGGTCTATACACACGTCTAAAGGTTACGTAGTCTAGTTTATAAAGTACCTAAAGTTAGAGCTTAATCTAGTCTAGGTAGTAATTACTTTTACTTAGTAATAGTAATAAAAGGTAACTAATTAATTATAATATTCTATAGAGTATTTCTAGGTTAGTAATAAGGTATAGTTTTCTATACATAATATTAAGACAAACTACCTAAGTAAAAAGCTTAACTAGCTTTAGACTAAGTATATAGTAATAGCTATACTATTACTACTTATAGTTATATTAGACTTACTTAGAAACCTACACAAAACTATTTATATAGACTTAGTAGAATAGGCTATAGTAGATTCTCTACTAAGCTAATCTTTAATAGACGCATAGCCTAAGCCTATAGTAGACCTAAGTAAGAAGAATAAGAACCTGCGTAAGTAGATAGTTAAAGAGATTCTATAGGTAAAGAACGCTCTAGGTTAGAGCTAGAGAAAGGCCTTAGTAAAATAGGCTAGCTATATTACGCTAATATAAATTAACCTACTAGAGCTATTAGAAACTAAAGCTCTAGATTATTTTAAAGCTAAATATAGAGATACGTGTTTTTATAATAGACTAGTATAGTATAATAAAAAAAGAAGTTAATTTAATAGCCTTAAGTCTATACTATCTAGTGCGCACTATAAATCTTAAGAATAGTAGGCTCTATAGGTACTCTATAGACCTAAACTAGAGAAGTACTTAATCTACTTAGTTCTTCTCTATCTTATAATAGATTTACGCGTCTAGGTTACTACTACTTATTATAAACTTATTCTTAGACTTAAAAAGTTTCTTTTTAATCTCTAAAAGCTTCTACTCTAGCTATAGCTATAGATTCTTTTTATATAGAGGTAGATTCTTCTTAGAAAGAAGTAGCTTTTTCTAGAGCTAAGATAGCTCTAGATAATTACTATTAGTAACTATCTAGTTTTAAGGTAGCTCTAAAATTAGCTTACTCTTCTTATTATAATAGTATCTATTATAGTTATAGTATAAAGGTAGTAGGCTATTATTAAGTAGAGTATTATTCTTAGAGAAAGGTAAGTTAGAAGAGATTTAGAAGAGAAAGATATTACTATTCTTACTTATATTAGACTTAGATATATTCTTATAGAAAGAGATTATAATAGCGCGCTAAGAGTAGTTAGAAGTAGAAGAGTTAGTAGTTAAGGTATAGTCTAGAGCTAATCTAGACCTACTAAGCTACTTAGCTATATTCTTTATTAGCTTCTTCTAAACTTTTTTAATAGTATTATAAACTTTAGAGGTATAGTAGACTATTTCTACGTAAAGCGCTAGAGAATTTTACGTAGAGATAAGTGTAGAGGTATAGCGCCTAGAAGTACTACGCTACTTACGTATAGTAGAAAGAGCTTATATATAAAGGTTTAGAAAGAGTATAGTACTAAGTTAGATATTAACGTAATAGTAGCTTTAGTAATTAGTATCTTTAGTAGTTTAAGAGTAGTTATAAGAGAAGTTAAAGTAGTAGTAAGTATAGCGCGTAGTAACTTTATACTTCTTATTATCTAAATTATATTTATTCTTAGCCTAATTATTAATTTAGCGCGCCTTACGTTAAAACCTAGAGCTAGTTAGAGGTAGGTAATTAATTTAGTAATAGTGCTATAAGAGTGTAGTAGGCTAGAGTTAGTTCTAATAAGAGTTAGTATATAGATAGTATAGAGAAAGTTAGAACCTATACTATAATCTAACTAAATATATTCTTCTACTAATAAAACTAACTACTAATAACGTTTAGAGCGCTACTAATAAATTATACTAGGTTATTAAGTTTATTAAAGCTATAACTAAACGCTATAGAAATATTTATACTTCTCTAGAAAAAGTTAAAGAGAAAGAGCTAGTTATTAGTAGAACGTAAGGCCTTATACTTTTACTACGTAGAGAGCTTATAAGATATAGCTAGACTAAAGCCTTACTTAGCTATAGTAAGAGTTTATTTAAAGTAATAATAGAGAACGTAAAAGCGTAGAGTAAACTTAAGTATAGTTTCTAATATAGGCTATATAGTACTATAAGTCTTTAAATCTATAATATAGGCGTTTCTGCGCTAGGCGTATAACTAAATATAGTAGTTCTAGTTATAGAAGGCGTAGCGTAGTTTAGAGTTAATAAAAAACTCTAGAGTATACTTTATATATCTTACCTTATAGTAGCTATAGAATAAATAAGATAAATCTAAAAGAAGTTAGCTTATAGTCTAGACTCTTACAAGAACCTAAATAAAATAAACTAGAACTAAGCTTATACTTATACTCTCTAAACTTTATAAGTAGCGTAATATATAGTAGATATAGAAGCTTCTTAGCGTTAGACTTAGTAAACTTTAAATTATTAGAATCTCTCTCTACCTTAAACTAGTCTATATAGTAACACTTATTCTATTATATATTAGTTAGAGTATAGTCTAGACCTAATTAGAGTTCTTACCTTAGTATTATAGAAGAAGCTATGTCTAGATAGACTAGTTAGCTTTCTTAGATCTTAGCTACTAAAGGCGCTAGTAGTAGTAACACTAGTGTTACTATTACGCGCGTCTAAGAAACTAGTAGAGGTAAGTAGCACTAAAGCTACTAACTAGGCTAAGATAATATAGAACTATATAGCAAAAGATATAGACGTAGTCTAGAATTAGTAGGTTTTTAAAAGAAGCTAGCGCAGAGGTTATAAAGTAAAGAATTTAAAGTAGGTAAAGATAAAAGTAAGTTACGTTAGAGCGTAAGTAAGGCCTTAGATAGAGCTATATTATAATTATAAAAAATTATAATATAACTCTAGTCTAGATATAGTTTAGAGTTATTATAACTCTATATATAAGCGTAGTAGAGGTTATATAAGTAAAAATTTTTACGTAGTTTAAAAACTCTATATACGCAAACCTACTTTTACGCGTTACTTATTAGGCTTATAATCTTAATATAGAAGTATTCTCTATAACGCTATACTACTCTCTAGACTAATATAGTAGAAGTAAGTTTAGAGGTATATAATAGTCTTAGGCTTTGCCTAAGCCTAGACTAGAATAAAGAAGATATAGGTAAGGTCTAGACTTACTACACAAATCTCTAGATTCTGTACGTAGCCTCTTAAGTTCTAAGCCTTATAATATTCTATTAATACTTAGTATATTCTAACTCTAAGGCTAGTCTATAATATAGCCTAAGAAGTAATACTATAGATAGCTTTATAAGAAAAGAAGATAAGTTAAGTTAAGCTATAATAAGCTATTCTAGTATAAACTAGAGTATATCTTTACCTTTTTTTTTCTCTATATAGAGTTTTTTAGAGTATTTAATAGTGTTTTAAACTAGAATAGCCTCTAATAGTCTAAAAAAGTCTAGTATAGGCTATTTTACTCTAACTCTTTCTAGCGTAGAGTTAATAGTTCTTTAAGTCTTATAATTAGTTTTAAAGAATAAAATATTATACTTTAAGTAAATTTATATAGATAAATAACTTTAACTATTATAAGAGACTTTTATATTTATAGAGAAATTTCTATCTAGATATTACTTAAGAGCTTCTAACTATACTATAATAGCTTATAATAGGCTAAAGTAGGCTAGTACTACTTATTCTAAACTAATTCTTACTTATATATACTAGTAAACTCTATACTACTCTAGAAAAGGCTAAAAGAGCCTAAAAGAGAGTACTAAAGGCTATACTAGAGGTATCTAGATAATACTAGCCTAAAAATTCTTAATTTTCTTTTTCTTCTTATTAATCTTAGAAGTAAAACTAAGCTTAATATTTCTAAAGTTCTTAGAGTTCTTAGCTACTCTTACGTGCTACTACTCTAGGCTAGAGATCTTAAAGTTAAGAGTTATAATAGTACCTCTAATAAATATAGTAGTAGGCTTCTAGCTAGAATACTACTAAATAAGTTAGTATAAGCTATAATAAGGTAAAGTAGAGTAAAGAGTACTAAAGAAGCTAATAATAGCTAACTAAGAACTAGAATAGCTTATAATAAAGTCTATTAGAGTCTATTAGAGTATATTAGAGTATATTAGAGTATATTAGAGTATATTAGAGTATATTAGAGTATATTAGAGTATATTAGAGTTACTTATAGCTTACTTAGAAGAAATACTTTTCTCTAACTTCTACTTAACTTCTAGAGCGCGCTTAGTAAATATAGTATTAATACTCTTAAAGAATATATTTTACTTCTTACTTAACTTAAACTTCTTATTAAGTTAAGTACTAGACTTAGAAGTTTTAAGTAAATAAAGCGCATTTATATAAAACTATATTTTATTCTATAAAAGAAAGTAATACCTACTATTATTAGTTAAAATAGCCTAGAATAGGCTATATTAGACTAAAATAAGCTACTTAGATACTATAAATACTCTACTAAGTCTAAAAGAGTTAGATAAAGTTATAAAGAACTAAAGTAAGCTAAAAGAAACTAGAATAGGCTTAAATATACTTCTAAATATACTTTCTAACTTAATAGCACTAATACACTAAAGTATACTATAAATTCTTACGCGTAGTATTAGTAAAGTTAACTAAAGAAGGTAAAATAATAGTAGTAATAGCTATAGCTTAGATAGTCTTACTATTATTAAGTAGATCTTTAATAGAGCTAATAGAAAGAGAGAAATTATTAGTAGTAGTAGTAGACTTCTTTCTAGTTTCTATCTACTTTAGAATCTAGTATATCTTATTATAGTCTAGAAGTCTCTTAGAGAGCTACTTCTAGTTAGTAATAGTCTAAAATAGCCTAAAAAGAGCTAAAATACACTAAGTCTATCTATTATAGAGCTATTTACTACCTTTATACTTAAAATAGAGTAAAGAGAGCTAATAAAAGCTATAATAAAGTAGAAGAGAGTAGAAGAAAGACTTATAAAGAAGTACTTATAACTATAAGTTTAGTACTATCTATACTAAAAAGTCTAGATAGTAGAGCTATTCTCTAAGATAGTAATATTCTTAATTATACTACTAAAAATATTATAAGTATTATTATCTATAAGTATAGAGAAGTAGTAGCTAATAGTACTAAAGGTATAGTTACTATTCTTTAACTAAGAGGTAATATAGCTAGTATAAGAGGTAAAGCTTATTTTTAAAAGCTTTTTTATATAGTAGTTAGATATATAAATATAGTTATTATCTAATATAGTAAAGATTAGTATAGAATAGCTTAGATTAGACTATTAGAAGCTAGTGTAAAGTATATAAAGTAAATATAAGTAAATAGATAGCGTAGAGGTATAAAGTAGGCGTTAATAGGTATAGGTTACTTTTTATAGTCTAGTTAGTATTATTTTAGTATAAGTTACGCTAAAACTCTCTAATTTAGTCTAAAATACTCTATTCTACTTTTAAAGAGGCTAGAATAAAGTATTTTAAGCTAACTAATTATTTTTAGGTTTTAGCCTTAAATAGAGTAATACTTATAAACTTAGAGTATTATAAAATAAGAGAATAGAAAAAAAAGATCTAACTAGCTAAAAATATTCTAGGCGTATAAGCTAACGCTAGCGCTACTAGTATAAGTAGTAGCTAAGTGCGCGTCTATATATAATCTTATAATTTTCTATATCTACTAGAATTTTCTTACTAGCGTTTCTATTACCTATAAGTATATTATACCTACTTCTACCTAGTATAGACTATTATAGACTAGAATAGACTATCTTAAGCTATAGCTACTCTCTTCTACTTATTACTTATTTCTTAGACTAGATTAAAAGTAATCTACTTTAAAAAAAAAAAAAATATTAGATTCTAGCCTATAAAAGTTTAGGCTAACTTAGCCTTAGGTATAAATACCTTAGAACTACTACTATAGCTTAGTAGTAATTTATCTCTAGTCTTTTTAGAATAATATACCTAATTATAGTCTAATATTATATATTTAGTATTTAACTAACTCTATTATTTAATAATTATTATCTTTAAATTTTTTTTTTTTAAAAATTTTACTACTATACTATTATATTATATAAGAACCTAAAATACTAAAAAGTACTCTCTCTTTTTTAAGAAAATCTAAAGTATATTATATATACTAAGAATATAAATATAGTATATATAGCTAATATCTTATAAATAATAACTTAGTAGCTTAAAACTTTCTAATTACTAAAAAAGTAGTAGTATTAGATCTAGTTTATTAACTTTAGCTACTAGGCTTTTAGCTAATACTTTATAAGTAAGCTATTTTAGATACTATATTTAATAATAAAGTATAATATACGTAAGTACTAGCTATTTTAGCTAAATATAAAATCTTTATCTAATATTAGTATAAATAAAAAGAGTAAAAAGATATAGTAAAGATAGCTAAGTAGCTATTATAAGTAATAGGTTGTTTAGTTAATTATCTAGTTTATCTAGTTTGTCTAGTGCTAGTATATTAAATATAAAGTCTAACATGAGATAGTCTAAATAGGTATAGTGACGCGCCACGCTAAGCGCACGGCTCTCGCACAGTAAGTAAATACACTTGGGGCTTCCTCTTATCCTTTTCACACACACAAGAAAATAAGATACAATGGCGAACAAAACTAAATACGAGAAGTTTCTTAAACGAAAAAACCGCAAACAACGAAGCAGCATCAGAAACGCGGAGTGCGACCGCGAATCAAACATCAACAACCAAAAACGACATCCTAATCACTTTGGAAACCCAGGTATGAGACTCACCCCAAAAGCCGCCTTGGAGAGAACACTGAGAGTTTACCGATTTCAGAACCTTTAATGGACACCGCATATAATCCCGACCACGACCCGTTCGAAAATGATGACATGGACAGCAAATGTGCCAAAGACAAGCACATCCGCTTGTACGCACACGACGGCAAGTGCTACAATCACGCTGTCATCGCGAAGGGTCCCTCTGTAGCGGAAAGCGACATTTCATCGGTACCCGTCGACGTCCAGCATCCCCTCTCCACCGAGACCACAGCAAACGCGCAGCCGGAGAGTGATATCAAGATGCTTGAGACTCTTCATTCGGCGTCATATATCGAGGGTAAGACACGAGCAAAGGGCACTAGTAGAATTATATCGCTAGAGCAGCCTCCATGGCGCACAAGCCTTCCCCCACGGAAGCCGGAGCATGACTACGGTGTCACAAAAGAAGGCGTATCACTTCACGGCAGACTGTCGCCCTGGCTCTACCTTTGCGATCACACCTGCGACCTGGGCTTATGCGACATCACCTTCCGCCTAACTTATGCTTGTCCGCTTGGTCGGGCCTGTCGCTGGAAGCACGAGATCCTGTGGGACGAGCTGAGCTTCCTCATCACTAGCGGTCGCCTCAATCTCCATCGAGCTCGTACCATGCTCGCCAACTGGGAATCGACTACGACGCCGGCTGATGACGTTGACGTTTGGTGCCGCATGAACACCATCATCGACCGTCTACAGTATCTCGAGGCGCCAGCTGTGATTAAATACACATATCCGTATCTGTTCCCCGTCCGCGACTCTCACGCTCTCTTCGAGAGACTGAGCGACTGATAGAGCGTTGGGGGATACATTACAGCAACAATATCAAGGATGCAGCGCAGAGCTCTTTCTCCTACGATACGCGATGCCTGGCTGGCAAGCAGCGCACCCAAGCACTTTTTGCTTGCCGAACGCCGCACTTGCCGACACAGGACATGCAACCTCCTCGCGCCGAGGCGCCGGACCTCAAAGCCTTTCTAACCAGGCGGAAGAACTTGTCCGTCCTGGTAGCTTCGGGTAGCGGCCTCCAGCGCCTTCCATGCCACCCGCTTCTTGCGCAGTCGTTGCTCTGAAGTTCTACTTTCGCAGCAGGCGTAGCTCACTCCATGCCCGAAAGATCTTTGCACTCCGCTGTGATCTTTGGGCGTGTGAAAGTCGTCATCGTGCGATCTGGTGCTGTCTTGATCGCTTTTGAGATCTGATAGGTGCCCTGATCATGCGATGCACCCAACCATAGAGCGATTGCCTAGTACGTATCGGTCTCGCGCTTTGTCACTTGTTGACACAGCCGTTGCCTGATGCCAACCGGTCTAGCGCTCTACTTCAGTGTCAATTCGATCTGCTGTGCTCGCATAGCTTGATCGTAGACGCATTAGTTGATGGGGGGAAGAGGTGAGGGTGTACGACTAGAATGGTGAAGATCATCACAGCATGTAAAGTACACCAGTAGCAGTACCACACCTCGTGCATTCTCTTCCTTCTTCCCGTGTCTTCGTTCGCATCGTACTATCTAACCCATGAGTCGTACACGATGCCTGCCAGCGCCACACAAGTATATCATTCCGATCTTCACACGCGTTCGGCATCGTCACCGCCAACATCTGTGATGTGGAACAGCAACATGACATCCCACTTTTCCTTGAAGACAGTAACCTTATTGACAGTCTTGTGACCTAGTCCCTTCCTATGCTGTATGAGGAGGTAAGCGACCCCGGAACCATTCGGTGAGCCTAATAATGCATTGAACTCCACTGAGCCTGCGCTGTATGTTGTCCCTGGCCATTCTTTTACAACAAGTCTGCCCTGTAACGTTAGATAGGTAACACCAAAGCGCGTGACATCGTTGAGGACGTTGTGTCGAAGTACGTAACGTAGGTTTGACTTCTCGTTGGCTTTCGACAGCCATTGGAGATATGCTACATCCGACCAGTGTTTCAATTTCGGGATAACTGAGTAGCATCGTGCGCACTCTTCAACCATGGCTCGGGCTGTGTAGTTGTCATACGCCACTATAATTCCATCCGAGGGGTTGATGACTTGGCAAAACAACGCTTCCGTTGCTGCACAGCCTTGACCACCCACCGCTTTCGGGTCCTCGCGTTGGTGGCCGACGCACAAATTGGGTCCTTCATTCTCATCAAACCCCCCATTTAGTCCAATGAGCTCCAGAATGTCGCCGAACCATTCCTTTGCGGTATCTGGGTACGTAAACTCGTCCTCTTCGTACCCCCATTTTTGGAGATCTTGCACAGCTGTGAAAACACTTTCAGTCGATTCTGATGGTGCTGCGATGATCAGTTTAGATAGCTTGGCGCCTTTTACAACCAGCCTCTCGAACTTTTGGCTGACGCGCCACCAATCAACTTGCTTCGCATCGTTCGAGCTACTCGTGTCTACTTTTAGCGACACCGCAAGCTCCTCAAACGGTGATGAGTCTGGATGCGCGGCTGGAACTGGGGTCGAATCTTCCAGCGCACGGGTTTGAGGATTTGACATCATCTTTTGAAGGAGTCTGTTAAACATGTCGGGATGGAACTGAGGTCGCGCTCGGATGTAGTGAGTACAACTGGCATACTGGAGCGATTGTATACCAAGTGGACGCTGTGATGAGTGACATTGTTCACAAACAGCTGTGAAATACGTGTTGTCAACATAGTCAGTACATGAGACTCACCGTAAACCACCGACTTTGTACTCTACGCATTTCACGGGCGCGAATGGATTGGAAAACGATATGCGTTTGCATCTTTCCCTATCTCTTCCCGCTGGCTGCATAGCGCGTGTTCAGTTCGGTCTGGATAAATGGTATTGACATTTAAGCGGCGCACGTTGCTGTCTCGAAGCTCTTTCGGTTTTGACTAAAGATTCCAGTGATGGAAGTGCTGTCGTGGAGAGGTCTGATCGCGCACGTCGTTCCGGGACTCTTCCTACACGCAAAGTGGTGTTGAGGATCAACTGAGCCACTGCGCAGTGTCGCATTCGGCTGATGGTAATGATCCTTCATAGGAAGTAGTCGTTCCAGCTTGCTTGACGGATGATCTCAAATCTGCGTGTCATCGAAGTTTCGGGGTCGGAAGTGCCGACGCCATGCCCTGGAAGGGACTAGGCGCACTCAGATTAAGGTTGCCATCTTCCCGATGTTCCGACGACACGTCTTCATCACCCTTCTCCCTCAAATCTTGCGCATCGTCACCTTTCACTGCCGTACTTGGGCGCAGACAATCCATACATCAGGGCGCTTACTGAAATGTCACAGTGAGTCGCGTAGTCACAGTATTTTCTTCAAGGTGGGGCAACGGCAGCGGTGCGGTTATAATGGTATGGATTCTACTAATTGTCATCGAGAAAACAAGAAGAGGCGCTCCCGGGAAGCCCGTAGAACGGCATCGCAGCAGCGACCTCGTGGGCTATTAGCTTGGTGGGTGACCACTACCGAACGTTCAATTGTGAGTACTTCGATTTTTGCTCTTTTTTGCCCTTCTTTGCTCTTTTTGCTCCTTCCTTTTCCTTTTGCCAACCACAGCGAGCTATACTTCAATGTGTTTTCACTGTTCTCGCTCACCTTTTCACGTATGCCTGGAGTTATTCATCTGTGTAGAGGATGCGTTTCGTGACATTACGTGCTGTCTTTCCGCCTACATGTCTCTACTGCTATTGACGCCAACGCCCGTATTTACCACTGTATACTTCAAACCTCCGTTTTACTTCACTCTCGTACTCGCGCCACCCGAGGTATGCATCAACACCTAGCGCGCTTATTCGATTCGTTCGCAATACTAGACCGAACGTTCGCTACCACCTTCTCCAATTCACGAATCCGGTTCTTCGCCTCTTCAAGCTCTTTGCCCTGCTCTACCAGCTTCGCATCCTTCTCCGCGATCACTTCACGAAGTTGCTCAACCGTTGTCGGCGGCAACACCTGTTCATCCGCCACACTCTCATCCTCCACAACCTCTTGTAGAGCCCTGGGCTCCTCTTCCTGCTCTTGTTCGATGCTGCCTTTGGCCGCTGTATACGGCTTCGCGATGTTCGGAGGTGGGAACTCGACCGATGCAGCACCTGTAGTCGGTAAGGCAGTTGCCAGGACGGGCGCTGCTTCCGTCTCGTTGACGGTCGCTGCGGGTGTTGTGATCAGCTTCACTCGGCTGTCACTCGTCTTAGGTGTCCTCGCCCCAATGATGGCCTTCTTGAGTAGTGGTTCCGGATAGTCGCGACCCTCGTAGAATTCGCGCACCAGCGGATGATCCATATTCGGACGGATGGGCCAGGTCTTGTTCTCCTGGGGCATGATGATGCCAGCGAGGACGAGGTACACCTGCTCAGCAGCCTCTGGACGGACCTGATCGCCATGCGGAGGCCTGTATCCAAGTAACTCCCAAAGTACCATTGGCATGTACAGGGCGTGACATCCATCTCCGACATGATCCCCGGTCTGGCATATCGCGCACTCCTGATCGCATTCGCGGGGGCTGTCGACGTGCTTCGGCTTCCAGCAGGACATGCACTTGTTACGCTTCTTCATGAGGTTGTTGCCGAACACTTTGTCAATCTGCATCATGTCGTAATAGCAGCCCGGCGGGGGGAGGTAATCCTCGATTGGACGGGACAAGACGTTGACGGGTTCGATGCGCTTTCTCTCCCATCCATTCGGGCCGCGATTGATCTCCAGGACAATGGTCGAGTTCGCTAACTCCTCGGTCGAAGGCAAACGATCTATCAAACTTCGTCAGTCCGGAACGGGTACCAGGTGGGGGTAAGGCATTAGCAGCGGCTCAAGCCGTCGGCGCAGAGGCAACGCATGGGGGCTACATGCTATAGACTGCGGAGCTACTTACAGGTGTACTTGTCGTATGAGCCGTACCCGGTGGTAGAACGGGCGGCGGGTGGCTTTTTCGCATGCATCGCCTGGCTCAAAAGATGGAACGACATCCTGGTAGCGGGCTGTGTAGACTGTTCAATGAACGGGTCGGAAGCAAGGCGCCTTGCAGCGTATGGAAGTTGCGCGAGAGACTTGTGGCGAGACGACACTGGTGCGCTATCGTTGAGAGTCAAAAGCTTTTGCACCGTGCGGAAAGGTCTGCGTTAGCGAGCGCGCCCTTTCACCGCGTCATGGTTTTTGATAGAGCGCTCTTTCACTCTTTTTGGACGTCGAAAAAGGTGACTGCGGGCGTCGACTCATAGTCAGCAAGACAGAGCAGCAGACAGACGTCAGTGCGATCAGGTACCCGTAGGAGCTGCGTGGAATTAGCCCCTGTCCAGACCGCTTGGTTCGTCATTTCAATATCGCTCTTTATCGAGACCACACGACGATGTATCAATATATGACATTCATACATGGAGCAACCACGCGCGGGTGTAGTCACCTTGAACGACTTCCCTTAACCATCCGACTATGGTTCGACAATGCCAGGGAAGTAAGTCATGACATATAGCGTACGAGGCCGCCAGGTAAACTCATAGCTTGACTACGAATCGACATCGGACTCGTGGTTCCCTCACATGGGACTTTGACGACTCAAGGTCATTTACGCATAAAACTCGCCAATGTCCGAAGACCTCGATTTTGCTATATAAGAAAGAGCAGCGCCATTATCCCAGCAAGTATCGCGCGTCTTGTATGATCGCACGATACGCCGAGGTAAGGTCAACTACCCCGTCTTTCGAATCAGGATAGAGCTATGAGTTACATGTATACAGACGCGCGTCGCAATGATCGCTCATCGAAAAGCAAGCAACGAGTGTATGGATCCACTCAAAGCATGAAGCAAAGAAACGAAAGAGGAAGGTCTATAACTCTTCCTCAGTTCAGTCCATGAGGGCCCCACGGGATCTCCTTATCCTCCACTGGCGCTGAGACTTCGTCGTCTTGATCTTGTTGTACTTTGACATCTTCTCTTCGGACGTCATTGGCTTGTGCCCCACCATTCTCAGCATCCTCGTCATCTATATCAGCTGCTGTGTTCTGTACAGGAAGGGGCTGGTCGGTCTTGTCCTCAGCGTCTTGCGTTCATGAGGTAGCTGGTGGCGACTAGGGTGGGGCCTCTTCTGTTTGCATGGAGGCAGGAGCTGCGTCCGCAGTCGGAGTAACATCTGGAACAACATTTGCCTTTGCGGCGCCTGTTGGCTTGTATTTCTCATTGAAGACATGGGGTTCGGTAGTCGCCGAATTCTTCTTAAGTTCATGGTACTCGCCGTCGCTCTTCTTCATGTCCGCTTCGAAGTTGCCAAATCCTGTAGGAGCATTATCTTTTCGAGGCGGACAATTCTGGGCTTGGCCTTGACAAAGCTGACCAGATCCATCCTTGGGAAGGGCTGGGTACTGGCGGGAGAACTGGAGGCGCATCTGCTTCGGAGTCGGCGCTCGGTTTGGAGGCTCGCTAGGAATCATAAGTGCTGAGTAAGTCGGGAGCTTGACCCGGTTGTAGTGATATACAATCTTCTTGATGTCGGCCTTGTGGAAGCCGCGTCGACAGACGCAAAAGTCAATCAGCGCCTGGGAGATGGAGTGCTCCTACTTACACTAGTCTGGTTGGGCACAGTTCGGGCAGGAGTTGGATTCCTTTGCCGCAGACTGGTCGTAAAAGATATCAGGACATTCATCAGCGTAGAGATGAAAGTACATGCCAGCCCTCGCAATACCATCCCTGTCACTCGAGGTGGACTGTCTGGGGGGAAACGGGCATTGACCACTGGGGCGGTCGGCATCTATTGTGTCCAGGAACCTCCAGAATTCCTCTGGTGTATTGCACACTACGGTTTGGTTCTGGGTCTGCTGTCCAGCGGGATTGGAGTGCTTTTGGGTGAGCGGGGGGGACTGCTGGGGGGGCTTGGGTTGCTGCTGGTTTGCCTGCCGTTGGGGTTGCCGCTGGCCTGTCTGCTGGGATGTCTGCTGGGGTTGCTGGTCGAATTGTGCCTGCATGAATTGCGGCTTCCCGTATCGTGGCTGCACTGCTTGTGGGTGCACAATCTGCGGCTGGTTCTGGGGTTGCTGGGACGGTAAAGACTTGTTGGGATTCCATTTGGAATCGGTGACACCGCCTGTGAGTCGATCTGAAGCCCTAGAGACGCGGGCGGCCTGCTGTGCTTCGTGGTGCTTGAGACGGGCATCCGCAAGCCATATGCGGCGATCGAGATCCTTTGCCACATACAGGTCCCAGACCAGGGGATACGTGTGTAACCATCTCCGAATGCCGTCGTCGACTGGATGGACATCGGCGTAGGGATCTAGTTCCGCGGCCTCTAGCTGTAGCCCCACCCGATAGACGAAGTCTACAGCCCTTTCGAAATTAAGGTCGTTCTTGACTTGGCCTCCAGGGAATTCTTCATGAAGTCAGTAATGGACTGTTTGCGACCAGGCACTGACTTACGTCTATTTGTCGGCGTTTGATGTACTGGGGCCTGATTGATTGTGGGCCCATAGGCCGCAGCGGTCTGAGGTGCCCTTGGCTGATGGGCGCTTGGGTTTCCTGGGTGGTTCTCTAGTAGAGCTTCCAGAAAGTCTTCATAGGTGAAAACATTTGTACTGGGGGGTGCTGTTGTGTTGTTGATGTTGTTTTGTTGACTTCGATCGGAGTACGCCATTTCTACGGCGCTGTTAGTATGAAATATGGACGTTTTGAAGGATACCTTACTTTTGGCGGTATCGTGATCAGTGCAGAAACTTCATGGGTCCAAAGGTCGGTTTGTCTTTGCGTGCGCGCCAAGCGCGCTAGTGCAGACCTGACGACACCGGGGGCGTCGACCGGGCTCTGGTCCCTCATATACGCTCGTGGAAGGAGCGAGGAAGAGCTTCAAAGTTGACAAAGAGTCACCCACTCCAGCACTTTGCGATACGCTCGAGGCGGGCGAGTTAGTAGCGCCTTTTTATGCAGGTGTCTTCGCAAGCATGGTCAAATTGGCTCTCCTATACATTGGTATCGTCTTTACTTTTGGTACTACAGTAAACTTGGCCTTCGCACCTACAATGACACTTCTGCTTCACGTACGATTCAGTGTGTGTGCCGAGTCTTGCCACTTGGAATTGCTAGCCAGTGCACTCGCTGCATTGCTATGTATACTCTATACTCTTACTGGTGATAGAGCACAACATCGCTGACAAAATACTAAGCTGTCGCTAACGACAAACACGGGGAACATTCGAGCCTTGTCTCGTTCACCTGTATACGTCAACCCGAGTCAACCACCGTGTCGTACTCTGAGTATCTGTTGTCATTCATGCCTGGATGCCTTTCCGGTGGTGCATTCTGGTCGGCCTCACACTGCTGCTCTGGTTTCATAAGCAGTTCGAGTACGCGCCGCACTTCAGAGGCTGTTTACTGGCACGCATCTTGGTGGTCCTGTTGGGTCTGGGGTGTGGTGAAATTTAATGCGTAGTTGTTATTATGATTCCGGTTCGCCAGAGCAATGATGATGCTATTACTTATTATTGAAGAAGCTCTCAAATTGTACGAGCTCTAGAAGTTGCTTTGGCAAGAGCGCGCGCGTTCTTGGTCCGTGCTCAGGTGCTCACGGGGAAAGTGCGCAGGTGGTTTTCACCGTGCGGCCAATTTACACAACGGAGAGGTTCAAGTCCCCAGAGTAAGACGAGGGCATGATATAGGCTTATGACTTTGACCGAAGCAACGTGAGTGTAAGAAAGAGGAAATTGTGGAAAAGATCATAAGAATCGAGATGAATGGCAGAGACGACGAGCGCGTCGCGCTTGCATACGAAGGACTGGAAACAGAAGGACAAGTGGAATTCCAAGAGCCAGACAGCCCGATAGGTGCTACCCAGGCTCGATGTTGGGGCAGCATCGTACCTGGGTAGGATAGCGATACACTACCTAGGTACCTATGCCTCTCCAATAGGCTGACCCGCTCCCATATATGAAATCACGGCTTCCGTTGTTGGTAGCCCGAATACCTAGGTCCCCTCGCACTTGCGGCTGGCTTAGTCGTCTCTCTCCAATCTTTCTGATGTTGACGTAAAGTCTGTGTTCGAATGTCCAACAATTGAGGTTTCATGGTTTGTTTGGAAGGAGGAGTCGAGCTTGTATGGCAGTGAAGGTGTCGGGGTGTCGGGTTCGAACGTGCCGACGCTATCCCCAATGCGCCACAGTACCCCGCACCATCTCTGCAAGGGGCTCAACATCTCTTGGGCGGACCACCACACGCAAGCTCGTTGTGCTGAGAACACCAGGCAAACTGAGTATGAACGCAGCGTAGGCAGTGTTGAGTACCCCAGCGACGGGCATGTGTGCACGTCAAACGGTAAGCAAGTCGGTCGCCCCCCCTAGCCTCACATACGTTCACATAGAGATGGAGCTGATCACAGATTGCATCGCCTACATTTGCAGTATCGCTGAGAATGCATATGCTAAATCGCTCATTCTACTAACACAGTCACCTTTCCCCATTCACAGTCTCTACTTCCTGCCAAACGTACCCAGTATGTCGACGCGTTCCCGAAGCAGCTGTTTGACGCGCGAGCCGCAAAGAACCACGGTTAGTCCTCATAAACCATGGCGCGAACCCCAGTTCCTTCGTACTCAGTGGCAAAACGGTCCAGGGGTTGGACATCAGATGCCGTGATGGTTGCATCCGGTTCGAAGCGGAATCGGCTGACGAGCATCGCCAAGGTGAGATAAATCTCTGCATATGCTAGATTGATTCCGAGACATTGCCTTGCGCCTTTGGAAAAGGTCACGAGATATTTCTCGAGTTCTTTCGCGTCTTCGGTCTGCCAACGAGCGGGGTTGAACTTCCTGGCGTCTTCGCCCCAGATGCTCTCGTCAAAATGCATGCTGTAGGCGGGTATGCCAACGACAGTTCCAGCGGGGACAATCTTTCCGTCTACCACGAGAGGCTGAATTCCATGTGGTACGACTCGAGGAAGTCGTCCCGGTACGGGCATGGCATAGCGCAATGATTCTTTCACACAAGCAGTCTAGCAGGGTTAGCTTCGTATTGCAATCTCATCAGTATACATACCAGATACGGAAGTTGCTCAAGTTTCACGAGCGTGAAATCTTGGGTCGCCGCAACGCCGCTTTCCCTCAGTTCCTTTCTGAGTTGTACAAAGATGGCAGGGTCTTTCATCATATGCTGAACAGCGGTCGAGAGAGTGAATGCCGTTGTATCAGAACCTGCAACCAAGATGTTCGCGGCTTCTGACTCGACTGTTGCATCGTCGAGGTGTTGCATGGCATCGAAGACAATCTCGCGGTCCAAGGACTTGCCGGAAGCCTTCAAATGTCTGAAGTTGACCACAGTTTTCGCGACCTTACGTAGGAAGCCCTGAAACCTTGCGGCCGATGTGCTGAGCCTGGCGGTCACACTTGGTGGGCATTTGAATGCAATCGTCCGAAGAATGGGGAAGTACAGCATGTTCCAGATCTGCTCAGATGCTAGATCAAAACACTTAATGAACGGTGCGTCGAACGTGTTGTCTTCGGCTTCGGTGAGCATATTGAAGGACTCCCCAAACGCGATTTGCGTAATAAAATCAACCGTAAGGCATCTGTAACGGTTTAGCGAAATCTTCACCCCAGATAATGTTGGGAGTGCTACCTGAAAGCGTGGTAGAAGTTGATAGCACCGTTGTCTTTGGTATCCGATAGTCTGTCACATAATAGGGTGACTTTGGAGAACAAGATTTGCTCCATGGATCTGATTGACGCTTTCGAGAAGAAGTTGTTGAGAAGCTTACGTCGCGCACGGTGCGCATCTTTGTCTGCCTCGTTGAAGCTATTGGATAGATCGTTGAAACCATCATAGAAGTACTTGTGTTTTAGAAAGATGTACCGCTGCGAGTAGATCGTATGATAGAGTGTGGGATCAGTAATGTGTAGCTCATTTGGCCCGATCCTGAGTGCGTGAGTGTCTGTTCAGGCTGTCAGTATGTAGCCATCTAATTCATGCTCAGACGTACCATATTTCTCATGCAACCGCTCGAGTATTTGTTCCGTTCTACCAGTCTTGCTCAAAGAGTACTGCCACCACGTTGATAGGGCCGCCTTGTAGGGCCCAGGAAAAGATGCTAGCGGATGAAAGTACAGCAGATAAATTGCACGGGACAAGCCCAAAATGAGAACCAAGATGACAAGACCCGTTCCAATCTCGAAGCTGGAGCGTCCGCCAAGGAAGGATATTTCCCACGCGTCCTTGAGTTGAGAGGCCATGTTTGCAGAATTCGCTTTGAGCCACGATAGAGTGATGATGCAAAATATCTATACACTCAGTAAGATTTAAATGGTTCATCGCTTCGTACATCGCTTCGTACATCCTACTGTATGTCAAGAGTTCATCGAGGCTCGTCGACTTGATGCTGTCGGCGTAATAGATATTCGGACCTTTACAGGAACCCTGCAAGGTTCCTCGCCAAGAGAAGTTGCATGAAGTCGCTCCACAGATTCCGAGAAGTTGATCGTTCGACGCGTGTTGTACGGTAAAGGTGCTGATGATGCCGGACTCAGGCGCGTTGCGCGGACTCCGTATCCACATTTACAGTACACCGACGCCCGACTCGCGTCAAAGTTCGTCCGCACCTTACACAAGGAAAGGTCTAGACAGGTCTGCGGACTACATCAACATAAAAACATGCAAAGTAGTTAACCTAACGTCGATGTAGGCCCTTAGGTGTGTAGCTTTTCCCAGGCCAACGTGCCCACACATTAGCAGGTCCTGCTATCATCAGATAATCAGAAAAAAGACCTTCGATTAGCATCACTGAGGCTGGCTACGAATCACTCTGTGACTGTATCAGTATTGTGCGATGGCGAGAGACGTTGCGCAGTTGAGAGGGCAGTCCCCTAACTCGGTTCGATTAGACCGTTCGCTAGCGCCGGCCCCGGGACGGGGCAGCTTCCGAACTCACATACGTCATCATGCCCCCTTGTCTCTATCCCTTCACACGGCAAGCTTCACCCTTTCAAGCCGCCACTTCCTCAGAGAACTTCGCCGCAGACTCTGCGGTGTAGCCTTCCGGCCACTGTCCCGTCATGCCAAATATCCCAGTGGCCCTGCTTCCGATCGCTTTCTCCATAGCGTGCTGAGCCACTTTCTTTTCCCATTCTTCCAGACTCATCTCCCCACTCAGAACCCGCGGCAATGTAATGGCCGACAACCCTGCGATATCGCAGCTTGCGCCAAGATGTGGGCGAAGCTGAATGAACGCCTCGCCGGCCAGCAGTAGCTTGCCTCCGAAGAACGAAGCTCTTGTATTGTCAAACGCTGGATGGTTGCATAAGTCAGCATATACATGCCATTGAATGGGTATGTGGACGGCGCATACAACGAACGGCTGTGAGAAGCGGCGGGTTCGACTCGTGGAAGATCTTCCTCCACAATGGAGACAACACCTGATCTCTTCGCTTAAGCTGAGCTTCCCAAACATCTGGGCGCAACAAATTCCCGGGTACAGTGACGTTATGTCGGACACCATTAACGTCGGTCATGTAATCCGCAAAGACTGGCGTCGAAGCGTCGCACGCATCATACCAACACCATTCGATGCCACGGTTCCCAGGACGCATGTCTCCGATCGTGCTAGGCGATAGATAGCTTCCACATGTTAGCCTTGGTCGACATCGTCATGTCCAACTTACACCACTATGTAGCTTCCGTCGAGCATGCAAAGAGGCATCTTGCCCTCTATCGCACAACGTAGCTCCTCGGGCGCATCCTTTTCAGGAAATTGTGATCGCCACGCTACATAGCCAACGTAATCGGTCTTCACATCAGGAAGGACAAGGCTACGAAGATGGGATCGTGCACCATCGGCCGCCACGACCATGTCAGCCGTCATCTGTTCCTCGATGCCATCTTCGCCTTTGTATGACACCACGAGATGGTCAGCTTGCTCAGTCAGCCCGCATACCTGGTATCCACAGCGCATGCTGACAGGCCCATGTCCTTCGACGTCTTTCTCGCAGGCCATCCATAGCAGACCGTGAAGGCCAGCCCAGCACGAGGTGCGCACGTCTTCCGTGAACGGCACTTCAACCAAGACCTTACCATCCTTGTCAAGGATTGGAAATGCGGGGTTGCGGAAAACGATATCGTCAAGCTCAACATCAGGTAGGTATGTTGTGAACACTTTCTGTGCGTTTGACCATAGGCTCAAGCCTGCAGCTCGGGCTTGTAGCTGCTGTTCAGTTCGCATCTCAAGAACCACAACACTATGGCCATGAGACTTGAGCGCCACAGCATGCATGAGCCCAGCTATCGAGCCACCAACCTATTGGAATCATCAGCCTCATGTCAGCCATGGCATATACGGCGACTTACCACAACGACGCGTTTGTTCATTGGTTCTGCCATGGTTCTCAAGATGGTACGCACGAATGGTGAGAGACGGATGATGCTCCGAGGACGCCTTCTGACGCGGAAACGGCCCTTTTATCACGTTGCAGTACGAACATGGGTTCTGTCTACTACTCAGCTGCCACCAACGCAGTGAGAAACGTCGCCCGTTGCGCGATTATTGAATAACGCAGCACCATTGGGTAAATGGGCAGCGAGCAACGCCTGCTTCTACATGAGTGGTTGGATCGCGTACCGGCATGCGGCGCAGTCGCATCGTGGCTTCGCCTATCTTCCTGTCCAGACCCGATCAACCAGTCAGACACATGTCTTGCGCAATCCTCCAGATCCTCTCCGTTTTAGCGAACCTCATATTCGGGGTCATTGACTGAGATGAACTAGCGGCCCGTTCACGAGTCCCGGGCACGTCACGTGAGGCGGCTTGTATGTCCGATGTTCTTGCCCCCATGTCGACTTCTGTTACGCGAGCTTCCTTCCAAGTCACTTCTCCACAAATATCGCGGCATGATATTAACATTCCGCGTACCCTGACTCTCACTAGCCTCTTCACATATATGTATAATCGTCCACGGAGACTCTCATCATCGGTGAGGACAACCCTAATGACTTGGTAACTCTGGAATTTATCTCACTGTCCTTTGGCCACATCCTACAAGCACATGCACGACAGCAGCGATAAGACTTTCTTTAGTATACGGCACGGTGATTCTCCACGCATGCCTCACTAGCAGTGGATCAAACAAGGGATAATGAACATGACTCAAGCAACCGGCATTAGCTCTCATCATGCTAACGCATCTGCTATCACAGAGTATCATATGGCAACGAGCGACCAATATGGGGATCGACTCAGTTGGACTACAATAGGTACCTCTCCAAAGGCCCACAGGTTCTCCTCCGGCAAAGTCGAGCAGGCCTTCCTTACCGACTTTGCTCCGCCAACCCTATCAGTCTTGCTGCCTAGTTCGGTGTCTGATACACCCCGTCGCCATCATCACGACCCTTCACAACCCGCTCTGCTCGTTGCCTTAGCGCCTTTCGGCTCGAGGTCCGGTAGGAGTATACAGGTCCGGGACGAAGCGATCGTTGATCGAAGACCTGGTCCGTTCGTTTCGACCACGACCGCCCTCTCTGTGAGGTCCTCGTCGATGACCGTCGCGCTCGTAGAGTCCAGTCGACCTCCTCCGATGCTCAGCGTATACCGCCTCGCTGTACCTCGATTCTCGGTCTCGGTCTGAACCTTGGCGCGGAGGAGTGGGGTCAAAGTTCGACATGGGGCGTTGCGTGGAGTCCCTTCTACCGTTCCTGACGTATCCGCGGGAATCCTCCGAAGTCCGGTCCTGCTCTCTCTCAAACTCTAGATCTTGAACGTGACATTGTAGACTATGTGCTTCTGTCTCCAATGTAGTGACGCGATCTTGCAGTTCTGAGTTCTCGACCTCGTATGCTTGGATCTGGGCTTCCATCTCTTGTATCTTGCTCGTCATATCGCTGATCTCGCGGGCGGACTTGGCGGTTTCTTTCCTCATCAGTGTGTCGCGCTCTTCGATTGCGACGTTCTCAGTGAGTAAGGCGTCCTTCTCCTCCAGGCGCTTCGAATACGAGACTGTCAAATCGCCTAGGGACTTGGTCGCCTGCGTGAGACGGGTATGGTAGTCGCTGGACATCTTTTTGGCAGCCGTCTTCTCTTGTTGGAGTCTTGCGTTGTCAGCTTCCTGGTCCGCGATGCGTGCAAGAAGCTCGGGAACCCGCCTCATTGGTGCCAAGTCGCCATCGATCGAAAGCGGCGCCGCACTGTGATGAAGTTAGCAAGAGCTCTTTGGGAGATCGTTTCAGGGTACACACAGCTCTTTAGGCGGCACCGGATTGACCTGGCGACTTGGTGTTGGGGCAGCAGACACTGCATCAGGCATGTCGACATTGCTAGGCTGACGACTGAGCCGAGGGTCACGGGCACTGTCATAGGTGTTGTTGAAGGCCATCAGAAGATTTTGAAAAACTGATGAAGATTTACGAGAAGAAGAGAAGAACCGTGGTGTTCTGGGGTAACATATCAGATCGTGCGTTTGTCGATGTGGACTTGGCTAGCGCGAATATACCGTAGGTGAGCACGTATTTACTGCGACTGCGGCAACGCCGTCACCCAACCAATCTCCCGCGTCTACGCCGACACCTTACGCTGGGAGTCATATTTCGCGCCCGTCGGTATAGCCGCGGCGACCTGACTCCCCGACCTAGCCAAAACAACCACAACCGCCACGATGACGCGAGGAAGTCTTTTACGACACATCTTCAGACATGGTCCGAATTCCAAACTCAAGCGCGACGCAGTCCAATCCAAAGTCGACGAGAATGAAAGTTCGCCTCTCGTCGCAAAGTCACCCGCAAACGAGTCCAAGCCGCTATCGCAAGATCAGTCACCACCACTAACACCCGAGCCACATACCGTACACATTCTTCCCGAGATCACCGAGGAGGGATCTAGCTCTCCAGCCGCCGATTCGCCTTCCGCATCTTCAAGCACAGGCAGTACAGTATCCGACCTCGCATCCATAGTTACTGTGCTTGCCGCGCACGCGCCTCTCATCAACCCCACAACTCTCACCACGCGCGACCTCCTCTACGCCGCCATCGATGAAGCGATTTCAGCCACGAAGAACCATCTCGACACACTAGCAACTGCATGGGCGCTACTTGAGGCCCTCGCTGGCTTCAGTGCGACAGTCGAGGTGCTGAAGCAGGAGATAGAGCTGAAGGTCACGGCGTCTGAGGCCAAGCTTGTGGAACTGGAAAGCTTTGAGGAGGCGGTCGAGGGGATGGCGTTCCCGGGTGAGCAGGACATAGTCGGCACGAATGTGGGTGATGTGGACGGTTCACCAGGTCGCTAGTTGGGGCATGGTCACAGGATGGTTGCATAAGCCATGTGTAGATCAAGTCTATGGCTCCGTAGGTTTCTCCAATCTGGAATACTGTCGCGTAATGGAAAGAAGACTAGCGGTCCAGGGAGAGCATGAGAAGATCTCCTACGGCTGAGTAGCAGAATGAACAGCATGAGCGAGGACATCATGAACTCATGAGATGCATCCACGGATGCCTACAATGTAACAATACTACCGAAATTGCAAAGGAAAGTCTTGTGGGTGATGGCGTTGAATCCACAATTCGGAACATCCGGACTAAACGGCGGACTACGAACCACACAAAAGTATCGAATGCACAACCAACCTCTTGATGTAGTCAGCCCACCCAGCTACCATATACGATTGTGCCCATAGAGATACTTGTCGGCGTACTCCGAATTGTAAGCGAATCGTACTGAACATGGATGGAGCGTTCGCTGATATGCGGTACCGAACAATGGGCAGCCAGTGATGCGACGTGCATATGTTTCGTGTGCTCATCTATGGCTTGCACCGACATAGTACCACGGACGCATTCAACAATTGAATTTAAAATTTCTTCATCTCTGTAGTCGACTGGTTTCGCGAAAAAAACCTGCACTCCGTCTTAACATAAAGCTTCCATTTCTCCATCAGCTCAACATCATCTTTATTCATCTACACATAGCACACCTTCTTCTCTAGTCAAGATGGTGCCAGCTAGACAATACCACGAGAGCCTCATACTATGCGAAATCGAAGCAAACAAGGACAGATACATACACTTTCTGCAAAGGCTTGTCCGAGCAGCAAGTCCCAACCCACCAGGCGACACCCGAGCGGCTGCAGATGTCGTAACGAAATTCCTTGCAGCCAACAACATCTATGCAGATATCGTTGCCCCGATGGCTCACATGCCCAACGTGGTTTCGGATTTCGAAGGCCGCTTGCAGGGCGGTCCTCGCGTCGTCTTCAACGGCCACATGGATACTTTCCCGGTCAATAACCCTGAGCGTTGGCGTTGCCCGCCATACTCTGGACATAACGATGGCACTTCGATACATGGTCTCGGGTCTGTCGACATGAAAGCAGGCACCGCAGCTTCCATTATCGCATTCACGTTGCTGAAGAAACGGGCCTCGCATCTTATCGGAAGCGTCGCTTTGACCGTGGTCTCGGACGAAGAGACAGGAGGCGAATGGGGGACGAAGTATTTGCTTGATCACTGTGGGGATGAGTCACCTTGGCTGGGCGATTGTGTTGTCAACGGCGAGCCTGGTGGTCTACAGTCCATTAGATTCGGCGAGAAGGGTAAGTGAGATCTACCCATGAACAGCTTTGAAGATCCATGCTAACTTCGGATGGTAGGCACTCTGCGCTTGACCTTCACAGTCAACACTCAAGGGGGTAACGGAGCGTATACACACAATGGCTGTGGAGCCATCGTACACGCTTGCTCTTTGATAACAACCCTGAAGCGCGTGGTCGAGTCGATACCCGTAAAGATTCCGCACCAACTCAGGGCTTATCTTCACTCCAAGAAAGCGCACGCCGTTACTGATGAGATCATGGGCGCTGGGGCAGCAGCGAATATGTTCTCACCCACTTTGAACATCGGCATCATCAACGGCGGCGTCAAAGTCAACGTCATCCCTTCAAAGTGCGTCTTTGAAGCCGACATCCGCCTGCCGATCGGACTCGAGGCTGAAGCTGTACTCAATGAGATTGACAGCCTGCTGCTATCGTCCCCTGGCGTATCATACTCCGTGCAAGAAGCAGCCAGCAACCCGGCAAGCTTATCGGAGTACAATCACCCGCTTTCGGGGTACATGGCCGATGTTGCGCGAGACGTTACTGGGAGGGAGCCGGTACAGATAGTTGGCCTGGGTGGTACGGATTGTAAGTTTTATCGCTATCGCGCTGTACCGGCGTTTGTGTTTGGACCTTCTCCAGGCGGAATGGGTGCAGACGGTGAAGCTGTACTCATTGAAGAATTTATGACTGTGATCAAGACACATACACTGGGGGTCTTCCGGTATCTCTGGGACGATAAAAGGTGGGATTTCAGTAGGGGATTGGGAGAGAACACTCCCACAGGCGAGAGAACGGCTCTCGAGATCAGAACTCGCAAGTAAAATATGCCGTAGGGGGTTAGCCTAAAACCTTCGCTCTGGTTACTCTAGGATTGATGCGCTTGAATGAGCAGCTGCCCCAAAGAGTACCAAGATGTCGCTGTAGATGTGATGCCTCGGCGAAGTTTATGACGACTATGTACTTGGCCACGCACATGTGGGGTGAAATAGTGACGGTCCGCGCCGAAGCACAAGCGCAAATAAATAGGACGAGTAACCATGTGGACGCTACAGCCAGCCAAGACCAGACGGACAAGGCGCGATGCAATAGATTAACTTCCAGAGATGAGTTCGTTCACGGCGCTGTGGCGTATTAGTACTAGATGACAGCTGTTGCACAACTTTGTCACTTCTGGCAGCGACGATCAACACAACATACCGAAAGACTCCGCGGACCTAAGGAAGTACCTCTCACCACTTCCGCGAACTTCCGCCTGATCAACACATCCAGCTCCGACAATGACATCCAACTCCCAAAGCAGCCATCGGCACATGAAACTAGCGGTGTCTGGAGGCCTAACGTCATACCTGGGTATCCGATGACGCTCGTGGGTCCTCCCCGGTACAAACGAGATAACAGGCACAGTTTCAAACAACCACAACGGCATTGACATGTCGCAACTGAATCGGCGGCATCACCAAAAAAGGCAGCAGGAACAAAAGTTAAGGAAAGGCTCGACACTTCGCTTCGTCAGTAGTCCAGACCCAGCTAGCGCACTGTCTCCAGCGATCGGCCCTCGTGGTAACCGAGCGGGAAGTGGAGACCAATAAAATACAGGGGTCCAGCTGCCCTTAGCTGACACCGGCACACACGGTTGCATTGGACTGACGGGACCAGCCTGCATACGGAAGCCATCCGTTCTCCTGTTTTCCTGGCCTGAAATTTCGGTTTGGCGTTGGCGTTTCCTTCTTCCCGTCATTAATATCCTCAGATACTTCGTCTCGCGAGGCGCTTTTTGTTTTGCTTCTTCCTGCGAATCCTTCACAATCCTTCGCGATCCTGCGATTACTTATTCCATGCCAATCATCGGCCGCATATCTCTACACCGCCGACATATTCCCGAAAGACCCTGCACAACCCACAACCCGCAACCACGATGCCGGGAACTACAATGACGAAAACGAGTGCTTACCCCTACATCCTCACCACAGTCGCAACACGGAAAGAAGGAGTTTCGCGCGCGCAATTCTACCAACACAACGAGGAAAAGTACGCGCCACTTCTCAAAAAGATCGCGGGGAAAGTGCATCCGTTGTCGTGGACGCGGCACTACCATGTTGACGACGAGGAATGTCCAATCGGCATTCCGCGGGTGTTGATTGGGGTTGATGACGGGATGGACTGGGATTGCATGGGTACGATGGCGTTTGAGGATGAGTTGCATTTGCAGCAGTTTATTGCGTTTATGCATAGCGATGCGGCGATTCCGGTGCTGGAAGAGGAGGAGAAGTTTGCGGAGCCGACGAAGACGAAGTTGTTGGTTATGAAGAAGGGGGTTAGTGTGAGGGAGGGTTAGATGCGTGGTTTGGTGATGGGTTTGGGGCGTTTGGGAAGGAAAAGTGGGATTGGAAGACAGGCTGGAATATGGTCTTCTGGAATGCAATTTTGTCGGAACAGGATGCTTATTCTGGGTTACCAAGGATATTTGACTGATGATATGGAGGAGGGTGGTCATCACAAACTTCATTCAAGTGGCAGTACAAACATCCATACCTCTCACGACGTGCCTACGAAGGAAGCCACTCCCCATCCCAGTCCCACCTCTTCATAGCCGGCCCCCACGAATGCTCTACACACCCCGTCCTCTCACCCCAGTCATCATAGCCATCCTGACATAGCATCGGAACCCTGTCAATCGCCCTCTCCAAAGAGTCATCCTCTTCGACTTGTATAATACCACCATCTCGAATCCATACGTCGTGCGGAAAGTGCGGCATCGCTCTGTGATGATACATATGTCGAATGTGTCTGTGGTTGATCTCAACGAAGCATTTGGCTTCTTCCTCGTTCTTGTAAGGTGCACAAGTGACGAAGACTGTGACAACGGTGTTGTTCCATAGTCCGCCGGCAGCGTCGTGGAAACGGTCGTCACCAGGAACATATCTAGCTCTAGCAGCTTGATGGAAGAAGCGGGCGACGTTGGGAGCCCCGGTGGGATCGGTAGGTTGAAATCCAATGGACTTGGGTAGTCTCTGGAGGATGGCTTCGATGTCGTACTTCTCACCGTCTTCGACGGCCATGCGTTCGCGAGGGATCTGCGACATGAGGTACCCAAGTACCTTGCTTTGTCTCATCTTTGTCCCACTTTTGCCGAACTCGATGAGCTTGGTTGTTGACTCTTCGATGAACTGTCGGACTAGTTTCTCTACGATGGCGTGAGCTTCGAGGTAGATCTGCTTGCTCGTACGTAGTATGGCAGTCGGCAGATGTCTTGTGACCAAGATAGCAATGAAGCCGTCGATCGATACCTTGGTGTGTTTGATCTGGCGTGGCAGCCGCTCGTAGACCATTAGGCGCAGTTCGACCGGAAGATTCATGAATAGAAAATGGTTGTGTTTGTCCATCGACATATCGGCGGATGAGGGGATGTATGGGCTGATTTTGGAAATAAGAATTCGTATGGATGATTGATATATGAAAAACAAGGGCACCAACCGTACCCACCACGCCAGCGGCTGCGATTTTCGACGTCCTACAATGTATTAAGTCAATTGCGAATTAGCAACGAGATCATATGACAGCTTCCATACTATAAAGATAAGAGACATTCTATCGGAGAGACCATAAACCATTACCGTGCCGTCCCCAAGCCCACGGGTAAGCCGGAAAGAGCCATGCCGGATAATCTGTAAGATGATTGGCGAAATCTGGCCGGCAAACGGACGATTGATATCGGATCTCCGGAAGTAGTTGTATGTCGAGATCTAGCCAGTCGAAGATGATTAATCATGCGCGTCGGGAGAACGTGAGTTGTGATAATCACGTGACGGTCGCGACACCTATGTAAGGGTCGCGAGATACATGAGAGCGATATTGGGATGCCATTGGATGCCTTTTCGCCCGGAAGAATCTTCGATCGAATCACCCTAGAGCCTACATTAACGTTAGGTTACCTACCTTGCTTGTTTTCATGTCGATGTAGTCTCTAGACCTGTTCATTTTTTTCTTGGTAGCACCGTATCACCAATCTTCGTGAAAAGGCGCTATACTACCCACATCGCCTCTATTGAGTTATGGCTACCGGAACTGCACCGTAGCGGTATCTGCGGTATCGTGTCATACGACTGCGTTGATGCAACAGTCCGCGAACACTTCCAGCACGTTCTATAATCCCGTCGCTACAAAGAACGCCATGTCCGTATTCTTCACGAAGAAGGCAACCAATCTTGAACCCAATCCTCCTGGCTCATACATGGCTCGAAGACAAAGCTCCCATCCTTATGAAACTTGTCGATATTGAGTCCGACGGGCAGATTGTTCGGCGCAATTCTGATCTCCCCGTCGGGCGCGTCTATGAGCCTACACATGTTATCTGCTTTGATAGCCTTGTAGCGGCGAGTTACAGCAGGGTAGCCCATAGCAGTGTGATGGGGAGCATGTACTTGTGACGCGACATAAGAGCGAAGCATCGACCTAGTCTTCCAATCATCGAGGTCTGCGAAGCATACAGTAGCTATAGTGTCGTACCATGCTTGCGTGTCTGCTTTTGTCGCCAGAGCCGCTTGAACAAGAAAGACGGCAATGTGGCGTGGTTGTCTCATTTCCCACGGGGAGGGATCAAAGTATGAATATCCCTGGAAATGTCGCCGGATCGTGGCGTTCACATGGAAAGGACGACCATTCTGTAGGTGATTCTGTAGCTGCGTCAGCTTCGAACATGGACGATTATTGAAACATAGAGAACGACTAACCAGATAGGCTTTGCGTTCCGTGCGCATAAGGTAGATGAGCTCTTGTAATGCGACCAGGTCGGTGTCATGGCCTATGACCCGTGGCTGCGATTCCGTCACGAAAGTCCGGATCAGATTTGCGACGATGCCACCCGCCTCGGCAAAGACCTGACGGCTTGTCCTCAAGATAGCTACTGGGAGGTGACGTGTGACCACGACCACTGTTGAGCCGATTTTCTCGTTCGTGCTGGCGTAATATCCAGTCACATAGCGAATCTCAGTGTGCTTGATCTGACGGGGTAGGCGCTTGTAGACCATGAGGCGCAACTCTGCGGGTAGGTCCATGAAGCGGAAGGGTTTGGTGATATCCTGGGTAGACATCGTGGGGGTGCACTTCCGAGCTTCAGTGAGCGACGGTTTCGCCTCTGTGTGACGTGCGCAATCTCGGTTGTGCTTGATTGCGCGGATTGGCAATCGGAGTTTGCTAAGGTCAAAGTGAGGAAGAGGACGAAAGTGAAGGTAGTCCTGGCACCTGGGCAGGAGCACTCGACTTTAGCGCCGCTTGGTGTCCAAAACAGGCGATTACGTTGATGGAATGCCATCTATCGAGTGTCGGAGGCAGGCACCCTGGAACCAACTGTAGATCACTGGTCCAGGCTGGCTCGTTGATGCCTTGTGCTCCTGCATGATCGTGCGCTGCCTCACCAACTCGGGCATTGCGGTATAAGCCTCTATGTGCTTTGCTTTGGTGCGGCATCGGGACCTATTGTAGTCAATGGAGTCTCTCAACGACGTCAGAATTAGACAGAGACTGAAACGAGACTAAATGGTGCAAGATGACACTGTTGAGAAGATTAAGAGTTAAACATACTAATCAGACAAGGCGGAGAAAGATCAAATATACCATCTCCTTACCTGCCCGAGATATCATCAAGACCAGCCATCCATCCCGGCCACCACCACCCCACCACTCTCCCACCCAAGCCATCTAAACCTTCATCCACAGCGCCAACACACCCTTCGCATACTCCACAATCTCATCACCACCAAGCTTACTCTCCCCATACAACCGATCCACAAACGAAATCGGCACCTCCGCAACCGTACACCCCATCGCCTTGGCCCTAACCATCATCTCCATCTGAAACGTATACCCCTTACTCTCCGTCTGCCTAATAACCTTCTGCAGCACCTCCTTCTTATACAACCTAAAGCTGCCCGTAAGATCACTCACACCAGGCCTGAGCACCGTATCCGCAAAAAGATTCGCCCCCCTCGACACAAACTTGCGCTTGAGATCCCAGCCGAAGACACCGCCATCGCCCGCATACCGTGTCCCGGTAACGATATCGTAGTTCTTGGTCTTTTGCAGCGCAATCATGGGCGCGATGAACTTGGGGTGGTGGCTGAAATCCGCGTCCATGATGATGACGAAGTTTCCGGTTGCGAATTGCAGGCCGTGGACGTAGGCGGTTCCGAGACCGAGTTTACCGGCGCGTGCGCGGATTTGGATGCGGGAGGGTGTGTAGACTTTTTGGAGCTGGGCGGCGATTTCTTGGGTGCCGTCGGGGGAGCCGTCGTCGATGATGATAAGTTCCCAGTCGAGTTTGCTGTTCATACATTGTCAGTGGTGCCATTGCGTTATGAGGGGCTGGGTGTTGCGACGTACTTCTCCTCAAACGTCTTGGCCAGCAGCCATGTTATTATGGGCAGATTGCGGCGCTCGTTGTAGGTGGGGAGGAGCACCGAGTACTTGTTCGTGTTTGCCATCTTTGCAATCGCGTGTGTGAGTTGTGTGTCTGCGGAATTGGGTGAATGAGCGACTGCAGGTGAGGGTTGACGTTGGGGGAGTTGAGGATTCGCGGAGGTGATCGTGTCCGCAAGTAGCTCGGGGCTGTCGGCGGACCCTGGACTAGCCTCTTTGGACCATCTCCTTCCGCAACGACATGGCCGAGTTTGGGTGGCCTTACACGTCGATGTAATATTCATCGATATTCCCGCGCGAATTAGAAGAACATTGGATCGGTGCTATCGGATTTGTAGGGTAATGCCGGTCGATACGCCGGATACCCTCTCACCATGCCACCCACACCCCAGAAGAAAAACCTCTTCCTCTGTCTCGACGCCTTCGGCACTCTCTTCACACCCACGAAACCCATCCCAATAACTTACGCCGAAGCCGCCCTCAAGCACGGCATCGCCATAAACACGCCCGAACCCGCCACCCAAGTATCCTCATCCTTCAAATCCGCATTCAAGCGCCTATCATCAGAGCACCCAAACTATGGCCGAGCTACAGGCATGGGTGCAGAAAAATGGTGGGCCAAAGTGATAAAGGAAACATTCACACCTTTCCTCGATCCCAACCAAACCTTCCCCAAGTACCTCGTTCCAGAGCTCCTCCACACCTACTCGTCACGGAAGGGGTATACACTGTACCCCGACGTCCTCCCCTTCTTCCACATGATACGGCATATGAAAACCCACCGGGTACGTCACGGCGCTTCTCATGGACTCTGGCCCTGGGACAAGACTATAGTAGGCGTCATAACGAATTCAGATGACCGCGTCCCGAGGATATTGTCGTCCCTCGGTGTCAATATGGGTCCCTGGCATCACCCTGTTATAAGAGCCTCCGGCCCCAAGGATAGAGAGTATGACATCGATTTCACGGTCCTGTCTTACGACGTCGGAGTCGAAAAACCGGATCAAAGGATCTTTGCTGCGGCGGAGGAGATGCTTGACCGGAAGCTAAAGGACGCTTCGATGGCCAGTGGCGAAGACATCAGAGCAGAGGAGTTTGAGAAGATCTACGTAGGCGACGACATCCACAAAGATGTGTTCGGTGCTCAAGACGCAGGCTGGTCGAGTGTACTCCTACAGAGAGATGCAGGTACCCAAGGTGGCCAAGGCTACGGGCTGAAGATGGAGAACAAGGGCGAGGAGACTGGAGAAGGGGGAGAGACAATCAGGGAGAATAGGTTAGTGCGACAGGTTGGCTCCTTGCTCGATCTGTGTGCGTGGCCACGACAGGTATCTGAACGGCGTGAAGTACCGCCCGTGCGATATGTCTATATAAAGGAGGAGGTCCCTGAACATAGATCGCCAGGGCAGAAGAAGGGTGGATCACGGAGCCCGAAGTAATTTGGATGGCGCTGCTTGGTACATTCAGATAATGAACAGCCGGTTACAAGCCCATCGATAGTTTTCCATCATCCAAACATCACACTCTCTTCCAAGGTTACTGTCCACCCGCACACTCGTCACATCAGCGAATACCATCCATTGTATCATACGTCTCATTGCAGTTCATTCCATGTCAGTCGACAATCCAACCTCCAACCACCAACTCGCCAGAGACGAAAGACACTAAAGTCCGCATCTTGTCCACCAAACCGTCATATCCCCATCCATACCACCGAACCATCTTGCCATTCGTGCCGAAGCCCCACCGCAAAAAGAAACATACGAAACATGATCATGTACAGAATCCACCAAACCAACCAGAGCCAAAAAAGGCACCGAGCCAAGTTGTTATCCAAAGCCCCCTCCAAACCCTTGATTTTCGCAGGATTCCGTTTGCCAATTTTTGCGCCTGAAAGGTAATGCCCGACTGTGGTGTCCGCGTGGTATTAAGGGTTTTGGGTGACATCGTGGTATTGGAATTCGACTCGTAGTGTACCGTTATAGTGCAAACAAAACGTGTGATTTGCTACACGATGAGAAACTACCTCATTCGAATGCGCGTTGGAAACGGATGTTCTTGTGTCACAACTCCTCATCCTCTTCCATCTTGGTTTCGATGGTGGGGATGTTTCCGTCAGAGTTGGCTCGGCCTTGGTTGTGGGCGTCCATGAGGGCTTGGCCTAGGCTCTTGCGCACGTTGTCGTCGAAACCGGGTAATGAAGCGCGCTGCTTCTTGTAGGGTGAAGCGATCGAGTTTGTACTGGGCTCTCCGGAGGTGTTCGCGGCGGCGGATGATGATGCCTCTCCTGTCGACGCGTTTTCTGGTGCTGGCGTACCGGAAAGAGGAGACCCTGTCGAGTCGGAGTGGGAGGGTCCTGCGGGGCGGCCGAGAGGTTCTGCGGAATGTTGACGCTTCAGCTGTGATGTGTTAGTAGACAAATTTCGTGCGACAGCAATACACATACCTTGATCTTGCGCACGCCCTCTGCAAGTTCGCCTTGCCTGTGAGCATCCTCAGGCGACAGCAAGCCCTTGTCAAGAACTTCCTTGTCATCATCCGCGTCCTCTACCTTGACATCGTCCTCGTCGTCGGCGTCGCTGTCCATGGCGTCCTCCGTCTTCTTCTTAGACTTGGGCGAAGTCTCTCGGTAACCTCCAAAGTTCTTTGTTCCAGCGGCCGCGTTTAGAGGCTTCAGGCTGCCAAAGTCGAGTGCGCCGGATTTCCGCTTGGTCTGTGGCGAGGTGATCTTGGGCGTCTCCTTGGTGTTCAGAATACCCATCTTCCGCAGTTGACCTGTCATTGGTTAGCGAAAATCTGGTATCCCTTGCTGTAAACTTACGCTCTCCGCGGTACAAAAAGGTAAAGACGGCGTAGGGCTTGTCCGGGGGATCTATTCCGGTCACAGTCTGAGTGCTGATAGACTTGGGGTCCAGCGTCTTAGGCTTTGCGAAACTCGTTGTGTGGTCAACGTCTTCGCCCTCTCCTCCTCCGTTTTGCTCGTCGTCATCGTGTGCGTCGAACTGGGGTGAGTACTCGCCGCGCTTGATCTCTCCAGACGCCAGGACGCGGAACAGGGCGACCTTGATCTGTCCGGCTGCCTCGGGCATGGGGGGCTCGTCGTCCGAATCGGAGTCGGTGGTGAAGAACTCGTCGTTGCCGGAAAGTGTCTCGACAGGCGCGTCCTTGCTTTCGCTGTAGCGCAGTACACCATTGCCGGAGGTCTTCTTGTCCTCGTCGCTGCTGTCCATGGCCTCTCTCCGCTTTGCCCGCTTCTTTTCCAGGCGCTGCTTTCTCCGCTCAATCTTGGCGGCCACGTCCTTGTCCTTGCCCTCGAGATCCAGACCGTTGAGCCATCTCTCGAGACCGACCTCGCGGAAGAGGAACTCGCGCTCTGCGAGACCCCCGCCTTCTGACTCTGGCACGCTGACCCACCGTGAGTTGACCCACGTCTCTTCGCCGCGTCGCAACAGGGTCGCTACTTCCTCCTTTGCCCGACCGTCAAAGTATATGTATGCAGCGATTGTCTCGTTCGGCGAGGTGGTCAAGGGCTTGTACGGGGCTATCGTGGGACCGTACTTGCCCCGCTCTCCGGTTTGACCTGGGAGGCCCCCGACAATCTTCGCTTTCGGGTTGGGGTCATCGTCAGTTGGCTTGGGCGTCGAGTAGGGCACGTGGAGACCTGGGGTGAGCAGAGTGATCGATATCGCGAAAGAAGACTGCTCAGGCTTGGTAGCGCCCGGCGGTATCTTTGCGGGTGGGACAGGGATGTACGAGGTGATACGGTGATGTTTAGATTGCTTCTGTATCGAGTATTCTGGGAGCGGGTTGCTGTCGGCATGGATGCTGACGGCGAGGCCTAGAAAGGTCGGCATTTTGATTTAGGCGTGGTGAGGACGGCTGCGAAGCTGCGGAGATGGCAGCGGAAGAGCCCTAACACAGTAGTCTTGGCAGAGTTGGGAGGGAGAAAATATCCCTGCGAATAGAGCGGCCGCCGGAGGGGCAGCTGCGCGAGTAAGTAGGCGAAGATGGGCTAGGAGGCGGTGTGAGGTAGCGACTCTGAAGGTCTGTGTTGTTGGTTTAGGCGGAGAGCTTCCGTGGCGGGCGCTCCACGATGTTGGGGTCCACAAGTCGAGCACCCAAGTCACGAGCCAATCACGCGTGCACCTGATTGTTTCCTGCGAACTTCAAAGAGCCGCCATCTTTCACGCATATATCTGTCAATATCACGTCAAAGGATATGCTGCGACCATGCGTTTGGGCAGGGGATCGAATCAAGGGGCGTGCCTGTCGTCGATCGAACGTGGGGTCATGACTAGCGGCATGGCACCAGCCTGTTCGTGCCTTCCCAGTTGAAGGGAGCCCTGGCAGACATACGTTCAGAATACAGGTGTGCGGACGACTCAACAATCACCATCACGCGTTATCCAGACATCCCAAAGCCATGAGCCATGAGTATGTGGGGTCAGCCTCTCGTACTATCTGAGATTTCCGAAGACAGCGGTCGGCACTCGAATTCCTCATCACCGCTCTTTACTCGCCGATGTCTCCACTTCTCTCTATCTAGGGTATCATACATACTTTAGTTCTTTTCGATCAACGCGAGGATATCGTCTGCATTCGGACGCACCGCTCGAACACCGTATAGACCAGTCAGATTGCTAATCCTCCTCATCCAAAGCAAACATATCCTCAGCCTTTGGTCTTAACCGCCTCGCCCTCGCAACAGCGGTTTCTCCAGGAATCTCAACCACCTTATCCACAACCTTCGGCACGACCACTTCCTCTTTGACCACAGTGTCAGCTTCCGCCTCAGCTGAGGGTAGTGCCTCAGGCTCCTGCGACGCCAGTTGACTTGCAGTAGGACTCGGACTCCTAACCTCTTCTTTTACATCCTCGTTGTCATCAACGTCCATCGCTTGCTCACCCTCTTCGCCCTCCTTGCTCGCCTCAGGATTAGAAGGTTTCCTAACAACCACCCCCTTCCTCCTCCTCTTCTCCGCCGCCCGTCTCTGCACCTCCACCTCCTCCCTCTCCCTCTCCCTCCTATTAAACGCATCATCCAACTCCCTCAACGTCTTCTCATCAAAAAGGTGATCCCCCGTCCACACCGCCAAAATCCCATTAACATCCTCCCTATACGTCCTTTCCGTCATCCGCCCCATCTCCAATTTCTGCGGCAACTGCTCTAGGTGTTCGAAAACTTTGCGTTCAACAAGCTCCGTTCCGATGGCTAGCCGGTATTTATAGGAGACGCCTGATTCTTTTGCGGTGACGAGGAGGACGTCGGAGACGATGCGGAGCGCGTTTAGGGTTACTTGGCGGAGGTCTGGGCGCCGGATGTCGTCTTTGACGGCTGCGTCGCCGGCACGGTTTCGTGTGTTGGCGTCGGTGAGTTGGAAGGGGTTGATGATGTTGGAGACAAGGATGCTGGTTACTTCGTCCATGCCCTGGGCGGCGTGTTCGACGGCAAAGGTGGAGATGGCGGCGAGGTCGTCGTACACGATGCTGCCGGGTGGGATGGCGTTGATCATCCACAGGAGCATCGCTCGTGATCTGGGGTTCATGATGCCGTGTCCGTTGTCCACGCGGCCGGGATAGTTGTCGCCCACGGGTAGAGGCTTGAAGATAGGCTTCTCCTTCTCCTCCTCGTCATCGCTATCCAGACTCTCGTCGTCTGATTCGAAAGCGCCCACGTGGTCGACGAACTCGTGGCGGAGCGGATCGACGGGGCCTTTCCAGGCGCCTTGCCCCGCGAAGATTTCGGAATCGGTGCTGTTGGTGACGATCTGGTGGAGACGCCAACGGTAATACCGGTTGACGGGATGCTTCTGGTCATATAGCCACGCGAAGCGCTCCTCTTCTTGTACTTGCGGCTCGTTCATCAAGGCCGCTTCGAACTCCACACCACCCAGAATGACGCCTTCAATAGTCTGATGTACCAATCTGAGTGTAGCGAGATCGGGAGGCTGGTTCGCAGTAATGATGAGATCTTCAGTGTTTTCGCGCGGCCCTCTACCCCCTCCCCCTCCACCAAGATCTGGCGGCGGCGCAAAACCCTTGGGTAGCTCAGGTGCCTGCCACCGTGCGCCAAATGCCTTTGTCTGTTGTGTTGTGTCTGCTGTGCGACTGCCAAGATATCTGTCCAGATGTAGATAGTAACCTCTGCCCAGATACTTCTTGTCGTTGAGTTTGTTCATCGCGGCGTCGAGGTCCCGCGCGTTGGCATCCTTGTCAAAGGTAATGTTCATCGTCGCTGAAGGCCTGCCCTCTACCCTTGAACCATGTGGTATTCTGTCGACCCGCGCGATCTTGAGTGAGGGGAAATCGGCGAACAGCTCTTCGACGCGTCGCGAGTCTATTTCAGGCGGGAGGTTCGACGCTTTCGCTACGACGGTGGTGTAGAAGTTCTCCGTCTGCTTCGGGCCATCGAGTGCGGCTGGGCCTGTAGGTACCGCTCCTCCGAACCGTGACTGTATTCGTGGCGCGAGACGTCCTGGCGGTGCGCCTGGTCTGTTATAGCCATCGAGAGGCTCCGTTTCGAGGGTGCCGGGGCCGCTCTTCATCGTGCGCTGTCTGCCTGTGAAATGTCTCTTGCTTCCCGTTGGAACAAAGACATCTTCCTCTTCCTGCTGCTCAACCTCGCCCAGTATACTCTTCTCAGCTCCATGCTCCGCCTCGAAATCGGCCATGACCTTGTCGAGCGCATTCTTCTCCTCGCGCGCCTTCGCTTCCTCTTCCTCCTTCGCTTTGGCGTTCAATTGCGCCTTGTTGGCTTTCGCGGCGCCTAGGGAAAATTTGAAAGCCATCGTGGCGTGTGATCAGTCAATCGCCGTGTTGGAAGTTTTCATGAGGAGATTGCGGCATGAGGTGGTGGTGAGGTTTCGCGCAGTGCCAACCAGAAAGTTAAGCTTGCGCGTGAGGGTCCAGACTAGCGTCACGCCCAGGGCTTCCCCACGGCCCCGGGGATCTCGAACAACGTCATGCCACGGCCACAGTACCACGGAAACCAGACAAATCACCATGACCTCGGCACAAGACGTTCAATCGCTCCTGCGGTTTCTATCGCAAGACGCCAAAGTCCCTCTCGCGCAAGCTTTGTCCAAAATCAAAGACCTGCAAACGGCGAACCTCATCACGTAAGCACGTGACAGCGTACCACCGCGTCATTTCCCTACTGACAACCGCGCAGTCCATCCGACATATCCAAGTCCTCCCACGAAACCCTCAAAACCATCTTCGCCGACGAGAAAGTCGCGCGTTCTGTTCTCAATGCCGCCAAACGACAGTCTAAAAAGCGCACCGCAGATGCTGCCTCTGCTACACCTGCGCCTGCGTCAAAGAAAGCCAAGGCAACCTATGGCCAACCTCTGAACGGCGCGGATCTCGAGGCTTCGCTCGCGCTGCCGGAACCTGAGTTAGATGAGGACATACTTGGCTCATCTGTTGTCTATACGAATCGCGCACCACTCGTCCTCGCTTTCGCAGTGACGCTACTCAAGTTCACGATGCCAAGCCAACCCATATCAAGTCGCCTGAGCCTAGCACAAGCCGTGACCTCTATGAACAGTAAGACGAAAGCCGTCAACATCGGTCTAGAGAAGGGGAAGCCGGCAGAAGAAGAGGGCTGGGGTGAGGGGCAGCCGTTGGTACGGATTATGACCAGGGAGATCAGGGTGATGAAGAGGTGGGGGTATGAGTGGGAAGATGAGGCAGCGCAGAAGACGGTGAAGTCTGAGGGAGATGATGAGAATGGGGAGGAGGCAAGGGAACCGGCGCTCTGGGGCGTCGATCTCGAGGCCCTGAAGAAGGCACAGAACTCAAAGGTTGGCTCTAGTAATCTCCCTATCTATACTGCGCAGAGCGCAAGGGCGTACCTTATGAGAGCGTTTGAGACACCCGCTGCAGAGTTAGTCAAGAAGGCAGATGGTGATGTTGACGTCAAGGTGGAGGGAGCGCCAGCACCGAAACCAAAGGGAAAGAGGACAGCTGCTACCATTGCAGCGGAGAAAGAGCGGAATCTAGGGCTTCTGCTGGGTGCACTGGAACTCCTGTATGGATCATGGGCAAAGGTTTTGAGTAAAGAGGATCTGGATAAGCGCGCTTGGGGCTGGTATGTTCGCGTTCGACCAGAGGTAGCTCAAGGAGCTGCAGGTTGGGGTGGTAAAGGGAATGTCAAGTTGTCCGACATTCTGGCCTTGAGGCGACCGGCTAGTTGATGAGAAGATGCAGACACATTCAAGATACCCCGATTTATTTACAACTTCTTTGCTATCCTCTTGAATTTCCTACTTCTACAGCTTGAACTCGGCATTACTACGCTCCCAACCCACACCACCACCATCCCTCCGTCCAGCCAACCTCTCCGCCAGCCCAAGTTTCTTCTCCCTATTCCTCTCTGTACACAACTCATACACCGTGCTCAAGTTCAATACCAGCGAGTGGAACGGCGAGCTATCGTCGACGAGCTGACTGAGTATGTCTCGAGCGTCTGAAATCCGACCCGTGTATAGCAAACATACAGCCAAATTCTGCGCTACCATCGCATCTTCCGGGAACTCTTCATGGAGAGATTGGAAAGATTCGGCAGCGGCGGCATAGTCTGAGTCGGCGAGCTGGATGAGCGCGTTTAATGTGCCGTCTACGAGGGCGTCGGCTGAGGCGGAGGATGCGCGGGCGAGACAACGACGTGCTGATGCCATGTCACCAACTCGCAGCCAGACGAGTGTCTCCATCAGAGATATCTCTCGTGTCTGATCGCCGTCCGCAGCGAGGGTTGCTAGATGTCTCCCTGCGCCCTCGAAATCGCCCATTTCCACCAACACGTTCGCAACACGAATACCGCAGTCTCGTAGCCGCGATCGCCAAATCGCTTTATCCTGGTCTGAGCCTGCCTTGAGGATACTCTCCCTGCATTCGCGTGCGAGTTCATAGTATCCCATGATACCCTTCCGCCATTCTCCGTATCCTAGTGCTGCTAGCCGTACGACAAGGAGGCGAAGATCCCAGGGTACGAGATGGGCGTTTGTGAGGGGGTGGCGGTAGAAGGCGCTGTTTAGGTCACCCAGGACTTTGGATTCCTGCGCGGCGAGCGCGTGCTCTTGGAGTAGGCAGAGGCATGCTAGGCGTACGTGGATGAGGTGGAGTAGCGTATCGTGATCGCCTGGGGCTGCCGAAATGAGGTTGCGCGCTGCGGCGATGGCGGCGAGACGGTAGTGTCCTGATAGGAGGAGCGTGTCTATCGGCGAGGAGATCGGCGGGGCATGCGGCGCATTGAGGAACGGAGGCGGGACATTGGTGACTGGCAGGACGTGATATGCCTGCGGGTCCTGGAGGAAGCTGAAGTCTTTATGGGGGATGTCGTCGATGCCGCGTGTTGGGCCCTCATACGATGGTTGCGGGGAAGCTTGAGGCCGTGCTGGCGACCGAACGCGCGCAGGCAGAGTGGCGGTACTCTCAGCGAGAGGGCTGCATCATTGTGTAAGCGCGTGTCTTGTATCCGTATTATCTGCCGGCTGAATAACTGGGCGCATACTCGTCTATAACGATGTCATCGGCGTCGAGTGGACCCTTTGTCGTACGGCGCGTCAGGGCGGCTGTTCTCTCGATTAGTCATGCCAAAGCACACGTGAAGAGACGTTAACACACTTCGCCGTCGCTCGTCGCCCGAGGCAGCCCGGCCATGGCCTCGTCCAGGGGGAACTTGCATCGTGTCTATGGTTTCCCCATCGACTAAGACGGCTGTCACAGGGCTCCGATGTTCGGCAGCACTCTTTCGAATTGCGGGGATCGCCCAATCAAGACCCCTGCCGCCGGGGCCAAACGACTCCACTAACTTTTCATATGCGCCACGAACCTGGGCCCGACGAAGACTCAAAGGCGAACGGCCAATTGACTCAAAACCGTCCGTCAGCTTCCACTTTCCTCCCACTCTCTCTCCCACGTCGCCCTTGCTTTTGCTGAATCTCCCCTCTGCGCGCTATTAATACTTCGTCCTGAGTGGACGTCATAATCGCCATGCAGCAGTCACGCACACGAGCTGTAAATGCTCTGAAGGGCAACCGCAACTTTTCCACCTCCACACAGCGACTCGCCGTCTCACCCTTCCGCAGACCTGCGCAGGCCGTCTCGAGTAAAATCACCCAGGAAGATGCGAAGCGACCGCAGAGCACCCAGGCGGCGGCGGCCACACAAACACAACCGCGCTCAAGACCGTCGCCCGCCTTCAACCGTGAGGACCACAAGGATGTCCAGCCGCTGAAGCCGTACCGCTCACCTGCAATGGACCACTCGTTCGTTGGCATGACCGGTGGAGAGATCTTCCACGAGATGATGCTCCGCCAGGGCGTCAAGCACATCTGTATGACACATCTTACATGCTTACATGAATTGCGTGCACCAAACTTCAAGTACTGAATACTAACACCTCCCAGTCGGCTACCCCGGTGGTGCGATTCTTCCCGTTTTCGATGCGATCTACCAGTCAAAACACTTCGACTTCATTCTCCCACGACATGAACAGGGTGCCGGCCACATGGCAGAGGGTTACGCCCGCGCGAGTGGAAAGCCCGGTGTTGTGCTCGTTACCTCTGGACCCGGTGCCACCAACGTCGTCACACCCATGCAGGATGCGCTGATGGACGGAACACCCCTGGTTGTCTTCTGTGGTCAGGTCGTGACCAGCGCAATTGGCTCCGATGCTTTCCAGGAAGCTGACATGGTCGGCATTACAAGGCCGTGCACAAAGTGGAATGTCCTCGTCAAGAACGTTGCGGAACTCCCGCGGAGAATCAACGAGGCTTTCGAGATTGCGACAAGCGGACGACCGGGACCTGTTCTCGTTGACTTGCCCAAGGATGTTACTGCCAGTGTTCTCCAAAGAGCTATTCCCATGAGCAGCACCCTCCCCACGACCGTCAGCGCCGCGACCATCGCCGCGCGCGAGCTTAGCAAGCAGCAGCTGGACCACTCCATCCGCCGCTCCGCCGACCTGATCAACATGGCGAAGAAGCCCGTCATCTACGCTGGACAGGGTATTCTCCAGACCGAGAACGGACCCCAGCTCTTGAAGGAGCTTTCCGACAAGGTCAACATTCCCGTAACCACCACTCTGCAAGGTCTGGGAGGATACGACGAGCTTGAGCCCAAGTCCCTCCACATGCTCGGTATGCACGGCTCGGCCTATGCCAACATGGCCATGCAGGAAGCCGATTTGATTCTCGCTCTCGGTGCTCGCTTCGATGACCGTATCACTGGTGCCATCTCCAAGTTCGCGCCCGCTGCAAAGGCAGCAGCGGCTGAGGGCCGTGGTGGTATCATTCACTTCGAGATCATGCCCAAGAACATCAACAAGGTCGTGCAGGCGACCGAGGCTGTCGAGGGTGATCTCGGCACGAACCTGAAGCAGCTCCTACCTCTCGTCAACGAAGTTCCCGAGAGACCGGAGTGGCTGGGACAGATCGCCGCCTGGAAGGAGCGTTTCCCATGGGCCTACGAGAAGGAGGGCGAGAACGGCCTCATCAAGCCCCAGACCGTCATGGAGAAGCTCTCCGACCTCACAGCCCACCGCAAGGAGGAGACCATTCTCACCACCGGTGTCGGCCAACATCAAATGTGGTGCGCCCAGCACTACCGCTGGCGATACCCCCGTACCATGATCACATCCGGTGGTCTAGGAACCATGGGCTACGGTCTCCCCGCCGCCATCGGCGCCAAGGTCGCCCGCCCAGAATGCACCGTCATCGACATTGACGGTGACTCCTCATTCAGCATGACGCTCACTGAACTCTCCACCGCCGCCGAGTTCAACATTGGCGTCAAGATCATCATTCTCAACAACGAGGAGCAGGGCATGGTCACACAATGGCAAACCCTCTTCTACACCGATCGCTTCGCGCATACCCATCAGCGCAACGCTGATTTCGTTAAGCTTGGTGATGCCATGGGTGTACAGGCTAAGCGCTGCATTAAGCCGGAGGAGCTCGAGGACAGCCTCAAGTGGCTGTTGGAGAGCGATGGCCCGGCCCTGCTGGAGGTTGTTACCGACCAGAAGGTACCTGTGCTGCCTATGGTACCAGCCGGAAGTGCGCTGCACGAGTTTATGATTTACGACGAGAGTAAGTGATGTCGAATTTCGTGACGTGGTGACTAGTGCTAACGTAATCGCAGAAACTATCAAGGACCGCAGAAAGCAAACGAAGGAGCGATCAGGTCGTTGAGACTCGTTCCCCATTGTCAGAGTTGTTTGTTCCCGTGTAACTTCATTCGTTGTGTATATTCTTGGGTCGGGTCGGTACCGGCGTTTTTCTTTTAGCTTAGCATATGTTTAGTTGGTCGCATGTACGTGTGCAACTTAAGTTTTTCCATGAGGAAAAGTCGGGTGAATCAAAAGCGAGATATCAGTCTTCTTTAGTGGGATCTAGTAAGAGGTGGATGGGAAGAAGAGTGGGATGTGAAAGTGGAATACTATTTTTTTAACTGCATGTGTCTTGTTCTTGTTGGTTGTGTGGGGCGCGGGTTTGTTGAATCGTCGTAGCAGCTTGGAAATGAGGATTGCGAGGACGTTGACTTGATGAAATGGCGAGTATCTTCTTGTGTGAGTGATGTTTGGGTTAGCTGTGAGTGGTCTTACTATCACTTGGTTTCCACGCTCTTTCATGGCAGAACCATAGTATCGTGTGAGCGATATTTCTGTTTCATATAAAAGATGGGAGAAGAATGCATGAGTTCCTATCGTTCCTCTCAAAACACATCCACATCCAAATCTACAGTCACCCAAAAAGCCCCCATCTACACACCCATCCAGAACCCCTGGAGTACACAAATCCACCACACGCACACATACCCACCACAACCCACTCCAACGTAGCCATGGGTTCAACAGCAACATCCCACTGCTGGCGCGGCCGCAGCACCTCCATTTACTCCAGCCTGCCTCATGCAGAGTCATCTGAAGATATGTTCGACTTTGTATTTGGCGACCAAAATTTTCCATCGAGGATATCTTCACCGGAGAGTATGGACGTGGTCTCCAGGGTGCCGCGTGAGGGGGTGTGTGGAGCGGGGGTTGGCGGTGTAGTCGGTAAACCGAGTTTGAGGTCGAATGTATCTGAAGCGGAGAGTATGGCGGTGGTCGCCGGGCTACCGCGTAAGGAGGCGTGTGAGGTGGGGATTGACGGTGTGGTCGGTAAACCAAAAAACGATATATCCATCTTCGCTACGCCCCTTCCTGAGTTCGTTATAGAACAACGACAGCGAAAACTTTCGAAGGAGTCAGAGATGAGTACAGAGAGTCGATCTGCTGAGTTAAGTAAAGCGACTACGTGCACGATCATAGAAGAAGGGGCGGGAATGGTATGGGTATAAGGATGAGGGGGTGAGGAGGGCGGCGGAGATGTTTGGTGTGACTGGGCCTTGGATTCGTCCGAGCAGTGGCACCGAAGACGTGGATGGTATTCAGGGGACTGGAGGAGAAGGCAAGGGGGAGGGGAAGAAAGAGAAGCCGTTTTGGCATGGGAATGGGCGGAAAGTTGGGGTGGAGGAGAGGTGGATGTGTGTTGGAGATGATGAGTTTGGTATTAGTGATGCGTTGGTTGTTGGGGATGAGGGTGCGGAGGAGGATGGAGAGGATAATGGGGAGAGTGTGGGTAGTGTGGATAATGACGATAGCGCATTGAACAGGAGCGAAGACTGTGAAGAGAGAAAGTGGTGGAGTGTTAGGTGGAAGAACATCTTCATGATGCTGGGGTGTGGTGTTTGCGCATGAATGACCGAACTTCCAGAGATGTTTGGTTAGAAAGCATTGGTATTGTGGATATAAACTGCAATATATTACATAAAGGGATTCTCTAAAGCGCTTTGTGGGTATCGATCAGGTTTTGAGAGGCGTGGCGCGTACTGTGAGACATGTTAGACTATTGTCTTGGAATAAGAGCGATGTTCCAACCTTCATAGTTTAGCTTGTTGATGCGAGAGGTTCGTGTGTATCATCTCCTGGGACAGTGTGCTGTTACTGGTCGGAGTACTATATTCTTGACGTGTTTGATGACTTCGAGGTTTATATTAGAGCGAGAGGTGCGCTCAACATCTGACACGGGGTTAGCTGTGCATCATACATGTCTGTCAAACAAACGAACCTTGAACTTCGCTATGAACGTTCAAATATTTGCGCCTGAGGATATGCCACAAGAGTATGAGCGAAGGAGGGCACGTAGCGACGAGAGTGACGACCGCGATGATTGATTCATTGGACAAAGACGACATCGTATCCGATTGGTTCAGCTAGCGATTATTGGCCGTATCGACAGACTGAATCTCAAACAAACAATAATCGCGTGGATATGGGAACGTCCACGTTGGAGCTGCTATCCGTTGCCTTCATAGTGCCATGAGGTTGGCGGAAGAGGGTCGTCTTATATCTAACAAATGCGCATTCTTCTTGTCTTGAATGCTATGATGAGGTTGCGCGACCAACTTTGCGCCCGGTGTGGATCCCATATTCTCGACACTGACGTCGCGAGGTGATTGGGTCTACCTGTGTGCTCGTGGTGGCTGAGCAGTTAAACTGCGCTTGGCCGTAGCGGATTCGGCCTGAGCTTGTACCAGCCAACCAATCCGACCTGAGCTACTGCGCACATCAACGTGAGCTACTGCGCACATCAACGTGAGCTACTGCGCACATCAACCTGAGCTACTGCGCACATCAGATTCAACCTGAGCTTACAACAGTTGAGGCTAACCCCGGTTGTGTCCAAATGGGACGTGCGGTGTGATTGAATCCCTCTCCATGGAAAGCGCACCGAAGAAGATGACGAGTTGTATCCCGAAAGGTTCTTGAAAAGGTTGTCAATATCAACGGCTAGTCACAAGCGGACATTGAGGCGCGCTCGAATCTGCTAGGTGACTCAACGGATGCTTTGCACCAGGCCCAAGAACAAGTCGAAGGAACGACCTCTTTCCCTCTTTGTAACCTCGAATACGCACCAGTGGTAACTTCCATATACCATCAAGCATTAGGCTACCTACTGTCCGTGGTTGTCTTGCGATCTACATCTACAGCTTGGGAAGCCAAATCGCTCTGTAGTATATAGCAGTACTGTGGCTATGAGTGCGATGAGCGCAATTAACACGGACCACAGCGACCAGACCCATTATTGCGCAATCTTCTGTCGTTTGGTCAATAGCGGCATGCCGTTGTGAGCGGGAAGGGGGGTGTCAGTCGGTGTGGGTCATGGTTAGCCGTTGCCCAGGGACGGGCTCGGCATCGAGCTAAAAGCCGCCCAGTCTTCATACAGCCATATGTGTGTATGAGTACTGATACAGGCCCTGCGTTCGAGAGAGTGGTTATTTTTGAGCAGTCGCATACACCACCACGGTGACGGCGCGAGGTGTAGACCGCGGATCTTGCAACTCGGCTGCCGCATGTTTGTAGTATCTTACTTTTCCTTATGCTCGGTCATAGCACAAGAGTAGTAGCGGGACAAGCCATGCGTGCGAGAATGCCCAAGGGACGTCGATTGTCAGGTTGGGGTCGTGGCAAGTGCGCCCGAAGATGCGGAGCCGAGATCACCGAAACGGCCCGCGCCACACGGGCACTTGCTCAAGTATCGACGCGGGGCCAGCTGCAGTACCAGAATCCCCTTCTACCACAAGCCTTCATCACCATCACAACAGCGTTGGACGAGCTCTAGATTGAGAGTTATTTCCCATCCGCTTCCATTGTGGTCGATCACAGTTCGACCACAGAGACTGTTCACGATGCGACGTGCACGCTGTCCTCCTGTCTCGAGTAAAGCTGTCACTCCATCGCGAGTAGCTGAGGGATAGAGCCGCACTAAGCCCTGCCGCTTCCAGTCTATGGAAAAACCTAATGTAGGTCCACCTGCGATCTAGCATGTCAAGGCAAGTAGCCATGTCGAGCTATATCAACCTCTACGGGTCAAACGCCATGGTACACTACACCAGTCTCGCAGAAGGTCTTTCCCGACACACTCAAGGCATCGTCAACCACTCGCGAGCCCATGGAAGTTGATGAAACGAAAAGATAAAGAGACACCGACTGATCAGGTTGTTGATGGAGACGCAATACACGCGACCATCTCGATTGTTATCGCTTGTGTATCCCTATATACCTCAATCATGCCCTTGAATCTTGTCTAATCTAGTTCGTCTCTTCCGTGCGAGTACCCTTTGGCTCACATCGAGTGATCTGAAACCTAGGAGCCGGCGGCTTTGATGAGAGACATCATATCGATGTACATTTGATCGTAAACTATCGACTCATTGCATTGTCTTACGTCGCGTCGCGATCAAGGGTAGCCAACCGTCACGCGTCACAGTCTCGGGTATTGTTGCGTTCTTCTCGGGATCATTAGACAGACATGATCAAGATTGATGGCGATACTTACTAAGCCATGGTTGTTCCCAAAGGCCTGACGGAGGTGATCGGTTGACGTGCGGGTACATGGGCAAGACCAGGCCGAGGTACAAGGAGGTCGATCTGACTCTCAACGAGATCGCCTATAGTTGACTGAGTTGGGCGGCTGACGAGCTCGACATCTAGACTTATGTTAGGCAGAGTGATGATATGGACTTAGCGCCGGAAGATACATACCAACTTGATCTGCGTCGTTGACAAGGCGAGCACGTTTAAGCAAATGGAGTAGCAGTGCGACCGAAGGCGGGCATGTTGCGACGAGGGTGACAATAGCGATTATCTCCCCGTTGGACAGGAACGACATCTTGTCTTGTTTTTGCGAAGACTTCGGAACTGGGGTATGGGCAGTGATAGAAGGCTGTGGATGGAAACAATTGATGCTCGTTATCGATGCTTTCTTAAGTCCTCCTCGATATTCTTTGTGCCGTCGAGAAAAACAATTGAACACTGGGGCGAGCATTTTATAAATGCATACCGAGCAGTTTAAGGCGTGTATAAGCCTCCGGTCTATCTTGCCTGAAGTTTCGCGTCATCCTGGTCAGCTCCGGAATTGGAGGTGCATGATTGGCTGCGTCTCGTCTCCCTCTCCTCGGGGCTGTGCAATCGGCAACAGTCTCTTGCGAATATTGTTATTGGCTGCATATTGTGCAATAGCCGGCTCGAAGGTTGCGTATTGCGTCCATCGTCGTTATCATCGAGCGGCTGCTTATGACGCCGGGTTTTGCCGCGACCGGATCGACTGTTGCACATATCTTCTTCCTCATCTGGTGTTCTTTCATCACGCAGGGTAGTGCAACTCATGCTTGCCATGATGATACAAGATTCTCGCCTATGATCGTTCCCCCTGCGCGTTCGTCAATTCGGATGCGGCGCAAGGTATCGTGGCTAGAGACTTCAACACAACTTCCGTCTGTATGTAGGATCATGTTAGAACGTCAACGTCGGTCTCCACTGTCCGCCAGACACAAATATGGTGAGTGATACAGCCCTCGGAAATACGGGTCGAAAAAGATCCGAGGTAGCGGTTGCCAGCCTTCCATATTGCAGAGCCACTCCAGGATGTCAGTGACTTGCTGTTTTCGAATCTGCCATGTCTCATGGATGTGAAAAAGCAGGTCAAAGTGTAGGCACGGAAAGAGACGTTGACACCCTACTTGGACGTTATCAAGCTCTGACTTACCTAGCCTGATGACCCTCTAACATCGAGGCCAAGCCTTTCGAACGTGAGGATCGATCTCTCCGAGAAGATGGCGCACGTCACTGACGGTGGTGTAGCATACCTAGATAAGGCATGCGACAGGCTCCACCCAGCTGTTCAAGGTCGCAAGCATTTCGCTTCGCGAATATTCTTCAAGCTTGCAAGTACGATTATGCAGATGATGGTGGTGATTTTGTTGGTAGAGACCGAGCAGGGGCTTGAAGTTGAGACGAGCTGACAGCTAAGTGGGGCCGAGATCACCGGGCGGCCCGCTCATCGCCGGTTGCTTGTCGACGGGCACCCCGCACACGCACCACCTTTCTTCTCAACTCTACAACCCCATCGCGACAACGCTGAACGGCTTCCCAATGTCAACAATATTATGCACTTTGCTTCACTTTCACCTTGCGCAGTTCGACCACAAATTGACGTGTGGAACGCGCGGGACATTGCGTCCGGCGGACGCGTGACGCAATCGTATGGTCCCAAGTAGTTTCCATTTGGGGATCAGGCTGTGTCGCAAATAATGCCTGGTCATGGTCTATGGGCGGCACAGTCTGAATGTAAAAGCGTAAAGAGATGGGAATGAGTTGTAACTGGCCTGGTGGCATTTTCATTGTGTTTCCTTACCCTACGTCGCTCGTCCTAGCTCTTGTGTTGACGATCGTCCTACATCTCGGCATCAACAACATCTCTTCTTAACCCAAGACCCGTCTGACTGCCCCAAACCTTCCATACGCCCAGCTCTACTGCTTCTCAGGCTTTTGACAATCTCTTGTGCATCGTGGAAGAGAAGTTGCCTTCGCCTTTAGGTGATGGGAGAGCTTTGTATGGATTGTTCTTGCGCCCCTGTCGGCGAGGTGAGTGGTGGTCATCGTCGAGAGACGTAAGTAGGAGTGGGTTTGAGTAAAGTATCGTCGACGTGCTTGATGATCTTGCGGTCGATGGCTGAACGAAAGATCTCATCATCTGGGAAGGTGTCAGCAATGAATAGTGATCGTTGACACATATCAACGGACCTCTGGGGTCTCTTTGGACACGACCTGTACGCCTGACCAGGTGCCAGATGAGCACCAAGGAGGGTGGACATGTTGCGACGAGACCGATTATTGCAATTATGGATTCGTTGGATATGGCTGACATGTCGGTCTCTGGCTGTGCTGCGCAACGGACACTGATCAACACCTCTGGTCTTGCTTTGGAAATGATGGAAGTAATTGTGTACAAAACTTTCGTTGTTTGGGTGAGATACTAACGAAAGATCATGGATGAGAGTTCGAGATAAAGCTTCCATGCTTTATGCTCCTACCACATATCATCTTTTGGCGCGTCCGCGTATACAGCCTTACGCTGATTTCTTGGGTCGCTCACCACATGTTCCAGGGCCATCATTGGCCAGATTCGATACAGTACATCTAGATATGTCTTAGCGAGGGAAAAGGTCATCGGTCAAGGTTCACCACGAATGGAATGTCGCGACGACCTGCGTCTCCGTACTATCGTGCATATGCATCGGCCTTGATGCAGCCTCTGCCGCGTGAAGTACCCCACCTCCGCAGCTCGAGATTTCGTGACAAAACCTCAACACCGATCATTGGTTAAACCGAACATGATCCTCCCGATCATCGTGTTCTGAAAACATGATGAAGGCTCAACTCCTGCAGACTACGCAGGCCCGCGCCGCACAGCTCAAGGAAACCTGCAATTGGCTCGCTTCAACCGCGGCTTCCAATCAAAAGATACCACAGATCCGGCACCCCCTCGTAGGATTTACCAAGCCACAATGACAACCAATCGCTAGAGGCCACACCCGCGAACATCACGTTCCGCATGAGTGCTCTGCTGTGGCAGTTGTCCGGGGTCTGCATTCGTTTATACTTGCGTATTTATCGAACCGACTGGCGTTTTTTACTGAGCGGGGATGTTTAGTAAGCCCGGATGACTGTCTCATGCATGCGTCTAGAGTGGAGGCGTTTCGTCAGTCCACATGATGGCGCAGAGGAAGACTCACGTGATTATGTGGTGAACGCAGCCAGAGCAGAAGGCTCCTCGTGAGTCCACGTGATAGCGCAGAGGCAGCCTTGCCAGGTGACTTCTCATTTTGGCTTTTACGTTTATCACTACACGTGTACATCCTTGTCTATGAGTGCGCATGCAAAGCCAACCCAAAATGCAGCTCTCCATACTGGCGCCACTGTATTGTGCGTCTGTCAGTCTTCAGATTGATAGGGCTTGCTCGTTGTTCCTCGAATCCAGGTTTCGTCCGATTGGTGGTTGTGCCGCGGGAGGCATTGCACCGCCTCTTCGAGTCTTCACCGGCGATGGGTGCTGCTGACCCCTGTAAGATCTCGCTTCTCCAGTGCGAGTTCCAGGTTTTGCTGATTGGCGGACGATATGCAGACTCTCAAAGCGGTATCGCCTACGTCGTGATGCATTCCAGGTTTTGTTTAATTGGTTCGTGGGAAGGGACGTTGAAGTGCATATAGCCTTCCAGATCTCTCCTCCTCTTTTCGGTGCGCTCATCAACTTGGTCCCATCTCTTGCTCCCTAACTCGTTTTACTTGTATTTTCATCATGCCGAACGGCGTAAAGTCTTACGCGCCACGGATTCCTCCCAGCACGTGGGAGCAGCACCGATCTAGGATCAAAGCCTTGTTTGTAGACCAAAACAAGACCCTGAGCCAGGTGGCTGAGATGATGAAAACGTACGGTCTCTACGCAAGGTCAGTCTCAGGATCCAAGCTCTGCTATACAGATCTCAACTAACTGTCTTCAAGTGAATCGCAATACGAGAGTCAATTGAGGATATGGGGAATCCGCAAGAACCTCAAGCGTGCGGACTGGTGTCGCATAGCTCGTCACCTGGCAGAACGACCAGCCAACGGATATAAAAAGGTCGTTTATATCGACGGGAAACAACAGCCAGATGACAAGATAGCTCGCGAACTTGCAAGAAGCAAGTATGTTAGTCATAGAGGTCCGTGCCTTCCATATCCGACAGTTGGCTGCTAGCAAAATTGACATTATCTAGGTCTTGCCCCTGATCTACCGAGAGGTGTTCGGATTCGAACGCAGATGGGGGAAGCTCCTAGTCTGTCGATTCAGGATCGGATGTACACGCGTTTAATGGGCATTAGCAGGGAATTGAAACAACGCCTAGAGCGGGAGCTTCGTACGTACCATGTCTAAAGAGTTCGGCATACGATTAACCTGCTCAGGTGACCTGAGCGAGAAATTGAAGTCGATCACCGCAATGACCAAGAAATTGAAATCGATCACCGCAATGACCAAGAATGCATTACCTACTTTGCAAGCAGAAAAATCATGGATTTGTGCATCGAAAGGTAGCCCTGTTTGCATCTCACAGGACGTTGTCCACGGTTCTTCTCTAATGGAACCTTGGAGTGTGTCCAAGTGGGAATCTGTAGGTGTGACCTCGGAGGAGTGGAAGGAACGTGGATGGCACGTTTTCTTCGGCGGCTGGGGACAAGTTGGGACTGGTGTTCGCTACAGCCGTATGTTGATACATGCATATGAAGATAGAAAAAGTTAAGAGGTAGTTCAAGCGAAGACTGGGTCCGTGTTATGCTGTGTACCTCACCGCGCGAAACCGGCCCGCTATGATATGTAAACTTCTCGAGTACGTCTCCATGTTATCCGTTAGCAAGTAGGAGTAGAAAGCGAGACACGCCTGATTATCAAAAACTTATGCATTGCCCTCGGAAGGAAACTGAAGGACATTGTCGCGCCCTCTGGAGTGTCTTCTTCTAAGCTTCACGCCCCAAAAAAGTGCAAAAAAGAAGGTACTGGACGCTGTGGGAATTGAACCCACGACCTTTCACAAGTACGCACATTTGATAATGCGAAGCGACTTTGACGATGTTAGTCTCATATCCCAAACATCTTGATGTTTGTTGGTGGTGTCTTACAAATCATACCCCTAGACTGAGGGTTGTTAGTTTAACTGTAGAGGCGAGAGTGGTTGTGCGGTGAAGCTTACCCAAGCGCCCGAGTTTGTGTGTTGATGGCATTTTGCCCAAAAGCATTATATAAGTTCTCGGCCAAGGCGGCGCTGGGAATGGGGAGCGGCGGAAGAACGCGATCTTTAGGATAGAAGATGTTGTGGTTAGTTGGCGGGGTCGCATCACGAGAACGGCGGTTGGTTAGGCTAGTTTGGCGGGGCAATTGGCAACGAATGGCTACGGAACGTGGAGGCTTCACTCACAAATGTCAACGCAAGTGTTCTTTAGAAGAGTACGTGAAGTCTTCAACTCCAAAGATGAAAGCGTTGTACGAACAAAATGATGTAGACGTCGACTCTGTGGTTATGCATCCTATCCGAACCTAGAAGCAGGGGACAACGCGTCAGAGAAGCAGGCGGGCTTTGAGAAGTGCAAACGAATCCACATCTTTGCTACGAATAATTCATCAGTAGACATCACCCACGCAATCAAGTCAACAGCACAAACACATACTCATCACAGCACATGATATCATAATGGTCGTTCATGTATTCATTTCATCCTCAGACCGCCTACTCATTCCATAGGTCCTACGTCCGATTCCTAAGCTACAACGTATGTCTGTCCAACTGGACACATACACTTCCTCGCCATCGCCATCCTCATCTAAACCTTCTTGCTCGTAGTCTCCTCAGCATGCTTCTCAAGAGTGTGCTGGGGGTTGCTGCTCAGGCTATCCTTGGTGTTGTCGCTCGCCTTCTCAGCGCCCTCCTTGGGTCCTGCGCCCTGGCTGTTGACGTTGTCGGAGGTCTGGCCGGCTTGCGCGCCGGATTGGCGCTCGGGCTCGGGGGACTGGCGGCCGGCGTTGGGGGCGGACATGGTTGTGGTTTGGTGGGTTGTGTGTGGGGTTGGTTGGGAGTCTGGTGGGTGTGTTAGTGGGGAGTTGAGGGACATTGGGGGCGTGAATGGGTAGGGAGGGAGGTGGTGCGATGGCTGGGTGAGTGCAAGCTCGCTGCCGTGAAGCTCGCACTGCCAGCTCCTTCTTCCATCACCAGCTCAGGTACAACGTACACGTTTGTAGGTTTCTTAGTAGTCTGTTCGTCAATTAGCCAACGCCCCGTCAAACCCCTCTCACCCATCAAACATACCTGTAGAATAGAGCTTGTGAGAAGTGGTGTGTATGAAGATGTCTCGAGAAAGGTCCCCTCTATGTGTTTTCATGGGCGAACCACCTGCCCCACCAAACCTGACGTCACAACGCGAGAACGCGCTGGCCCGCTCAATCGGGCAACATCGACGTCAACCTTCAATCAAACGGCTCGTCGCGCATGGCGCGTTATTGCGGGTCCAGAGGGTGATGCATGCTTAGCAAGCGCGGGTGGGCGGGCGGCTCAGGCCTTGCTAAATGGCGTTCATGCAGCGATACCCGGTGGCTATCTGTCACTTGACGCGTTGGGCGCTGTCCCTTTGCGATGCTGGGTGGTGATAGTATTCGCCGAGGGGGTCTGCAGATATCGGTGGACGCGCCGAGTATGTGGGTTATAGATGCAGGTTTCGTATGGGATTTGTTATCGGTCCTTTTATTCGTGATGGGAAAACAGGCTCGATGCTTAAGCAAGCTCTCATGTCAACACGCAAGCTGGAAACCAGCTAATAGTAGGTAACCCTTGCAATTCCATATGAATACCTTTGATACGAACCCAGAACGATCGGACTACTTGCGTTTACCAGTTACAGTGTGTCGACAGGAGATCAAAAGACAGCTTACAAACCGCTTTGTATTACAGTTAAAACCACTCATGTAAAAAAGTCGAGCGATGTGATGTCTCGACTATGCGCAGAGAGACAGACTCGCGATAGATTCATGGCGACGATGACCAATGCACATAAAACATAACCCTACATCCATCTACGTACTCCTCTTCCCCATCTCAACATCCCCCTCACCCCCCTCACAATCGTCATCCCACTCCCCGCCCTTCAACCTCTTCCCCGCCCAAAGCCCCAACACCGTCGCCGCACTCGCCGCCAAGAACCATCCCTCAAACCACCTCTCCGTGAACCCAGGTTCAAGCGGCGCACCCAACGCATCACCAATCTTGCTCTTCATCTCAGGCGGCAGGTTGCTGCGAAGAAGCAGCGCAGAGCTGATGACATAAGTCGCTGCGATCTGCGAGATGATGAGAGCGAAGTTGGTGCGTGCGTGGTGGAGGAGACCGGGGACGACGCGGGCGAAGAGGTAGAAGGTTTGGAGGACGCTGTTGAAGGAGAGGAGGAGCATGACGCCGGAGAGGAGGAAGGAGATGGTACGGCTCCAGGCGACGCGGTCGATGGTGGGGTCCCAGTGTTTTGCTAGGAGGGCGAGGACATTGTTAATGGGGTCGCTGCTTGCGAAGCTCGCATTTGGTGACGAGAACCGGCGGAGGGTTGTGACTGTGGTGGCGATGATGCGGTATGCGCAATATACGGCGAAGACGTATGAGACGATATTGAACAGTCTTCCGTTTGCGGTATGTGATCGCAGTTGGTTCTGCCGACGGTTCTGGAGGACTGTCAGGGAGTTCTGGAGTGTATGGCGCATAGTCTCAAGGCCCTGGATTTCGAGTTGTAGAGTGTTCCGTTCTTGGATGTCGGGATTTCCACGAATCGATCCTACTACGCGGCCCATGAAGCCTTGTTGAGGGTTATCCGCAAGTTTTCGTTCGACCGCTCGGAGTCGACTCTCCTTCGTTAGGAGCATGTCGTTCGTAGCCTGTATGCCGGCTTGCTTGCGACCGATGTCCGATTCGGTGACCTAGGAAGAATTAGTATACCTGACAAATACTTATATCCCTGGGAGACGATGAGCTTACCGGACGATACTTAACACCAAACGTGTGCCAAAGCGCGGATATAGCAGCAAACCCAGCTAGCGAAGCCATCAAGCTAATACCAATAATACCTATCCTCTCCAAACAGCCTTCACTGAAAGTATGATCATGTTCATACGACTCCTCATGCAAATACGAGCCCAGCAGCCCACGGCCAAGATACCAAAACCCTGCCAGCCATGTCGCCAACCCACACAGCTCCAACACCCATGCTGCCCGTCGCCGACTCTTCTGCTCTCCACCAATATTCAGCCCAGTCCCCGATATGATCGAGTGAATCTCAATCGCCGGCGTCGCGACGACAAGCAGGAAGAGCAGGGAAGGTAGCGTGATCTTGAGCGCCAACGTTCGCGTGGCGCGGTTGACGGTGTTGGAGATTTCGCAGAGGATGAGCTCGGCCAGTACGGCGGAAAGGGCGAAGTTGGTCGAGAAGAGGATGCTGGCGAGCGATCGCGCAGTTGGGCGTAGACTGCTCAGTATGGAGGGGCGTTCGCGCTGTGGTGCCCCAGGCAATCGCGCGCCGTCATGGTGCGCTTTGCGATCCGCATTGCCTGACAAGACAGGGAACAGCTTCTGCGCCGCCATTGAAGCAACGAGGAAGGTGACGATAAAGGGAAGCGCCGATATGGCGACCGTTATCGGGCTGCGGTGCAGGGCATAGTCCGGCATGCACTCATCGCAGTCGTCTTGCAGAGTCGGGATCATCGGATAGGCGGTCTTGTTATTCGGCCTAATGTGTGGCTGGTGGCTATTGCCAGTTTGTCCTGGTTATGGGCGAGGTGCGGATACCCATTGATTACGCGGCGCGGTATGGATACGTTGACACATGGGGGTCTTGGGGGAATGTGGAAGGTTACGCAAGTGAGGCAATCAGTCAATGAGGGACTGGGGCCGGGAACGCGCATGCATGTCGCGGCGTCAAGCCGCACGAAACGTCATCGCGTCGATCATACCGGGGTCTGGCAGGAGCACATGAAACACTACAATCTGCTATCTTTGAGGCTGATGTGAGAGACGAGATATCTGGGGTATTGAATGCTAAAACTATGCGCCCCCAATTCCTGTGCGCCAAAATGTGCGGGTGTGTCTTTGGGGCTCTTCGAGTTGCACCCGTGTCTATTCATGTACGACACCGACGGTTTCCACCGCCCATGTCTCCTTCGCCGACCTTCATGACGCGGTCCAGGATTAGTCTGACCAAACGACATATCTTTCTCGATATTCACGTTTCCTCCTCTCCCAGACCCCCCCTTGGTTCAAGCTCCCACTATGCGCCCTGTGATTCATTTGATTCCTTTGACTCCTTCGCTCCACTTGTGAGACTGTCCATGTACGACATTGACGCATTCCCACCGCCTGCGTCTCCCTCGCCAACACTTGTCTGCCCAGTTGCGATCGATGCTTTCTCTACTGCCGAAGTTCCCGAAGTTGAGACTCCGCCATCGCCATCTTCGTCGTCGCTACCAGATTGGCTACTAAGCTCTGGACTGCTCAAGTTCTGTAGATGCGGGCTCTTCATCATCGGACCCGGGCTTCGTGGATCATCATTGACCAGGTCATTGACCACAGTGGTGGTGCGCGTGTCTTCCTCGTCCTCGCTGCTGTCTGGCGCTTGTTCCACTTGTGCTAGAGGATGCGCCTCTACGGCAGGTTTCGGTGCGGTCGCCGCTCCCCCGACTATGGCTGCCTCGTCCTCGTTTGCGAAGAAGCTGTTACGAGGGCTGTTAAACTCAGGAAGGCTCTCACTCTTCGCCAGAATCTCTCTGTAACCCTGGCGGTCTGGGTCGTTGGTGCGCTTGCTCTTCGCCTTGTCGCGTTTCGATGTGGGGCGTACGACAATGACAGGTACTGGCGAATGTTGTAGACAGTATTTCGATACGCTGCCAGGGAGCAGTCCCTGGAATCCGCCCAAGCTCTTGCCTCGTGTCCCGACTACCAAGATTGCTGGTTCGTAGAGATTGATCTGTCTGCTGTTAGACATATTACAGCTAAGCAACCGAGGAAGACTAACCATGTCGTCGATAACTTTGTTAACCTTACCGATGGAAAACTCCAATATCAGATTGATCGCCTTGTTGTCGTGATTTCGACTTTGTATGTCGGCCATGGTGTTGTCAGCCTCCACGCGATACCGACCAGTCTCTACGCTGCGGTCTCCTGCTATTGCATCCTCCTTCTCGACTACTCTGAGACATACTATTTCGTCTCCATCGTCGACGAGCTCGTTGATGAGCCATTGTAGGGCGTATACCGAGTACTCGTTCTCGTCGAAACCGCAGAGGAACGTCCGCGAACGCTTTGTGTATTCGTAGTCTTTGTGCTTGGCGATGAGTGTGAATGAGCTCTCCTCGATGAAGTCTGCGGGCTTGTCGAAGGTGTCGAAAGATACCCGAGGTTGGAAGACGCTGAGTGAAGTGTCAGTCCAAGGGCTTTAGAAGGTATTTGCAAGATATGGAGTTGAGTGCCCATCTGAGCTCTGGCACGCTGGGAGCATACTTCGCCATTTGTGCGCCATAAGTACATAGAAAGAGGAAGATGGGCGCAAAGCAGCGCAAAGCTTAGATATACCCGGGGTGCATGAGGTAGGAGCAGTCAACACTTACGGTGGAGGCGGCGGTGACGACAACCGGCGTCGTTCACGGGGCCTTGGTTGGCCTCTGGGTAGCGACTGATTCCTGTGCGCCAGGAACTGTATCGACGGCCGCCGTACCTCTTCCTGCGCAAGGTGTCCGCCAGTGGGGAGCTGCAGCGGGCTGACCTTGTAAGGCCCTGAAGACTTTCGCGGCGCTGGAGACGCATGCCGGCCGTCTCTGGACGTGGGGGACGCGCTCATAGTGATGTCGGAGTGAGATTGCGGGCACGAGGTCGTCGGCCAAATCCAATCAGGCGAGCGCAGTGCCAGTGAGGTCCGACCGCGAGAAACCTGCTGGCTGCGTGGGCTTGCGCAGGCGATCGGTGCTGCTGTGCGTCGTGTAGGGGTCCTTGGCGCGGGGAAATAGTGCTCGCGGGGTAAATGGGCGATTAACGATGGCGGAGGGAATTGCGGTGCAAGTTGTCGCAGTGGTCGTGAGAGAGAAATGTCGGCTCAAGCCAAACTTTGGGTGTCGTTAATGCACTGCCTGTTCCGGGTGACGGCAGCGCTTGGCTTCTTGGTGGTGTGTCGCGCGATCCGCATCCACGCCATCATCTTTAGACCCTGGTACCGCCCGCCGCGGAAACGCCCGCTGGATGTATTTGACACATGCGAAGGCATGACATCAGATGGGAGAATGACCTGGGAGTTGCTGTAATGCTGGCTGCAAATTTCGAGTTGAGTTTGAGATGAAAGATAAGAGGGTTCGTCACAAATGGAATCATGCATATCATTATTCCCGTTACGTCCAAGTCTAAACAACGTCTATCAAGAAGTGGGTGCAGCCTGAGCCGCTTTTCAAACCAGAGCCTTGAGCTCGCCCTGCGTAAGCTTCGCAGCACCAATGAGACGCTGGGCCTCCTCCTGGAAGATCTCCTTGATCTTACCGGCATCCTTGACACCGTTGAGCTTGCTGGTCAATGCAGCCAGCTCCTCGTTGTCCTGCTTTACGATGATGGTATCGACATCGCTGAGAGCGGCATCGACCTGGGAAGCGGGCGCATCGCCGGCACCGTGGAAGTAGTTGGCGTCCTTAACGGCACCACGCACAACACGCTTGTTCTTCTTTGCCGCGTTCTTCGCTGCCTCCTTGGCCTTCTTGTTGTCGGCCTTTGCGGCCTTTTCAGCAGCCTCCTTCTCAGCTGCAGCTGCAGCCTCCTCGGCCTTCTTCTTCTCGGCCTCCTCCTTTGCGGCCTTCTCGGCAGCCTCCTTTTCGAGACGGCGCTTGTTCTTCTGTGCGTTCTCAGCCTGGCGGAACTTCTTGATGCGCTCGTCAAGCGCCAGACAGTCGTCGACCATATGCCTCAGACGAGTGGTGTCCTCGGTCTTCTTCTTGCGGCGCGCATTCTGGTTCTTGCGTTCGACGTGACGCTTCTGGTCACGGTTCTCGTTGTCATCGGGCACATCCTCGTCAAGGTACTCAAAGGTCCTCCAGCTGTCGAAGTTGTACCAGAAGTTGTAGAAGTGCTCGACCTCCTCCTTGGTGCTGTTGGCGTTACCCAGCTTGGGTACGGGCTGCTTGTTTGAGAAGCGTCCCTCGGCCTCGAAGACCTTGCCCCAGAGCTTGTAGAAGTTGCCCTTTTGTGTGTCCTTCTTGGATGGTGGCTCAACCTCAGCGCCCTCGTCGACGGAGTCGAACTGCCTCCTCTTGACGGGGTCGGAGAGCACCTCGTGGGCCTTTTGGATGCACTTGAAGAATTGATCGTCCTCGGTTCCGCCCTTGGCCGCCTTCTTATCGGGGTGGTGCTTGAGCACCTTCCTGCGGTGGGCGCGCTTGATCTGTTCGTCGGTGGCCCTCCATCGGTAGCGGGTTATGCCGAGCACAGCGTAGTGGTCTTGTGACTAGGATATGTTAGTAGAAGTCTACGATAGCCTGTGCAATCGCCCTACCTTCCAGTCCTTGGCTTCACGCTGCAGCATGACAGGGTCCTCGGGCTCGTCAACATCGTCGGGGTCCTCCTCCTCGACGCTCTTGACGTTGGCCTGCGCCTGGATGCGGTCATCCTCGGAGAAAGTGCGCTTGTTGCGCTTCTGTAGGACTTGTCAGTACTGCATATGCCAATCATCGTCGAAGCACATACTCTGCGGGCGTAGGCGAGGAAGTGCGGGCCAACAGGCTCGATCTTGCGGTCGTTGGCGTCGCTCAGCTGGCCGATGGCCTTGAAGTCCTTCTCGCCAGCCCAGCCCTCAGGCAGAACCGGCAGCGGCAGTGAAATCTCCACGTTGGCCATTGTACTGGATTATTGTGGTCGTTCTGGTGGGGGAACGGGCAGCGAGAGAAAAAGTGAGGATTCCCGCCGCACTAGCTTACCGAAGGCTGATTTTAGCGCCTGTCCAGCGTCCCCGATCCATGTCACCTAGCCACGACGGACCCCAGAACGTGTCAGAATAGTGGTTTGTCCCCATGGTTCCGTGTTTGATAGTCCATTAGGGAAGTGTATTACTTGTCTACTTTGCATGTTTTTCTATACTCCTTCATAATTCAGCAGCATCATGTTCCAGGTAACCGATCCCCATCCACGTTGCATCATAGGCATGCTGACAAGACACAGCGCATTCGGGGGGCCATCGACGCCAGAATAGCAGAAGAGCAAGCGCGCCAGAAAGCCACCTCACCATCGGGCACTCCACGATCCAGCTCTACAACACGGAGATCCAACTCACGCAACCTCTCGCCCTCGAAGCGCACAGCGAGATCGAAAGATGGCGACAGTAGCAAGGCCGCGCCGGCAGGGAAGGGCCCTGACCCCTCAGAGTTTGACCCGGAATTTGTCGTAGGAGAAGAAGATGACCCGCCGAGTCGAGCCGGCACACCGCGACCAAAGGAGAAGGCGCAACCCGCCGAGGTGAATGCGGAGAATGGCGATGGCAAGAAGGAGGAGGAAGAGGGGCCGACTGCCGAAGCGGAAGTGAAGCCAGAACAGCCACCAGAGCTGCCGCGCGAGATTCAATTGCGATTGCGCAGGCTGGACAAGCTGGACCCCAAGTATACGGGTGAGTGACGCCTTCCCTATGCATGCGCCAAGCTAATCCCTCTCCAGAACTCCTTCGGTCGTACCGCATCGCACACGCCAGAGTGGGCGCAATCGAGGCCTTCGAGAGCTCCCTACGTGAATACACCCCTCTCACTTCCATCAGCGACACGGGCGCATTCGTCGAATACCTCGGCCAACTGAACGTCAAGAGTGACATGCTCATGGAGGAACTCAAGCGGGTGTCCAAGGAGCGCGATGAGCTCAACAAGAAGCTGGAGGACGCCGAGAAGCGCGCGAAGGAGGCTACGGCTGAGGTCGAGACGCTGAAGTCCCAGGCGCCGGCTGCCAGCGAGGCTGTACCGGACGATTCCACAACACAGACCGAGTCCGTCGCGCCATCGTCACCCTCCAAAGCGTCTAAGCAAACTGAGGGCACCGAAGACACGGAAGACTTCTTCTCGTACGACAGCGAGCTGCCCCGCCTGCAGACACAATTGCAGGAAAGCGAGGAGAAGGTCGAAAAGCTCGAGGAGGAGAACAAGTCGCTCAAGGAAGAGCTTTCTACGGCTCAGGAATCGGCACATTCATTCATGCAGAACCTGGAGACTACGACGAACGATCTGAACACATTCAAGGACACCCATCAACGACTACAAAGGGATGCTGATGATCGCGAGAAGGAGCTCAACAACACCATTGTGGATCTCAAGTCGAAGGTTGAAAGCGCCGAGGAAGAGCTACACAAGCACAAGGATACTCATGACCAGAATGAGAGGACCATCGCCGAACTCAAGACGAAGCTTGACGCAACATCCAAGGAACTGGAAGAGCTACATGCGGACAAGGGAGAGAAGATTGTCGAAGATGATCAGGTGCAAGAGCTCAAGCAGCGCATCGAGGAACTCCAAGATGAACTTTCGCAATTGCGCGAATCGCAAGCCAAGGCCGAGAAGCGGAACGAGACCATGGACGGATTGCTCGGCAAAGTTCGCGAGCAGCTAAAGACTACAGAAGCAAAACGCGATAGCGCTTTGGTCGAGCTTGAGCAAGCGAAGAAGGACTTGCAGAAAGCGAACGATGGCAAGAAGTCGACCAAACCAGAACCAGTTCAGCAGCCGCAAGCGACCCCAGCACAAGCTCCCCAGAGCGCAGCAGCCAAGAAGAGAGCACGCGCCAAGGAGAACAAGAAGAACAAGAAGGGCGGAAAGGGACCTGAGGCCAGTGGAACGTTAACACCTGAAGCAACACCCAGTGAAGCTGGAGATGCTGAAGGCCTTCTTAGCCCTCGTGATGCTGAATTCTCGCCGTCCCAACTCGAAGACGCCTTGAAGGATGTCGCGCAGCTCAAATTTGACCTTGAAGAGAAGGCTGCAGCGATCGAAACCCTGCAAACCGAGGTCGCAGAGAAGGCGTCGACGATCGACCGCCTCAACAAGAGGGCAAAGGACCAAGAAGACATGCAAGAAGAGATTGATACCCTGCGTCAAGACCTTCTTGACTATGGCCTTGAACACACCGAGGCCAAAGATAAGGTCAAGGAACTGCAAGCTGAGAAGGCGGCGCTGCAAGAGAACCTCAGCAAACTTGAGGCCGAGATCGCTGAGTTGAAGACCAGCAAAGCATCGAACGAGTCGTCGCAACAAGAAAGAGAGGCGCTGACCGCCGAGTTTACGGAGCTCAAGACAAAGGCGGAGACATTGCAGACGGATCTTTCGGTTGCAGAAAAGCTCGCGGCATCCCGCTTCAAAGAGCTCACCGAAATGCGAGAGGTGCTGCAGAAGGCGCAACCGGAGCTGACATCATTGCGCAAGGGAGTGGCGGAGCTGCGTAGCACCAAGGACGAGCTTTCCACCAAGACTACAGAAGTCCGTCGGCTGGAAAACCGCGAGAAAGACCTCAGATCGGAGATTACTGAATACAAGTCTCAGTTGTCGAGCAAGGAGAGCGATATTAAGACACTCAACGACAAAATCAAACAAGAAACTAGCCAGAGACTTGCGCTGGAAGAGACTAACAAGAAGATCCAGCGGGATCTCCAAAACTCGGAGACGGAGCGGAAGGATGTCATCGAAACGCGGGACAAGTTGACGAAAGATGCCAAAAAGGCACAAGACGAGCTCAAGGCATCACGTCAGAAGGTTCACGATCTGGAAGAGGAAGTTGCAAAGCTCATGCGGGAGGTGGGCAGCCTACGTGAAGAGATCCAGATGAAGTCGGCGCAATCTGCGAGCGCGCAGGACTTTGTCAGCAGCATGCAGGACCAGGTACAAGAGATGAGCACTCAAATGAAAGAGGTTCGCGCCCGAAGCGAAAGCCTAGAAGAAGAGCTTGCCGATGCGCATCGCTTACTCAGCGAACGTGGACGCGAGGCTGAGACAATGAGGAGGCTGTTGAACGATGCGCAGGGACGAGCTGATACGCGGGTACGAGAGATGCAAGAGCGCCTCGACCTTGCCGTCGAGGAACGCGAACGTGCAGAAGAGCAAGCTAGCACATTCAGCCGCCGACGCGCTCGGGAGCTCGAAGAACTGAAACAAAAGGTGCGCGACGCCGAACGCGCACAAGCACGCGCTGTGGAAGACAAAGAAGATCTGGTCGCTTCCGAAGGAGCGCTCCGCAAGCAGACGGAGGATCTCGAGAAACGGGCCGCCCAAGCTAGCGAAGAGGCCTCTGAAGTCAGGCTCGCGATGAGCCAACTCCGGGATGCACTGGACGAAAGCGAGAAACAAGCCCACGAGCTGGAAAAAGAAAAAAGCGATCTGCGACGAGCATTCGACGAGACACAGAGCCGGCTTGAGAAGCTCCAAAAGTCCAGCAAGGTACGTACTTCCACAATACCCAACATACAACCTACTTACCACCCCACAGACAATGTCCGACGAGCTACGCACTCTAAAAACCCGCGGTTCCAGCTCCACCCCCGTCCCGCAATCTTCACGCTCCTCAGTCGAGTCCTCACGGTCGCAACTAGCTTCACCGCGTCCCAGGGGCGGTGGAGCAATCCAAGAAGCAATCGACTACGTGTACCTGAAGAATGTGCTCCTCCAGTTTTTGGAGCAACGAGACAAGAAGTATCAGCAACAGCTTATTCCTGTGCTGGGCATGCTGTTGCATTTTGATAAGCAGGATGAGCAGAAGTGGATGGCTGCTGTGAGTGCGAAGTAGTGGTTGTGATTGGGGTGGGTGTGGTGGTGGTGGGATGCGGCTCTCCGCAGTGAGGGATATGCGAGATGCATGCTTTGAGCGTGATGCGCAGGTCAGGTGTTACAGGGCTGCTAATGGATGGCGCGCGAATGTAGGATATGGGACGTTTATAGTTTTGCATAGCGGTTTCTTCTTCGCAGGTCATGGTTTGGATGGACATGTATTATATAGTGGTGGGTTGCAATGGCTGCTCCTGCCTGCCCTACAGGTTGGGCTGAGCATAGCTCTTTCTCGAATAGGCGCTTTCAACGCGAAACCTTAGTGTTCGATACTCAGTAGGAAGGTATAAATGACGCATCCTAGATGCGGTATTAAAGATGATTTGGAAGGTACAGATGATGTGGTATGATGTGGTCCAGGGTCCTCAGGTGCAGTCGGTATGCTGATATTGACATCCCACGTGTGCTGCAGATCGGGTCGCAACAACAAGCATTGCTGGTTCAAGCCTACCACATTGCTAACTTGCAACCGGCCCGGTACGTCTAGGCAAGCTGCTCGCTGCGCTAATTTTTAACAAGATGCAAGGCTTTGGGCAAAACTGGCTTGCGTGGTCGAACTAATGTGGTAGCAGGCGACTATTTGTAGGCGTCGACTGATGTCATAATTCGTCTGGCCTGCTTCCTTACCGCTTCCTCCGGCTTTGACGCGCTCCAGCCATCCGTCACCATCTCTATCATCATCCCAAGTCGCATCGAATTCTCCGAGAAGCGAGTCCGACTTGATTAATCACGCATCTCTCCAAGCGAGTCATCTCCCGTGGTTGTCGCAGCATCGCGCACCCGTGCAAACCCCCACCAGAGCACCAATCAGAGCCCCGACATCGATAGGCTGGCGAGGGGAGCGCTAAGCCCGTGTCCAGCAATTGAAGAAATCGCGAGGCAGTGCGACAGAAGAGCCACACTGCCCTCGCTATACACCTGCAAGCCCATACCAAGTAGTCTGCGTCTGCCCATGAGCGCTGCCCAACGCGTCCGGAGCGCCTAACCGCACACGCACATCCCAGCAGCCCTCGAGCCTCAGTCCCGCCCACAGCCCAGCGCGTGGCGGGGAAAGCCACCATGAATGGCACCGACATGAAGAAGGCGGCCATCAACAAGGCCAAGCAGGTCGCGCAGGCTGCCAACAGCAACGGCGGCAAGAAGCGACGGAAGGGCCAGGACCTCAAGCCCATCATCACCACGGAGAACCAGGGCAACCAGAACGCCTCGCCCGCAGGCTCGACGGGCTCCTTTCAGTACAAGTACGTTCACCACCACCACCACCCGCAACCACTACCCTCCACCACCGCTTGCAGCCTCACCCTTCCCGCCCGCCCAGCCTGCGCCCCCCTCTTTCACTTATTTTAATGCGCCCGACATGCCCTGACTGCCGCAACCTTATACTGACCTCAACCCCGCAGTGTGCAGAACGCCAACTCGCCGCTCGCCCAGCACAAGATGTACGGAAACCAATTAAGCCACTCGCCCGACTCGTCGTCGTCGTCGGTCGATGAGGCCGAGAACACAGCCGACGAGGAGGACTCGGAGGACTACTGCAAGGGCGGCTACCACCCGGTGCAGGTCGGTGAGGAGTACAAGGACGGCAAGTACACGATTGTGCGCAAGCTTGGGTGGGGCCATTTCTCGACCGTCTGGCTGTCGAGGGATAACACCAGCGGCAAGCACGTCGCCCTCAAGGTCGTGCGCTCCGCTGCGCACTACACAGAGACCGCCCTCGACGAGATTAAGCTCCTCAAGAAGGTGGTCGACGCGAACGAGAACCACCCCGGCCGGAAACATGTCGTCAGCCTCCTCGATTCCTTCAACCACAAGGGCCCGAACGGCGTCCACGTCTGTATGGTGTTTGAGGTGCTAGGAGAGAATTTACTGGGCTTGATCAAGAGGTGGAACCACCGCGGTATACCAATGCCGCTGGTCAAGCAGATCACAAAGCAGGTCCTGCTGGGCCTCGACTACCTCCATCGCGAATGCGGCATCATCCACACCGACCTGAAGCCTGAGAATGTCCTCATCGAAATCGGCGACGTCGAGCAGATCGTAAAAACATACGTAAAGGACGAACCGAAGAAGAAGGACAGCGAAGACAGCGTTAGAAACGGCAGGCGGAGACGGAGGACCCTCATCACAGGCAGTCAGCCGCTCCCCAGCCCGCTCAACGCGAGCTTCAACCACGCCGAGCTCTCCAGCTTCCCCGGCAACACACAAAGTCTCAACAAAGTTATGAGCGAGGGTACAGGTAAAGACTCCCCCACGACTATCCCGAGTCCTCCTTCGTCAGACGGTGTCGTAATGAGTGGTGCTCTAGCAACTCCATCTGCCGGCCCCAGCCTGTCCATGGCAGAACGGCTCGGAATCAAGTCGAGCGACGACGACGCGCAAAAGCAACGAGAAAAGTCCGCGTAAGTTATCTCGTGTCCATGTTCGAGTATATACTAATCTTGTTAGTGATCTCCTTACTAAGGAGGTATCGGGCATTAGCCTCGATAAACCCAGCAGCTCGTCCGGAAAAACCGAGCTCGAGCAGCAAGTCGAAAACGCCTTCGAAACCATATCAGTCAAGATTGCAGATCTTGGAAACGCCTGCTGGGTTGGACATCACTTTACCAACGACATCCAGACCAGGCAATATAGGTCACCAGAAGTTATCCTGGGTAGCAAATGGGGTGCCAGTACCGATGTCTGGAGTATGGCCGCAATGGTATGAAACCTAACAAACCTGGAAGGCGTGAACTAACAATACCAGACATTCGAATTGATCACCGGCGACTACCTCTTCGACCCACAATCCGGCACCAAGTACGGCAAAGACGACGACCACATAGCACAAATCATCGAGCTACTAGGCACCTTCCCGAAGGGTCTCTGCATGTCGGGAAAGTGGTCACAGGAGATATTCAACCGCAAAGGCGAGCTGCGTAACATTCACCGATTACGACACTGGGCCCTTCCCGACGTCCTCCACGAGAAATATCATTTCAGCTCAGAGGAGAGTAAGAAGATTGCCGATTTCCTGTTACCCATGTTGGAACTACTACCCGTCGACCGCGCAAACGCGGGCGGAATGGCAGGACACGAATTCTTGAAAGACACAAAAGGCATGGAGGGTGTGGATTTGAATATCCCCGTTGGTAGCAAGGGCGAGGGCATCGAGGGATGGGCGACGGAAATCAAGAAGACGCGGTAGAACGCGGTGAGAAAGGTGCTGAGTGCTGCGTATTTATAGAGGATATGCGTGGAATGGTGGAACGGGAGGGAATGGAAACTGCACTGGTTAGCCTGTTTTTGCTGAGCAATGGAACAGTACTCTGCGCTCGTTACGGTTGGTGGGTGATGTGTTGTTGTTGGAAATGGGATACCGCGATAGAAGCATTACGATTATGACTCAATTGTATAGTGCGCTTTTAAGTGCAACGTTCGCAATCTGGTTTTCAAGAGACGTAGATGTGCGCTTCTGCCTGTGGATGGATGCTGTAGACATGGTGGTTGTGGGAACTTGTGATGCGGATTAAATTTGTCTGAGATATGCCGGTGCATCGCTTCGGATATGTATAAACATGATGACTGTTCTCGAACATGGTCACGTCGGATCGAGACGTGGAGGCGAACGGCCGAGACTCGACTGCGACTGTTCTGTCTCGTGTTCGGCTCTCGCTCTTATTCTTGTCCGGGCCTTTCGTGTTTCGCCGACGCCGTTTTATGGGAAGGAACAGAAAGCCGAGATGCGGTGCGATGCTGATGAGTGAGTTGACCCGAGCGTAGTAGTTGTGAAAGAAAGGGGTCTGTGATGCGACGAGGGAGAGTCCGCAAAAATAGCTCTTGCATGATGTCGATGCCACGCCATGCCATATAACGACGGTGCATCAGCATAAGAAAAAGCCGGTATGTCTAGCTGTGCCACAAGCTGTGTTGCCTCATGAGAGGATTAACGCCGGCAAATGTGTTTGGTGCCCACATTCCTTCCGCGCTGGTCGTTAGAGTCCAAGGTTAATAGTTCGATTTCTCGGCGGGAGAAGGCGGGTGGGTATGCGACATCATCGTGTCACTCCAACAATCAGTGCAACACCGTACATCTCCCGCATTTGTTATGTACATCGTGTCCGTCGTACAAGAACCTCGGTACTCCGATGACCCACACACACGCCGTCCGTACAAGCACGGAGGATGCGCAGCACGCCACCCACTCACAACCCACACATTCCGTAAAATCGACACAAGCAACACCCAAAATCGTCCTATCACACTCCGCTATTAACAAAACCCTCATCGTACAAAAACTCAAATCCGCCCATCATCGTGTTCGCGTAGCTATTGCTATACTTAGCAAGAACACACCAGCCACACTCCCAGCTCGCATATATTGAGTTTCGGGATCGCCAAGTGGGTCGAGCGTCGTCATTAACCCACGCGGCTTTAACCACGGGCCGAGAGTTGGTACCTGTAATTCGCGTACCGCTCCTGACCCTCTCGTTCCCGCTGCTGCTGTCCTCGCTATCAATGGTGGATGCTTGGTCCTGGCACCCGTATCTTTGGGTACAGGGAGTGATCTGGGAGCTGACGATGGTAATTCAAGGGACCCACAGTGACGGGGGCTGTGGAGAGTGGTGTGGTTTGGTGACCCCTTGATGGAGGAGGTGCGTGCCACGCGGAGGGTTGAGCATGGCAAGCTTTGTAGATTGTGATTAAAGTAGGTGGGTACGCGGGTTCTTCTGGTGCTTATCTTCAGCCTCTTGCTTCAAGCTTATTTTGTCCACTTCGTCGAGTTGACTGTCGCTGTCTCTGTCTTCTCTCTCTTTCAAAGTCACTCGTTCACAGCATCACCAGAAGAGCGACTTAATTCTACACCTTCCATAATGCATCTCCCCAACGTCTCCTTACTCCCTCTCTCCCTCGTCCTCTTCTCAGCTACCCAAACTCTCGCCCAAACTTCCACAGACTGCGACCCAACCAAGAAATCCTGCCCAGCAGACACTGCACTATCCGAGTCAGTCTACACCCACGACTTCACCACCGGTGCCGACGATGAGAACTGGAAGGTCACTGCCGGCGATGTGAAGTACACATCGAAAGGTGCAGAGTTCACCATCAACAAAGCCGGCGATGCACCCACTATCCAATCGAACTGGTACATCTTCTTCGGTAGCGTGAGCTTCGTGATGAAAGCTGCGCCCGGCAAAGGTGTAGTGAGCAGTGCGATTCTCGAGAGTGACGATCTAGATGAAGTAGATTGGGAGTGGCTAGGTGGACAACCCGGGAATGTGCAGAGTAAGTCCTCCACCATTCTTCCTATCCATACCCCTTCATATCCACTCATAAGAACCCCCCACTAACGCACACCCCCAGCAAACTACTTCGGCAAAGGCAACACCACAACCCACGACCGCGAAGTCGACGCCCCAATCCCCGACACCCAATCCACCTCCCACAACTACACCATCGCCTGGACCTCCACCTCCACAACCTGGCTCGTCGACGGCACCCCCAAACGCACACTCTCCTACTCCGACGCAAACGGCGGCTCCAACTACCCCCAAACCCCCATGAACGTCCGCATCGGCATATGGGCCGGCGGCGACCCCAACAACGCCGAGGGCACCATCGAGTGGGCCGGCGGCGAAACGGATTACAGCGCTGCGCCTTTTACGATGGTGGTGGAGAAGGTGGAGGTGCGGAACCAGAATCCCGGTTCCAGCTATCAGTATGGCGATTTGAGTGGGTCTTTTGAGAGTATTGTTGTTGATGGCGGGGATGGGAAAGTGAAGAAGAGTGGGAGTGGGGATGGTGATGGTGAGAAGAGTTCTAGTGCGAGTAGTTCGGGGGTGAAGACGGAGGCTAGTGCTAGTGCGAGTGCGAGTGCGACGGTTAATGTTAATGTGGATGGGGGTGTTGGGGGTGAGCATGCGATGGAGACGGGGAATGCTACTGGCAGCGCGAGTATGGCTAGTGTGACGCCGACGGGGAGTGCGACGGGCAGTGCGGCTGTGGCCGAGCAGACTGGTGAGTCTGGTGCTGTGGTGGGTAAGAGTCTCGGTGGAGGGCTCTTGATGCTCAGCGCCATGACTGCGATGCTCTGGATCTAGATGTTAGCTATAATTACTTAATCCATCCTTGGGACAAAAATCATTCTGTATTGGGAGCCTAGACGCTGAGCCGAGTATCTACCCTTCGCGCGAAGTTAGATGTGTCGATAATCTCTTCCAAGATGCAACCTAATCCACCTCCGGCTCGTATCTAGAGCCATGTCCAGAGTTGCCCGATCGTTCCTGCACCACTTGCCAATACATCGAGTATGGAAACTCGGTACGCAGCTGAACGGGAATCAAGTCTTCCAATGGGCTTTCGAAGCTGGGTTCATCCACACGCCGGTATCCTGGAAACTTGACCTTCATACTCTTCTGCAACGCTGCAGCACCCTTGACAGCCGAATCCCCCTCTTTCTCAATCATCTTGCGGAGCATTATACCTACCACCGGAAAGATACACGGGTGGTGTGGTTGATTCTTCTTCCAGTTGTACAGCATACAGGGGATAGCGATGGTCAACCATGAATCTCCTTGGAAAATGAATGCTGGATAGTCGACCGGTGCGACCTTCCGAGCGTACTTATGGATCTGCAGCAGTACCTGGGTGCATCGCATATGCAGCTGCAACACGTCGAATGTGAGAGCCGTCTCATCTTTGCTAACCACCTCCTTGAAGATACGTAGCTTTTCCAGAGAAGACAGCGGCTTGTGCGCATTCGGAGACTTTTTCTGAGCGTCTCCAACCAACAGTTCTAATTTGACGAGCGTGTCTTTCCTTGGTTCGTCATCATGTACGGGCCCCTTCTGTCTTTGTTGACGCCATTTCTCCAAGGTCTTGACTTTCTGGTGCGTCTTGTCGCGTGGCGTCCTATCAACGGACGACTCGAGATACTGGGAATGATAAATCAGGCGACGTGTTCCACTGACGCGGGAAACATAGGTTGAGCTGCTGCCTACGGTGCGAGGTCTGTAACCTTTGGTGAAATCGTGGGCCACATTTCCCATGATCAACAGGACGCGTTTTCCGAATTCAGGGTCTTGTTGCGGTTTCTTGCCCATAAAGATCCAGTCGCTACCTTGTTGCTCGATCAACCATTCCATATCTGCCCATTATAGATCTTTAGGTAAATGTCCGGCACGCTGAGCAGCGTTGTACAGATGAGCCATCACAATGATTTTGACCATCATTTGAGGTACATTCGATGGCTACTTCGTGATACTCTTTGCACAGGGTGGCCAGGAGTACGCCGCAGAACGCGGGATCGCACCTCAATAGTGCGAACCCAGGTATCTTCCGGAATTTTGCCGGTAATTGTTCTTCATCAATATCGAACCCCATCTGGGCCTTTTTATTGACAATCAAGGCTTCGGCAAACTCTTTGCGGTCGATAACGCTTTCACGACAGAGTGTATAGATGTCATCTAATTCCTCAAATCCTTTGACGTCGAGGTAGGCTTGGTATCCTGTGATGATCTGCTGTCCGATCTTGTAGAGAAGCTCCTCACCGACAGATAAATGACGCTCCAGCTCTCTTTGCATGTCCCAGAAGATTTGCAGCGAGAAAAAGATCCAGCTTTGCAGCCGGCCCTCGCGAAGCATGGCGAATGCAGCCTTTCGTACCATGTATTCACCCATGAAACGGGGTTCTATCGAAGGTGATGCTGCAAGCTGTGAAACACACTTGAGGAATCTCTTTTCATCGTTGGAGTATCGAAATTCTTCGTTCTTCGTTATATCACTGAATGTGAAGAGGAGCAACTCTGTGACATGCTTGCATACGACAGTGTTGAAGCTCAATGATTGCTTTCCTTGTTTGTAAGCGAAAGGCTCCCCACAATCGTTATTTGCATTGACGAATGTCGAGCCTGGTTCAACCTTGGAGCGGCTGCGCTGTAAGAAGCCGATGAGTTCGCTGTGCACACCATGACCATTTGAGCCCTTGAATCGAGGGTTAGATTCCTCAAAATCGTTGCTCAACTTCTCTATCATTGTCAAAGCGACGTTCATGGTTAGCGCGGCGGCCTGGAGACCAATGTCGCCGTTCGCGAACTCACGCCAAGTGCGTCTGACTGCAATCCTGAGATCTGTAACGTCCATGAGAAAGCAGTAGATGGCGAAGGTAACGTCAGTTTCAGACTCTTCGAGCTTGTAGGTCACCTTCGACTTGGCGGGTGTGGCGTGGACCTCGATAATCTCGGGCATATGGTCGGACTCCGGGAGAGCCTCATTCTCCAGCAGCTCGAACTTGTTACTCGTGCGTATAGCTTCTGCCTTTGTGGTCTTCAGCTGCCGAAGTTCGACTGGTGGCCTCTTGGCGGCCTTGAGGATTCCGAGGACGTCTTCCAAAGTCTTGATGAAGTATTGGTGGCTCGCGTTGTTCTCCTTGACGGCGTTGTCTGCACAGTCAGAAGTGCTTGCGTACCAGACTGCGCAATCTTTGCGACCTCGAATGACAGCCTGCAAGGTTCCGAAGACCGAGGTTGGAACACGTGCACGCGCATCGTTGGCGATAGCTGTAGCAAGAGTGACGAACGATTTAGCCGTGATCTGGTACGTAGCTGGGGCGTTCTTTGCGTCTTTCCGGGCGTTTCCCTTCAATCTACCTCCCGTAGGCGGTTTCCCATGTTGTTGACTATCACTGAACACGTCGTTGACGGTACCAGTGGCGCGGGCTGTCTCAGCTAGCCATTGAACGAGATCTTCGGTTCCTCTCTTGTACTTCTGATACGCATCGAATAGCAAGGGCGTAAGCGCCATTATTGGCAAAGGAGATTGGGTGAGAAATATGGCAACGTGTACTGGTCGCGTCGCAAGTTGGATGTAGCCAAGCACCTGGAGGTGGGGCATAGCTAGACTGATATACTAAACCAAAGCCGTCCGTGCGCGCTCGCAATGAAGGAGGCTTCAGAACAGAGGAACTGCTGTTGCGTGGGCAACGGGGATAGAACATAGCTAATATGTTACTGCACAAGACACGGTGACGGAGCGGCGCTGCATACCTGCAAGTAAAATTAGACCAACACATCGACAGATACATGTGATGAGCATCTAGTGCCACTGTGCTCTTTCCACATCCTTGCTCCATCCATGGCAAGAGAACCAAACAAAATAAATTCGATGAGTCGAAAGCTTCGAGAAGCACATTTACTGTGATGTCGATGCCCGCTGCAGGTTGTAACTACACAAAGACCTCGTTGGAGTGCGATGCTTTAGGCGATGCGACGATATGGGACGACATGACGTGAACAGGATATTGTTGGACAATTGCTAAAGACTGACGGCAATGGGAACTTTACCATGTTTTTCAGAGGCTGCTGCGATGCGAGCATGTCTTCTCAAGCGGCTCCATGAGTGGTAACGAAACTGTCCACATCCAGGTATGCGACCTTTTGCTACATTCCATTAGCTTGAAGTCGTTGACTGATGAATTTCGATCAGAGCTAGCGATCGTCCGGGTTAGCCATCTACCTGCAAGTCGGCATACGTTGGCCAAAAGCTGCGGTTACGGTGTCGGTATAAGGTCTGCATTTCGCGTGAAATGAAGCATGCAAAGCGTTGTTCGTGAGAAGTGCGGTCGTCTAGATCGTGGAGGGTTGTCTATCCCGAGGTCTTCCGGTGGCGAACGTGTCAACGCACGGTCCTGGCGATGTGGGGCTCCGGCTCGCCGGTGGCAGCCTGCCTTCGTTCATTGCGACCACAATTTCTCTAAGAGCTCTGAACTTAGCCATCGCAATCTCTCTCCATCTTTGCACTCGGTGCAATAATTTGATATCGCCTCCGCACACTGCAGACCACTCGTTAGTACAACGCGCCGCAAGACCAAGTAGGTATCTAGACATTGTCTGCTCAGCATGCTATGACATGTCGCTACCTAGCTTGATGTTGATAATCATAGACCATACAGGAGCCTTCTGATTCTCATTAACATTGCAGAAGTGTGTAGCGGACCAGCGCGTCCCAAATGCCAGGCCCCAGTCTGGATCGAAGGTGCAACTTCTTCATTCGCTGAAATGTGAAGCGCTCTTTTGCAACGTCGGCGTAAGCAATATGATCCAATGGAGGATGGTCTTGCAGCCCTCCTGCCTCACACTGCCCCGCTCGGCTTTCACATGCACCGCCCCTATATGCTATCTGCTCAAATAGTCGTCAGTCGTATTCTGGAACCGCCCCGGATCTGCCAACTTACAGCAATACCAGCTCCCCATTCTCGACACCTTCTCTCTTTGCGCGGAACTTCATACGAACTAGTAGCCACCCAAAAAGTTGGGTTTCGAGCTTCGGCATACGCATGTCTCGCTCCTTCCAGTACCGGCCTTTGGACCGACAGACTTCCTCGATCAGACTCATACGGCTCCTAAGCGAAGATTCCGCAGATGGTCACATTCAATGCAAGATTGAATGCGCTACTACAGAAGCCTCATACACCTGCCTCTCATACGTATGGGGCGATGAGGGTGAACCCTGTACTATTCTCATGGACGGCAAACCGTTCAAAGTGCGTCGCAACCTACATCGATTCCTTACACAGGCAAGACGGACCAAGCATCTACTAAGTGCACGTATCTGGATCGACGCCCTCTGCATCAACCAGGACGACTCTTCAGAACGAAATCATCAGGTGCAGCAAATGGGGGTGATTTTCAGCCGAGCGAACGATGTCGTGTCATGGCTGGGGGATGACGTCAATATCTCCGAATGCTTGCAGTACCTGCGGCTACGTACTATGAGCGAAGGCCACGCAAAAGTTAAGGAGACACCGAACTTCGAACAACCTGACTTTGCTGAGTTTGGGCCGGGCTTTTACCATCTTTGCGTTGCTGAATACTGGGATCGGGCATGGATTACGCAGGAGCTCGTGCTTGCACGGAAGACAACACTCATGGCCGCTGACATCGAACTGGACGGTTCATCCTTCCCAGAACTTCCAGATCGGGGAGAGGGCTACCTTTCACGACTCGAGCCACTCCACCAATCTGTTCCTATCAACTGGAAGGGTAGAAGTCTTATCTATCTCATGGACAAATTCAAGCTCAAGGAGGCACACACCTGCCGAGATCGTGTCTATTCATTACTTGCGCTTTGCGGCGAAGGAAAGGATTTACAGGTCAACTACGAAGCTACAGACCTTACAGTGGCAAAACATATCTTAAGATCATGCGAGAAGTCTTTCTGCTTGTGCGCCATCAATTTGGTTGCGTCCATCCTGCAGCTGAAGTCTCCGGATCTAAGCGAAGGAACTCGGGACGATGGACTCGAACTGTTCGCAACGATGACGCTTTCTATAGTTTCACAGGATTTTCTCCACGCCTTGTGCACAAGCGAATCATGTCATCCTTGGAAATCAAGATGCGGTGGTAGACAGTATTGCCATTTACCAGGCTTCGTGGTAAAATCGCCTTCTCGTAAGCTGCTATCGATACAGCTCTTGCTGCGCAATATCTGTGGGCTATACCCATTTACTATTGTCAGGCTTGATGAAGTGGCTCACGTTCCCGGTTTCGTTCTCCGATGGCAAGGAAAGGAATTTACCGTACGATCTTACGACTGCTCCTTGCGATTGAGCACTGACAAAGAGAGCTATGAAGTGAAATTTTCTTTCGATCTCCTTGTCAAACTCGCCCAACTCCATTATGGCTGGTCCCACGGGCTGTGCGTTCGCGTAGCTGATGTAGGGACGGAATCAGCGTCGACCTATGACGATCCTGCGTTGCGGATGCTTTCTTGATGGCTATTTTGAGTTTTCAAAGGTGTTGTTGGATCTAGAAATTACAGAATCGCCGGCAGATGCTTTCTTAAGATCATTCACTTCGAGACCATGGTGTCGCGCATGGCGAGGCTTCGCGAACCCTCACAGGTCTCGGGTTTCGGCTTTAGTGCAAAATTAAGGCAAAACAACTGGCTGCTTTAAACATGCCTCTAGATTAATGCTATGTGTATTAATTAGACAAACGCCTAGGAGCACAACTAGAAAGTGCAACGGATGGGTCGTTCCTACTTTTACGCAAAAGAAGTCATATCGTTCAATCATACCCCTTCTTCCAACTCAACATTAACATCAACCCCATGCTTTTCGAGCAGCAGTAGCATAGACTCCAGCCCACCCTTTTTCGCTCTTCGTACGCACTCCTCTGCTGTCCCAGGGGAATGCAGATTCGCTCCTCGTTCGAGAAGGAACTCAAACAGCGCTGTATGTTCTGCGGCGATCGCTCCTGCGAGAGGACTATCCTTGCCGATGCTTTCCTTTACGTCTACACCGGCGTCAAGAAGTAGCCCGACCACGTCCAGATAAGGCCCTCTTTCCATATTCGCTAAGAGCTTGGTGGGTACTACTGTGCGGCTTTCATTCATGCCCACTTCGACAACCGCATCGCTGATGTTGACCCCACGATCTAAGAGCAGTTTCAAGACTTTGTGTTGGCCATAGCGAGCAGCGCTCGCAAGAGCTTGATTCGGGTCGGCCCCATCGTCTAGTAGAAGCTCGACGATAGGTACGTAGCCACGATCGATGGCGTGCTTGACTCCCTCGTTTCGGAGTTTACATGAGACCTCGTAGTCCGATATGAAAGACATGCAGACTGAGTGCCGATTCCGATCTTCATTGGTATGTGCGGCGACTCGGATTAGATGCGAAACCATATCCATCCTGCCAAGTGCTGCGCAATGACGGATCCTGCCGTAAAGCTGTTTCCTACCGGTCGGATACATGCCATGAGCGATGCGCAAGGCCTCAATGAAGTCCCATATCTGAGGATCGCGAACGCTTGCGCGGATGTCGTACAGTGGGCCCTTGCCCCAAGTTGTGGAGCTTTCGAAATGCCACGGCCAGTCCTCGCTGCGGAAGTTGTATAGGAATCGAACAATGTCTATCCGACATCCTTTTGCTGCAGACTGAAAAAGTTGGAATCTTAACCTTGGGCCGAGATCGGATGCTTCGCTGGTCATGAGATACTCTAGAAGTTCCTCGTTGCCAAATCTTGCGGCGAGCTCAACATAGTCTCCAAATACACAGCTGTTATTGGGGCTCTTAGGATTTGACAACATGGCATCTTGTAGTTTTGTAGACTGCCGAATGTACGATAGCGTATTGGTGCAAAGCGCGGCACCAAAAAGCTGTTTTTCGGTTTCGATAGAGTCCCACTTGAGTGTACGTCGGAAATCATCCCTCAAACGCTGCTTATTCGACTTGCTTGCCCATGCCTCCACTGGGAAAAGAGTGTGAACCACGTTTGCGATGATGCTATCGTCGAGCTTATGGCCGTGGCTCAGAGCTGCTATCTGAACGGCTATGTTTCGGACGTCAATTAGGAACCGATTGCCATTCAAAGGCTCATTCATGACTCGATACTCCAGATAGGACTGATAAAAGTAGATCACCTCCCACGAATAGCAACGGATGAACATGGTCCCATCGAGTAGCCGGAAGGTACGGAGTGCGCGCATCACCTCTTGCGCGAAATAATCTAGCGGTCGTCAGCTTTGAAGCTTAACACAGGATAGTGCTCCATACGGTTTATGAGTCTCAGACGCAGACCTCTTTTCGTTCCCCGAGCAAGGATGGCATGGTGTAAGATCGCCTCAAAGAGCTCCCTAGACAGATCAAGGAGCTTCATCGTGCTCTGATAGCTGTCCCTCCTCTGGTAAGTGTGCAAAGGATGGCCGTGTGATGAAGATGCGGTTACTTTGGAAGCGAATTACTGTGTCCAGTTGGTTGGCGTCCCTTGTGACAAGGAAGAGGCGTGGCAGGGCGCTCTGCGGTATTCGCCATTGCGGCACGGTATCTTGAATAGGTTTGCGGCACAGACGGGGCCAACGATTGTAAGCCTCGCATTACTTAGGCGCCAATAGGAGTCGTGGTACGCGAAAGTGATTATGAATCGGTACCGTGTGTGGAACTCTCTTTGCAGAAGGGGCTATGTAGCTTGCGAGAGCGCTAGCCCCTCGATCACGTCGATCGGGCTAGCTCAGGGTCACGCCCGACATCTGGAAGCTAGTCTTCAGGGCTTGTAAACCTCCCGTCAATCCACACTTGGGCAGCTGCGGCTTCGCGACCTAACGTTCTGAACGATTATCCCGCATGACAGCTTGCGGCATCGCATAAACCTCGCATGCGATCATGACTGATACTATTTCTAGGCACGCCAGCCCCCGGGGCTCACTTGATGGTCTTTCGCTTTGACCTCATGCCGGCAACACATGTGGGTAAGTCGTCTCAACCACGCACACCACATGTGTTAATATTGCGACTATACGACGCTGCAATTAGTCTCAACTAACGAGGCGCGGCTCAATAACACGATGGAGACGTGCGCTCTGTAAGCAAGGCTTCGTACGTTTCGATGAGCCAATATATTTCTAGCCCACATTTCGGAAAGGAGGAACGAGTGAATTAACAGGAAAACAGGAGGAGTGAGCGATCGTGACGGACCCAACATACGAAATATCCATCGCTCTCCAATCTACCCTGTCCTCCGCCCAACATCCTCATCTACGTTGCCCAACGCAACCCTCCGTCAATCAGCATCAGTGCTTCCTATGGAGAACTCGGAATGTACACATCCTGAACAGTCTCCCACAGCTCGTCAGGCCTCTGTAGATGATGTAGCTCACTTGCAGGGAAGCCAATGGGCTCGTCACCCCTCCTCCAGATTACATTTTCCTCGCCAAGGTGGAAAGCTTCGGCCGGTTCCATGTAGACATTCGAAGTGTCTTCCTTCACAGGCACAACTGTGATACTATCCACACGGGCATTACGGGTAAGATCCGGAACCTCGAACGTCCACCAATTCGAGCCCTTGTCGGAATACGGTTGATTCACACCGTGGCCACTGGGCAGTACAACGTAGACCCTTCCTCCTACTGCTTGAGCATAAGCTTTGGAATTCGCAGCCCAGTAGTAGTCAAGACTGGAGGGAGCTTGGAATGCATTATACTCCTTCGCGTACCTCCCACTCCCGGCGTTCGGTAGTACGTTATTCATAGAAGGCATCGTATTATGCCCGAGTTGAAGTCTGTCTTCAAGATTTCGCTTAAAGATGCTGTCTTTCTTTTCTCGATCGAGTCCAGAGTAGAAGAACCATGGTTGTCCGGTGAGTCCGTCCTGAGTGATAGTTTGGCGAAATTGGCTAGCACGAGTTGCAACATCGATGACTGGAACAGATGCGTCGTCGGGATCGAAAGGGTCGCTCGCCGATGCTGCTGGCTGGTTATGATTGTTCCTTGCTGATGGCGGATACTGAACGGCGTTTGGCTGACCGGGATTGTTAGCCGCGGGTGCGTTCGGGGCTGGATTGGGATTTGGAGCCGGATTGGGGTTCGGGTCGGGAGCTGCTGGTTGCGAACTAGAGCCTGGACCGCCCGTATCATCCCCGTTGTTGTTAAACGCTCCTTCGGTTTCCTGCGAATCGGAAAAGCCACCAGAGGTCTCCTGCTGCTCACTGAACCCCCCAGACTCACCCTGCTGATCACCGGCATCAGAAGGAGTGTTCTGCTGGTCTGGATTTACATGAGGTGCGTTTGGACTGTTGTCGTTGGGTCTGTCTGGTCGTCCTCCGCCACTGGCTCTGCGGTCGAGTGCGGGCGGGAGAGCATCAGTACGGGAAAGACGAGGCCAATTCGTGTTGTTGAATGGGTGGCTACAATCGACTTCGTTCTGGCATGGAGCGATCGGTATGATTGGTTTGCCGCTACTTTGGAGGATGTATGCGGACAACAATCCAAGAGCAATTGTCTTTGGCACCGAGTGACGCATGTTGATGGTGTTGTTGAGTGGCGAAGGTGTTCTGATACGAAGATATAATGTGCAGAATGATCTTAATATTAGATTTTGGGTGAAGAAGGGAGTAGGTCACTGTTGTGCTGGACGTCGGGTCAGGAGTCGTGGCTCTTATGTCTTCCTCCGTCGTTGCTCTGCGTGTCTCGTCCCACCGAACTTTCCTGGGGTCACATTCGAATCAGACAACAGATTTGCACATCTAGCCTCATGCCAGATTTCACATCTCAATGCTACGTCATAACTACTCGTTATTAAAGGCAGCGTTTGGGTTCTTTGTCCATGTGCTGCGGACGGCCCGTGGCGAAGTTCGGCAGTGACACTATGTGGAACACGATCGCCGTGTTGGATGTCATGTATGCTCTTCGAAGAGGTGGTAATATCTCTAGATGAAACTTAACAGTAGATTAAGTCGCGTCCGGGTCTTGCGGGGGCGGCTTGTAAGTGACGATGGTCGCCACGCCGCAAGTCCAGACGCCGCACGTTGAGGCGGCGCAGAGCCATTACCACACCGATGTGATGACATACGGCGCCATATTTGATTACCCTATGTCACAGAAGGGGGCCATGGTCGTTTTCATCGCATCCTAATGGAGTTGGGACTGCGGCATAGAAAGGAGATGGAGTACTCAGTGTCGCGACTCGAAGCCGATGTAACTGCCGACACCACAAATGCAGTGAGATGACGCAGAAACAAGGACATATAAGGAGTAATCGAGAGTACAGTGATGGCATCCTGCATCTCAAGCTCACGAAAGTCGAACGAGCATGACGCGTGCAGTGTAGGTGACACCATCATTACGAGAATGGGGTCCAGAGGGTCTTGCATCAGGACACGAGAGGCCAAAGGGACACGTCGCGATCTCTTGTGTGGACAATGCAACTTCTATGTCCTGTCACTATCAGATATAAGAAGCGAGCAAAGCGGCAGTCGATGAGAGCATCAACATCAGGTATCGCTACAATCTTCAACTACTATCAATTATTCCAAACGGTCCCAAACATTCTTATCCTAGTAACCACATCTTGTACTATCGCATTCCCTCCTATTCAAAGTTTCATACTTGTACATCTTATCACCTCTCGCCATGTCAGGTTTCTTCGCCGAGCTCGGTCTCAGTGTAGCTTTCACCATGATCAGTCTTGCTCCCATGGTCCCCGATTGGCTCAACGGCAACCCCAAGCCACAAACCAAGGTCAACGTACTGGTCGGTCTGCCGCCGTTAGATGCCGATGAACAGAATAAGAAGGACGAGATCTACAAGAAGTTGAGCTACGGCGGATGCGCTCCGGAAGTGTCACTCTTCAACGCCAACGGAGACCGGGTTGGCTACAGCAAAAACAAGAAATGCAAGCAGGTCATTAGCCAGAACAGTCCCACCGACATCTGGGCCGACTACATCAAGCCAGGCGAAACGGAGAAAGCCGAGTACATCACCGTATCCGCATCTGGAACCGACGCTATCTGCATCTCAGCTATAGCAGTCACATACCCCACTAGCAGCGACACGTACGCTTTCCTGCCCGGCGAGGTAGCTGCCATATGCAACACGCACAACCCAGATTACAAGTACTCCTGGTCCCCATCCGCGACACAGATCCAGTTCAAGTCCGAATCCGGGCAGACCCAAGACGGGCGACCGAAATGCCTGTGGATCGACAAGCCCGACGACGACGGAGACTCAGCGACCCACTACGAAGGATTCCAAGTTCATCTTCCCGACTTCAAGCTTGACAACACTACCTTCCATGGATGGCAAGAAGACCCCGGACAGATGTGCGACTCGCTGGCGCGATTTGGCTCATACGACAGGCTCGACCCAATGCTCTGCCCAGAGATCTTCAGTCCGGCGCCACCTAAAGGTGCAAATCTTCCTTTGGATACCGTCTCGGCATGTATACCAGCTGCGAAAGACAGCACGACAGACCCTGACATCTGCGAGGACGACCGTTTCACGTACCAGGAACGATACGATCTCATTGTTATGTACGACCAGATGTGTCTTAACGAAGATTGGTGGTATTATAAATGCGAAGAAAGGCTTTCATGCCCGCCCGGACCGTCAAAGCATCGGTCGCTTCTAAGATCGCGATCTTCTTCATCCTACTGGCCATTTCCCCATACTCCCAGATCGAAATATCGGCGCACTTCACCCGACCATCCGCTCCAGAGGCAGTTCGATGGAGTACTAGTCAAGAGTCAAGATGTTACGCAAAGTGCAGTGGAAGTTTGTCAGAGTAACGGCAGTGTCGGACCTGACTTCTATTCCGAGCCCGAGCAGATGTTCTGCGACATGAAGACGCGTGAACTGTATCCAGCATGTAACGGTACGGTTCAGATGACTTGTTTCGATCCAACTCAAAATGAGACGAGAATTGAGACTGGTGACGGAGAAGTGGATAAGCGTGGCGAGCAAAGGACATATGTGGAAGTGAAGGATTGGTCGTGAACGGGACGAGCAGATGGATGATCGCACAGGGCTGGTCCCAACGTTGATATGTGTCGAAGTTGGAGAGCGTAGATATCGGTCCCGATCAGCTGATTGTGGCTACGTGATCGCTCGGCGCTCGGCTATATAGCGAGGGATTTCATCCCAACTTTCTTATGTAGTAATCAATCACAACATACTTAAATATCTCCGATCTTCGATCGTCTCGCCAGCTCCAACAACATGTCGTTTCCAGTTGTACCTCCTCGTATCTAATACCTCATACTCCTCACCCCCTTCTTATGACTAGGACTATCCATCCAACTCTCCTTAAACCTATCCTCTCCATCATCATCCTGATCCACATCCCCCAGATCAATACCAGTAACACCATCCACATCTTCACCGTCACTTCCAAACTCTTCCTGACCACCAACGCCGCCTTCAGGACTCCAAACCGGACTTGTAGCAATCTTCGGTCTTGACTTGAACACCCTATCGTAATCCACTTCGTCACTGAATAGTTGCTCGGTGGGTGTACGCTCTATGCTTTCGAGCTTTGCTTGTTCTAGGAGTTCGAACGATTTGCGGTTCCGGGGTGTATCAAATTGGTTGACGGGGAAGAGTGATGATCGGCTAGATTTACGCTGTTCCTTCTGTGCTGTGGCGGAGGGGCGGGGGTTGGATTGCATGGCTTCCATAGTGAGCCGGGTTCGTTCGGCCAGTGTTGCGCGTCGGTCGCCGTCTTCATCTCCAGTGATAGAAGGGATAGGTGGTGGTCCCATAGATGGCAACGGGAGATCAGGTGACTCTGGAACAGGTTCGAAAGAGTTTGTCCGTGCCATTGTCATGCGTGTGCGTCCGATGAGCGAAAGGGACATACGTGGTTGAGGTTTCTTGATCGGAGATGGGGTCGCATTACCGATGGAGTTGATGATCTGGTCGGCAAGTGCTTCTTCAGCATTTAGTTCTGGGGGATCGAAAGTTGGGATTGGTGGTTCAGAGGGGTATTCTGGCGATGGCTCAAGTAGCTTTTCAGGAGAGAGGTCTGTTTTTTGCTCTGAGTAATTACCAAGTGTCTTGGCAGCTCCAGACGATGAGTTGTCGACGATTGGCTCGGAAACAGCAGGCCTCGTCTCCGGTACTGGTGTGCGCTCGTTATCAGTCTCCGTCGGGGATGCTTCATGCTGAGTCGTAGCTCTACTCAACGCAGATGATTGGCCAATTAGTGTGGCATCTGAGTCGATTGGTGTGGCAGTTGTCGGAACGTGCCGAGATGGTCGGGGTAGGATCGGGACATGTTCTAACGAGTTTGGTCTTGATGGTGACTGTAATTTGACAGGCTTAGCTGGAATCACTGGTGCTTTGCGTATCGTCTCCGTCTGAGTAGACTTCCTTGTGAGAAGTGGTGGGCGAGCAGCCTTGGCCGTCGAGGTACTTCTATGATGTATAATTGTAGATGCAGTACTAGCCCTGACTTTGGCGGCTCGCGCCAGCTCACTGTCCATATCAGACAGGATGTCTTGAAACTCCGTTCGTATAGTCGGCCTCTTTACACTCCCAGATTCTGCGGTGTGCTTCGCCGACGGCAATTGATATTGCGAGTGATCATCGAAGTGGAACTCCTTTACTGGCGCCGTAGTCTGTCCGCTTCCCGATGTTTCTTTCCCTGACTCGTCGTTTTGTAGCTCAGCATGGAAAGCCTTCCACTTTTGTAACCTCTCCTGCTGCTCTTGCACTCTTGCTTGCAGATTCTCCAGTAATCCAGTTTCAGGCGCGACATCTTCTAGCTTTCTGCCTTTCTCCACCATATGCAAGACCTTGTCGAAACGGCTGTTTAGGAACGCATCGTCCGCCTGTACGTTCTCGCCGCGTAGCATTACGTCGAGCCACTGTTGGTTGCCAACCCAGTTGTCCTTGAGCTGTTTCTTGATGGCATTTGCTTCTTTCTGTGGTATCGCTGGCTTTTGCGCTCGAGGGATTTCTTTGCATTTGCCTATGCGACCCCGGATATCTGCTGCCTTTTTGTCCAGAAGACCATGGAATTCCATGTACTTCAGCCTCTTCTCTTCTTTCTGTCTCAGCACGTTGACGAGCGCTGCCTTGTGTGCGATAGCTAGGGGCAGTAATGACCGTTGCTGTTCGACTGAGAGTGTTGACGCTGTCGCAAGTTTTCTTGCGACAACGGCATCTCTGCCACCTCCGTCTTGCGCCGCAAGAACCTTTTTGAGTACGGCATTCGAAAATACAGCCAATATCTCGTAGAACTTCTCGCCCTTGCACTCGTCAAGCATTGTCTTCCTAAGAACTGACTCTCTGCCCAAAGCGCCGTTCTTCTTCAGTTCGTTCAGACATCGGTATAGCGCAGCGCGGAGGTTTAACGATTGGAGTGGTTCAAGCGGCGGGAAGAAGGGTTGGAGTTTCTATAGCTGAGTCAGACATAGATCAGCGTGAGGTTTCATCCCAGCATACCTGTGCTGTCTCATTGGGATCCCATATTTCGAAGAGTCGAAATAGCGCCCATTCAGCCCCGCCAATTCTCTGTCGCTGGTCTGCATTCTTTGCCGAGAAAGTTTGTATTGTGATTTCAGGCCAATCCGGTCGCAAATCCAAATCCAACAATCGCAAATTCGTTACGAAAAGGCGGATATCGGGCGCTGCTATTGGGTTCACTGCTTGAGGTTTGGGAATTGTCTTGACCGACGCGGTGCGCGCATGGCCGCTCATGGTAGTCGCGGTGGCCGTAGAGGCGGTTGAGGGCGGTCGAGACATGTTCGCGACTGCAAGGCATACATTCGCGCGGCGACCCTGGTCAAGGTCCCTGAGACTTGGGGTGCATGCGTGGTGTTGCGGTGTGACGGGACCCTTGCGTTGTTTGCCAAGGCGGGTGTTATCGATAGGTCCGTTCGCGCCTTCTGTTCCCTGTCTGACTTTCGTCACTTGTCCCGCCATTCTTCACTCGCCAAACAGTCACCGTTTATAAGACAATCACGCACCCACTGGACTTCTATAAACCTCCTACCCCGAACCGCATTCGAGACACAAAGCAATCATGACAGTCGACGAAGCAACCCAGGTCAACGGCGTGCCCGACCCTAACGCCGGTGTACTTGACGCGAAGAAAGCAGAACAGAAGAAGTGGACAGTCGAGAGTGGTATGTCATGAACAAGCAATAGCTCGTCCGTATGCGACACCTCTCTTACCCCTCATACCTCTCATCAACATAGCGCTAACCTACCCCAAAGTCCTTGCAGAGAACGCACTTAAGTACGCCGAAAATACCGACTCACCGCTCCCCTTCTTCCACCTCCTCGAGCGTCTAAAGACGACCAAGCGTGCGGGATGGCAGCGTTTCAAAATTGGCGATGGCGAATCTATATCCGACCACATGTACCGCATGAGCATCCTCACCATGATGGCTCCTGCTTCAATAAGCTCCAAGCTCGACATTGCGCGATGCTGTCGCATGGCTGTTGTCCACGACATGGCTGAGGCGCTTGTCGGCGACATTACACCTGTAGACGGAATCGCCAAGGAGGAGAAGAGCAGGAGAGAGACCGAGACCATGGACTACATCTGCACAAACCTGCTGGGCAAGTTCAACGGTGGACTCAACGGCCAGGACATTAGGGCGTTATGGCAGGAATACGAGGACAGCGAGACGGCCGAGTCGCACTTTGTGCACGACATCGACAAGATTGAGCTTCTCGTTCAGATGGTCGAATACGAGCGCACGTCCAAGTGTGAGAATGATCTTGGGGAATTCCAGTGGGTCGCAGATGTTATCAAGAGCGAGGAAGTCAAGGCATGGGCGCAGCAGATCATCCGTGAGAGGGAGCAGCTGTGGAGCGCTGCCGGCAAGATAGCGAAGCCTGCTAGTGCGTACAAGAAGTCGCCTTGATAGACAACCGCGTATGGTGCCGAGCGCACTCGCATTACGATAGACGGGCTTCTTCACTGGCGCATTTCATGAGGTACGACGGCTTAGTAGACGGTAATTGCATGTCTAGAATTCATCTTTCCGTATGTAAACATCATTTCTCTCTCAGTCGTGATGTTTAATCCTCTTCACCCCTCTCAAGGAGGCCTTTCAACTTGACATCAACAACAACTCCAGCACTTAAGAATTAGACAAGCTAATCAATCTCCTCTTCTTCACCTCCCTACTCGGCGTCCCCGCGAGCCTAGGCATACCCCCAGCCACTCCGTTATCCCCAAAACCATAATCATGCTGGCTATACCCACTACTCCCACTCGCACTATTCCAAACCCCCTTCGCCCCCAACCCCCCATACTCGCCCTTCCTAATCTCATTACCAGACCTACGTCCATGCCAGTAACACAAGTCCGCGCTGGGCCCCCTATACTTCGGATGCAGAGGGCACAGCGGACTATTAGGAAGGTGTTCAGGGACGAGCCATTCAAACTTGCGTCGCTCTTCTTCTTCCTGGCGGGCGAGCGCTGCGAGAGTGCGTTCGTCGGGGGTGTCGGGGTAGTGCGATTGGTGGATGCGGGACCAGACGTCGTGGCCCAGCATGGGGGACGTTGCGGCTAGGGAGGGACTGGCTGGTGGTTTTACGCCCAGGTAACCTGCTGCGTTGCCAATCTCGTTGCTTGTGCTTGCCGTGAGGGCGCTGCTCGGGCCAAAGTCAACGGGTTGGTTGATGAAGTCGCTGCGTGGGCCTTCGGGACCTTCATCTTCCCCTTCATCCTCGGGGTTGTCGATATCGTTTGCTAGGCTCATGAGTAGGGCGTCGGAATCCCAGTAGCCGCCTGGGCTGGACTTGGGCTTGTTGCGTGTGTTGACCGCGCCGCCGCCGTGGACGTCGAAGAAGAAGTCTGCTAGCTTGCCTTTGACTTCGCCGTTTGAGTCGAACATGGGTGGGGTTGGTACGCGTTGGAGGCCGGGAGGGATGAAGGCTTGCGGTGCATGCATCTGTGCGAGAGACTTCACTGGAGGTACCTGTTTGCCCCGAGCCGGGAAGAAGGAAAATGGAGTTTGTTGTTTGGTAGCCTCTGTGCCATTTTGGTCGGAGATGCGGTTTGAGCGTCGGAAGGGATTGAAAGAGAAGCGGCGATTGAGCGATTGCGCTGGTCCAGGAGAGGGAGGTGCATCTTCGCTCGATTTGTTCAGCCATAGCCAGCGGCGCGAACGTGTCGCCTTGGATTCGCTCGCTATTTGCTGCAACTCTGCCTTTGTTCGGGCTTGCTGTTCTCTGTATGTCTTCTCTTCTGCTGGGGTCCAACTCCCATCAGGTGTCTTGGCCACCGTCGAATCGCTGGCACTCGTACCACTCTTCTCACTCCTGCCACTTCTCGTTCTTTTCGATCTCGGACGTTCAATGTAACACCGATCTCGTACTTTCGGTGGCGGTCGTTCGAACTTCGGGGATTGCGACGAGAAGATCGCATCGGTATCGGGCAGGAGACCTATGCCACCTTTGTTGTCATTCCTCAGCGCTGAGGTGCTGTCCCGAATGTAGTCTTCTTCGAGGATTGGCGTAGCTTTGGCCATTGGCATTGGCTCCCACTTCGCCTGCTCTTTGCGAATCCACGGTGTTTTAGGACTTCGCGCGCGTGGAGCACCGAGGTTGGCCATGATATCGACGGGTGAGCGGCCGCGAGCAAGTAAGTCGGGAATGACGGTTGGCATGGAAAGATCGAGATTGACCTTTCTGCGGTCCCGTAGTCCGCCTTTCCGCGTTGGAGACTGTGGACTCGACGGTATCTTTACATCTTTTGTCGGTGTTGTTGGCTCTTCGATAACAACGGATGGCTTTGGTGCTTGCTCGTAGGACTCCTTTGCCTTGACAACAGGGAGTGGTGCGAATGATAGCATGCGGTCCTTCTTGTTTAGTTTAAGCGGAATTCCTTCCTGGGGATCGCGCCGGTCTTGGTCATCTTTGCCGTCGGGCATGTGCAGCATCCTGAATTCTGGTACGTGCCGTACGATGCCCTTGGCAAAAGCTGCGATAGATGACCTTCTATGATCGCGGACGTAAGAATCATTGGTTTCTGTCGAAAAGGAACCCGTTCGAGCTGTAGTCTCAGAGGTGCGCGAGTCCATACTGTCGATATGCTGTAGCTTGCTGTTTTGTATGTGGTCCGCATCGTCTATCGTCGTCCGTCGAATTATCTCTTCCAGCGGTGGAGGTGTTTTCGGGCGTTCTTGCTCCATCGCCATCGGGTTGCGACTGTGCCTGCTCTCATTTCCAAGGCCTGATCGTTGATCCCAGCTGAAACCTTCACGTCTGTCGACATGTCGCCTTGGGGTGATTCCTTCGTCATTTTCTGATGACTCAGTGCTGACGATCTGGTCGGCATGGTCCTGAAGTGAGGTGTAATGTCTAGTGAGAGACGTCGGCGAGCTCGGACCCAGGAAGCTACCGAGATCGTGTGCAGAGGGTGCGATCAGCCCTTGTATGCCCGAAGGTGTGATAGAGGCATACGCGGGGGTATCGATTGCGTGGGCCCTGGTCGGTGGTGCCGATAGCATGAGCGGACCGGCGATGAAAGCCACTGTTGCGTATTTGAAGCGTGTGCGCCCAGTCGATCACGCATCTAGTGGACGGTATGTTGATTAGCAAACCGATGGTGAGGTCAATAGGTGTATCGTAGGTGGGTGCGCAAAAAGAATAGGTAGCGCGCAATGGTAGGAAACATGGTGTTGCTCTGAGCTGGGATGTAGAGGAAGCTTGTATCTTTGGTTTCCGCATCAGGAAGGAGACATGGACGACAAGACATCTTAACGAGGAAGTGGCCGTTTGGGCCGCGAATGTGCATACCAACTTCCCAACCGGGACATTAGTGTCATAAACAAGACTCCACCAACACCATTCCTATGCAGAACTACACGGATATCTTTCCACTCCGCAAATCAAGCCATGCATACCGGGTATCCAAACCATGCCTCATAACACATTACGCAAACATCAATACCTATCCAGATGATCCCGACGAGGCTTGCACCACACTAGTGCCGTCGACAAACCGTGTGCGGAAGATGCGGTTTGCATTTTGGAACATGCCGTCCTTCAAACTGACGACGATGAACTGCGATCCCTTGAAACGGGTCTTGAACAAACGACCGATGTTTTGTGTGTGCGACAGGTCCAACGCGGCATCGACTTCGTCCAGAATGTACATGGGTGCAGGCTTGAACTGGAGGAGAGCCATGATGAGGGATAAGGCGATAAGTGATCTAGAAAATGTTAGCGCATGTGATTCGGGCGAGTACGGGTGAGTACATACCTTTGACCACCACTCAGCTCTGTCAGTGACTGCTTCCACACCTTGCCCAGCATGACTTTTACTTCCAGACCATCAGAGATCGTCTTTCCCTCGGGAGGATCCAATTTCGCGAAACTGCCTGGCAGCAGCTCGTTGAAAATTTGACCGAAATCGCGATTTACAATTGTCCAGGTCTTGTGCAGCGCCTCTTTCTTGTACTCATCAAGCTTGACGATGGTCTCTTCGATCTTCGATTTGTCTCGGATGACTGTCGACATGTTCCGCTTGAGGCTGGCTTCTTTCTTCTCAACGTTGTCGATCATAGCCATGACCTTGGGGTTGATCTTGTTCTTCTTCTGCTGGAAGTGCTCTTCCAACGACTTCCGCCTGGTTTTCGCGTCGGCCATGTTCACGCCTTTGAAGTCATAGACTGTTCCGGCACGCCCAAAGAGTTCGGAATCGCTCGCGATGAACTCGTACTCCTTTTCGAGCGCCTTGACATGGCTAGCTGCGCCTTCCTGTTCTTTGTGGAATCTTTCGATCTCATGGCCGAGCTTCTGTTGTTCCAGACCGCCTTCAGTGATGGACGAGTTCTTCGACCTGATCGCATCTTCAAGTGAGCGAAGTTCTTCGTCGAAGCCTGTGAGTTTCGCTTGTTCGTCTCTCAAGTGGGCTGCAGCCAGGTCATGGGCGTCCTAACGAGGTTAACATTGACATGTGACATTGGTCCAAAGAACTAACCTGTACACGAGATTGCTCAGCTAGCAACTCGTCGACTTCTGCTTGCTGCGACTGCAGATTGGTCTGAACCTCTTCAAGTTGCTCTTGTGCTGCCGCCAGGTCACTCCCGCATTGCTCGGACTCGACCATAGCTTCGCGCATCTCGGTCTGCAGGGGCTTGATCGAAGCGCTATTCTTGTTCAAAGCCTTCTTGAGCTTGTCCAGTGATGACTGTAGTTCAGCAAGCTTGCTGTCCTTGTTGTTGCTAAACTCGCTCATGTCGCGTTCGATACGTTTGACGTCCTTGTTGGCCTCGTCTTGGCGAGTCTTCGCCGCTTTTATGTCTTCCTTGAGCTGAGCAATGGTCTGCTTCATCTCTTCTACGGCTTGGATGATCTAATTCATGATTAGCAAAGCCCGAGGTTCACCTTACACGACTCATCACTTACCGATGAGGAAGAGTTGCTGCCAATCTGCTCCTCAGTGAGTTTGATCTCGTGCCTCTTGAGGTCGAGCTCCTGCTTCGATTTCCGAGCAGCATCCAACTTCTTCTTCTCTTTGGCCATCGTGGCCTGCAGCGACTGAAGCTGGGCTTCTTGCGAACTCAGCTCTGTCGTAATCTCATTGAGCTTCTGGAGAGTAATGAGAACCCCGCTAGATTGAGGTGCGCTACCACCAGACAGAACACCAGCAGGGTCGTATGTGTCGCCTTGCAGAGTGACACTCTTCATGCGAACTGCAGGATCGAAGGTCACGCGCTTAGCGGTCTCGGCGTCCTCACAGACCAGTGTGGATCCGAAGACGTACTCCATGGCGGCGTTGACCTCGTGCTCGTATCCGATCAACGACAAGGCCAAGTCGACCTTTCCTGGCGCGATCTTCTGAGCAGCCCCAATCTTCTCTGCCGATGCCTTGAAAGCTGCAATCTTGTTGAGTGGAATGATCGTCACTCGCTTCTTCAGCTTGCCGTTCTCGAGAAGTTGCTTGCCGGTGGCAGCTGAGTCAACGACAACGTTATACAGCCGACCGCCAGCGCAAATCTCCAGAGCGGTACCTGCTCGGGTATGTTCCTTTTCTAGGGTGAAGAGCTGAGCGACCAGACCTTTCACTTTAGACCGATCGAAGTTCGGGGACGGGTCGTTGTAGCTGAAGTCGATGTTCGCAACCTGCCGCCTCATGCCGTCTGCCTGTTGTCGGAGTTCGCGTATGCGTGCCTGAAGATGCGACTCTTGCTGATACATGTCGGCCTCCTGGCCTTCGTTGTAGCCAAGCTTCGCAAGGTCCGCTTCTAGCTTCTTAGCTTGGGATTTCAACGCCTCGAGGTCTTTGAGGAGCCCGGAGTTCTGTTCTTTGGCCTTTTTCGCCTTCGGCTCGTCTTCCTTGATCTGCTTCTCAAGATGTGATATCCGAAGTTTGCTCTGCTCTTGCTCGGTCGCGGCTGCGCTTGCGCGATTCCGGGCGTCTTGCAGTTGGCCCTGGTAACCACCTTCCTGGCCTTCTTTGGAAGCCACACCTGTTTGTAGAGTTTGCAGAAGTTCTTCCTTCTTCTCTACCTCCTCTGTCTGTTTCGCCAGCTCGGCGTGGGCCGTCTGGTATTTCTCTTGTAACTTCTCGTACGTCTGCTTCTTCTCTTGGAGTAGCTTCTCCAATTCTTTGACGCTCTTCTCGACGCCCTCCTTCCGTTCTACCTCTTCGGCCATGCTCGTCGTTTTCAGGTCTAGCACTGTCGTCAGGCGGACAATCTCGTGCGAATGTGTCTTGACTTCCTCTTCCAGAGCCTGGAACTTTCCGCCCTTGCGCAGCTCCTTCTCTCGTGTCGCCTTTGTCTGTTTGATGTCCTCCTGAAGGTTCTCGATCTCCTTCTTCATGCGCACAGCAGACGCGTCGAGGTCTTTCGCCCTTTGCTTCTTGGCTTCGAGGTCTTCGGCTGACTGTTGTAATCGCTCGTTGTATCGTATGTAGTCGTAAGCGACGACCAGCTTCGTAAGGCGCTCGAGCTCGCTCTGTGTCTGTTGGAAGTCCAGGAATGCCCGCTTCTCCATTCGCAGTTTCTCGAGCTTCGGGTCGATTTCGTCTCGCAGTAGCTCCGTAATCTCCTGCACCTTCATTTCTTTCTTAGCCATGGTCTTGTATGCCTTGTCCCGCCTGTCCTCGAACATGCGTGTTCCAGCAGCCTCTTCCAGCATAGCCAGAATTTCCTTGGCCTTCATGTTCAGCACCTGCATGACCTTTCCTTGAGCAATCATGAAATTCGGGTTGTTGATGTTCAGCTGTACAGACTGGAACAGGTTCTGTATGCTTTGTTGTTGCGCGCGGTGTCCGTTGATGAGGTACTTGCTCGCTCCGCCGAGCACGATCTGCCTTGTCACCGAAATCTGAGCATGTTCTTCAAAGCCGACGGGGCTCTTCGATTTGTCGCGGTTATCGAACACGATGGTAACGCTCGCTTTGGTGACACCCGCTTGGCCACGCTTGTAGATGAGATCCTGCAGTACTGTCAGCGCTCCCGTATCGCGTACTTCTTGCTGTCCACACTCACCTGCAAGTTCTGCGCCCGCACCACGCTCAAGTTGTTGATTCCGAGTACGAAACATATTGAATCGAGAATGTTCGACTTTCCGGATCCGTTCAGTCCCGTGATTGAGTTGAAGCTCTCGTCCCTGGTCGACTGTCAGTCGTGTCGTTACGTGCGGGGAGCGTAAACAATCCCTACCAGCCAGAGATGACAGTTCGGACAGCGTATGACTTGTAGCCCTATGCGCGTGTCAGGAAGCGACTACGGTAAAGTTCGGGGTCGCCTACATCGATTACGAGTTCTATAATCCTCATGGTGGCTGCATGTGCTGTCGTGCTGAAATGCGTCGCTGCTAATGTTTGTTGTTCCGTCTCACATGGGCAAGGGTCTCGGTACCGCCCACCAAATCGCGCTAGGCCTTCACGTGGAAGCGCGCCCACGCGTGCCCCGCCACCTTCCACTCCCAGCTACGACAATGCGAGGGCACAAGTATACGCACAATTCTCAATTGGCCGTAGACGTCATCGATTACTACTATGTGCTAAAGGAGTGTGAATATCTTCACCAGGTATCTCAAACGCTATCATCGCTCATCAACGCAGACTAAAAGCACAATCACCGAGCTTGCCCCAGGCAATGCTCTGGCTCCGCCTCTACGGGCTCACTAGCTTCTGTGCATGCGGTTTTTGAGCAGCTCTTCTTCCTCCCTAATCCTCTTGCAACGAACTCCTTAGATTCGAAGCTTCCCATTGCCTTCAAGCCGTATTCACATTCGTCCTTCACGGGTGGAAGCGGGGCGGTCCTAGGGGCGCCTCCCAGTTCCTGGATAGTGATCTCGTCATCTGGGTTGTTGGATAGCCCAAAGTTGAAGTTCCCGAAAACCTTGGTGCTCGGTCGCATTGTGCCCGCGGTACGGTCTTCGTAGTAAGAGGTGTTCCGGCCGGTGCCATACTGTGGGAACAGGGTTCGGAAGAGGCACTTGGTTGCTGGTGCACATGCCGTCATGATGTGTACAGCTGGTTCGGCGATGCTGATTCCGATGCCAATATCCCATGTGCGATCCTTGTTGGTGGGAGCGAACCGGTAGTAGTATACGATGAATCTGCCGATTGAGACGCCTGTCGCGATCCATCCCAGGCTCATGACGATGACGACTAGGAGCTTCGTACGTCGGTGCATTTGGAGGCCCCATACCATGATAGAAGGAATTGGGATGATGATAAGATCCATGAAGATGGACAAGCCACACGACACAAGTACAAAGGTACGCGCGTCGATACAAGTGCCGCCTGGTACAACATTTCCATCGGCATCGATGCTATCCATGGCAGGTCTGGACCAAGCGTAGGCACGAGGCGTGCACTGCACGACATTGACTATAGTCGAGCCGACTGAGTATATGATGTTGAGCCAGAAAGTAAGGTGTAACGGGTATCGTACGCGCCGCCGACTATCCTTCATGCGGAAGAGGAACATGATGATGGAAGCTCGAATCAATCCCATGACTAGAAGCAGACGCCACATGTCAGCCAAATTCCGGAACGTCCTGCAGATCCGATATACGTACGTGGGTGGTACATCATCTGTACTGCGAAGTTCCATCGTATCGCAACGAGCTGTTCCGCCACGGACTTCTTGGGCAGATCATAGACATGATAGCCGGTGCCGCTCAGTACAATGTACATCCATGTTGCCAGAGTATCTAGTATGAGCAGGACAAAGGCTATCAAGATAAGGTGGTCGTCCCAGCAAAAGTTGCGTCCGAGGTACCGCGACCATACCCTGAGGAAGACTGTGAGAGAGGCGACGACTGTGAAAGTACCGATGATGGCCAGGACCTCGGGTTGTCGGCTTTCCACCATAGTCCTGCTGGAGTTTGTCGCCGGCGTCGTGCGACTGTGGAGCGCTCAGTCCGTAGGTGCGCGATAGGCGTTGAAGCCCACGGCGTGGAGTTCAATGTTGGCCTGTTCAGTGGATCGCGAACCGGATGAACCAGAGGGCTTATGAAGATCGTGGGTCCACGACGGATGATCGCACCGAGAAGCGAACGTGGAGTAACGACGCAAACAGTGAGGATCTGAAGTATGACGGATATTGTAGGTGTTATTGGCCCACCCAAGGAAAAGTCGAATGTACCCGCACTGGACGCCTTCGAGTTTTCCTCGCTATGTGACTAGTATATGTCGCGCGTCCACGCGGGAAGTCGCACGTACACTCCCTTGGTGTCAGGATCGGATGTTTGGGAGCCAAGAAGGATGCTGTCACTGCACGGCGAGGTGGAAGGTTGCCTCGGACCAGCCGCTGCTCTAGACTCTTGTCGTCTCAAGGATAAAAACCTGCCAGGAACCAGAGGCGTCGTTCAAAGCGAGGCGGTCCATTATGCACACCAGAGCCGCGGCAACAGTAGTCGACTCCCGCTCGTGTCTTCCCCTCTCGCTTGACCAGAAAGAGGACTAGAGCGTCTCACGAAGTCCAAATCGGTTTCTCACGGTCCGAATTTGGGCTGACATGTCAAGGGCAGCCCTGAACACGGTCGCAATCTTCCGGCTGGAGGCCTGTCCGCCCAGATGTTGGCTGGTCGATGGTCTGGACGCCACCATGGACAATAGCCACTGGCACCAGGCTTTGTGATTGCGATTGCGAAGTGAGCAAATCAATGTTTTGAGGCGCTTGCGATTAAGGGAAGGAAGTATGCCGATCTGCAGGATTATGGCGTTGAAGGCTTGGAGGTCGTCGGCCATGTGGCTAACGGAGACGATCCCGCGGGACTAGTTTATTGTCCGACCCGTCTGACGCGGCTCCTACGAAACGCGTAGCCACCCCGATGCGCTGAATTGCAATTGAAGACCAAGAATAATTAATCAAGACCATTCCAAACCGTTATCATGAACGCGTGTTTTAGAACGGCTTGTAAGGTCCACTGCTGCAGGTCCGTTGTCAGGCAATCGCGGCAGCCTCGCGCTTGCGTGCGTACATGACTCTCAGACTTTACACTACCGGCAGCTACGCCGGCACCAACCAGGCAGACCCTGGACGGCAAGCCTCACGACTCGAGTAACGATGTGCCTGAGACTAGTCCCAACGACATATTCGAGCGCACGTGGGCGCAGTCGATATTCCAGGGACTGCCTCACGAGTGCAGAATTCGCATTGCTATTGCTGATCGCTCCCTGCGATAGGTCCAGTATATGGAGATATGCATGTGAGATACGCCGTACCACGCAACAACTGCATACATGGACACTCAGGAATTGCCTGGATAGGTTGCGATGCCGTGATTACTTGAATACCATGTCGTCGCCCCCGGTTATCTCAGCTGTCAACAATCTTTCTAGCCAAGATCAGCGGTCACACTCTGGGCAAAGAACATTAGCCTACATCCTGCCAAGCTCAGGTTATTGGACGACGCCTCCTATATCGAGTCAGTCCGTAAGATGACCATCATGACTATCGCCTTGTTTCTCGTCTCAGTGCGCAACGGTCCGTCATCCGCAGACCAGCCGCAAGCCCCAGGGGAAAGGTACAGTGAGTAACGGCCGTCAATGGCAAAAAGAAACTTTCTGACAGACATGTAGATCTGCAGCCGTTCGACGGGAGACGATCAATTGCCAAAGACTGGTACACTCGGTGAAACACTGAGTCGTCGTTTTACACCGACGAACTATTCAAAATGACTTCCATCGCTGTGTGGCTCGCTGTTTTGGCTGCGACATCGACCACGGCATCACCCGTCCTATCGGTCAAGGCTGGAACCAACACTCTCAACGTAGATGTAGACCTCCAAGGCGTCACTTCAGCAGTCAGGTCCCTCTTCCTCCCCGGCTCGCTCGACGCTACAACACCAACGAACTCTTCAAGATGCAAAGTCTACCCCGATGACCCTCAATGGCCTTCCGATGAAGCCTGGTCCCAGCTCAGCAAACTCACTGGTGACCGCGTCATCAGTGCACCTACTCCATTGGCAGCAGTGTGCTACCCTGGCGAAGACTACAACGCTGCAAAATGCTCCGAGTACACTGTGGCAGCATGGCAGAAGTCATATATCCATATGATCGACCCTATCGAAATGATGTCCCCAGTCGCTCAAGGCCTGACGTGTGCCCCACCGGTTCTCTACGACTCGCATGGCTGCACTCGCGGAGGCTTCCCCATGTACGTTGTCAACGCGACTGAGCCCAAGCACGTCCAACTTGCCGTCAACTTCGCTCGTAACTCGGGTGTCAGACTTGTCATCAAGAACACTGGCCACGACTTCCTCGGCAAGAGTGGTGGCAAGGATGCTCTCAGCATCTGGACGCACAACATGAAGGACATCGAGTACATCGAAGAGTACGTCGATGAGAAGCTCAACTATACCGGCCCTGCGTTCAAGAGCGGTGTTGGCGTGCAGGCTTTCGAGATCTACAAGGCTGCCGCTGAGAAGGGCAGAATCGTCGTTGGTGGCGAAGGCGAGACGGTCGGAGTCATGGGAGGATACATTCAAGGAGGCGGTCACTCTCCATTGACCGGATTGTACGGCACTGGAGCTGACAGCGTGCTCTCCATGGAGGTCGTTAGGGCTGATGGCGAGTTCGTCGTTGCAAACTCTACCTCCAACACCGATCTCTTCTGGGCCCTGCGCGGCGGTGGAGGCAGTACCTTTGGCGTTGTCACCTCCGTAACTGTCAAGGCCCACCCCGACCTCGAAGTCACAGCCTCCCGCTTTGGCTTCAACTCCAAGGACACAGGCAACGAGACGTTCTGGGCTGCCATCCGCTCATACGTCGACCTGTGGATCGACAACGCCGATGCCGGTACATACACATACTGGACTCTGATCCCCTCCAACGGCACCTTTGCGTTCGCTTTCTCGCCCTTCTTCGCGCCGGGCAAGAATGTAGAGCAAGCCACCGCACTCCTCCAGCCCTGGTTCAACAAGCTCGATGACTTGGGTGTCAAGTACGACCCCAACATCACTCACTTCGACAACTACTACGACGCGTGGCGTTCATCCTTCCCTCTCGAAGCTGTTCAGAAGCCCAATGTAGCAACCGCATCGCGCCTCTTCCCTCGCGCCAACTTCGAGACAGCCGAGAAGCGTCAAGAAGTATACGAGAACATCCGCCGATCGAGCGAGAAGAACCGCGTACAAGTCCACTTCAACATGCAAGCCAAGGACCCATACAACACCGACAACGCCGTGAACACTCATTGGCGCCCGTTGGTCTCCTTCAGCATGCAGTCCGTACGCTGGCCCATCAACAGTACCGCCGAGGAGATCCTGAAGATCCGCAAGGAGTTCCAGGCAGGCGACATGCAGGCCTGGAGAGACATTAGCCCTGGTGCTGGATCCTACCTCGCTGAAGCTGACCGTCTTGAGCCTGATTTCGGCAATGCGTTCTTTGGTGACAACTACCCTAAGTTGTTGGAATTGAAGAAGAAGCTTGACCCTCAGGATGTTTTCTTTGCGACTACCGGCGTTGGTAGCGAGAGGTGGAGGGTAGAAAGCGTGGATGGTCTACCGAATGAGAACGGCAAGCTTTGTCGTGTTTAGATGTGGGACTTTCTTTTCTCTGTACAGTCTTTGTTATATCCAAATTGGCCGCTCGCGTTCGTACCGTCGGTAGAGGGTCGTTGATACGCGAATGAATTATCAAGTCTCTGTCGAACATCGTTTCTCTTATCTATTGACGACTCATCGTCTTTTGCGAATGTTAATGAAGTTGCGGGTTCCGCGGCATGTAAGCAGACCTTTCAGCGTCCAAAAACTGTGACTAGATTGTGAGTTTTGTGTAAGATGCTCGGTGTAGCCTGAGGCGTCTTAGATAGGGCCTGCTTGCCCATTTCCCCATCAGCCTCGTCCATCATTGCTGCGTCCGAATCTTCGTTCGCAATTCGAGCGACTCTAGGATGAAAACATCTGCGAATAATCCGTGGTGTAGTGTATACTTATTCCCGGCTAGTGGCAGGTGCGGGCATGACGGGTTTGTCCGAGGAAGCAGCATACGTCAAGCAGTTCCCGCGACGCATCGATAAGCGGCAAGAGCAGTCTATCAGTTGTATGTGTGTCGATGACTAGTTAACAAAGCAAAGTGATATAAGCAAGGCGTTTCTAAAATCACCATGGACTACTTCGAGTTGGCCGGACCTCAATTCGGCAACCTCGGCACCCACAGCTGCTAGCGCATCTAGATAGGTAATCATCTCATCACGACCGCAGACCTCGGGAAGTAACATAGCTGCAGAGTAACCCCCGCCATGAAGCATTGATATTGCGTGCGCGACAGTGTCCAGGGTTGCATCATGTGCAGCATCAGCAGGTCGACGTAACCCCGAATACTGCTGAAAAATACCTAGGTAGAAACAACGCCTCCAGGGCTGGTTCGCGCAGGATTGACCGCAAGGTTCGCCTTTGCCTTACCATATGCACTATTATGCAATGTTGATCCTCTTAGTATCTTGTACTCCTCATGCCAACAGATGTCAAGACGTATAATCGAGAGGTAGAGATGGCTAGAACAACACAGCGTTAAGACGAATATACAAGCCGGTGGGTATCATCAAGAAGGTGTCCAAGTCTGGTATAGCCCTCTACCAGTATCGGAAAGGTCCCACACAGCGTATTTCAAAGGATGTCAGGTGGTAGACTAGCTCATCTAGGATGCGGACTAAACATTGGCCCGGCCCCGGGGCTACCAGAGATCTAAATGTTCACTAATCACCTACCGCGGCATGCTTACATAGAGTGACCAGCCTGGGGTGTTTCACCAGAACGCGTCTGTACCTAGGCAACTATCAGTACCGGATGAACAAACTCTCCTTCTAGCTACATTGCGTCATTCGTGTTAGTCTTGCTCTCAAGCACCAGCGCTGAAGAAACCCACAAAAGATTGTTAATGATGCTCGGCCTCGGGTTTTACCATCTCTTCGATTTCAGATCGGAGCATACATAAGGAAGAGGTGTGTCGTGAGTATCGAAGCTTTACAACTCTACACCAATTCCTTTATATCCGACATCATCATACCTAGGTAGCCAGACCAGAACGAATCATGTCTTCATCCATTACCTATCTGATCACCGGAGCCAACCGCGGCATCGGCAAAGGCTTCACCCAAAGCCTGCTTCAACGTCCAAACACAACTGTGATCGCCGCAGTCCGAGATGTCGCCAAGTCTACCCCAACACTGGAGTCTTTGTCCAAGGCCTCGGGTTCTAAACTCGTCATCGTCAAGCTCGACTCATCCGCCGAAGCAGACCCCAAGAATGCTGTCGCTCAGCTCAAATCCGAGCACGGCATCACCTCTCTCGACATCGTGATTGCCAACGCCGGAATCGCGCACTCGGGAACCACTATCGTCAACACATCCGCCGACGCACTCCGCGACCACTTCGCTGTCAACACCATCGGCCCCATCCTCCTCTTCCAGGCCGTCAAGCCGCTGCTCCAAGCCAGCAAGTCCGGCAACCCCATCTTCCTTGCCATCTCCACGGTCATCGGCAGCATGGGCGCCCAGGCAGGTCTTGCTGGCTTTCCAGAGGTCTTCAGCCCGTATGGCTCTAGCAAGGCCGCACTGAACTGGGCTGTGAACAGGATGCATTTCGAAGAGCCGTGGCTCACATCGTACGTCACGCATCCTGGTTTGGTGGTGACAGATATGGGGAACACCATGGGTTCGCCTGAGGCGCTGAAGGCTGCGGGTGCTATTACTGCTGAGCAAAGTGTGGGCGGGGTTTTGAGCACGCTGGATAAGGCGGAGAGGTCGATTTCGGGAACGTTCCAGAATTGGGATGGGACTACGCTGCCCTGGTGATGGCAATGTGGCTACATGGTCATCAAAGGTTGCTAGCAGAAACAATTGGTCTGTAATTCAGAGTCCGTTGGTCTTTGCTGATGAATACATGTTCCTATCCTGTGTTGCTTCAGTCTTGAGAGTCGTGGCTGTGATCAATGAACGTAGCTGGATCGTATATTAGGTCCACATCATAAATTTAGGAGGAGGTAAGGGTTATCTACACCCCTTATTCTGTATTTATCTATTTAGTGTTGCAAGTAATGGCATATGTGTACATAAACAAGTATAAGGTGCAGGGCCCCGCAGCCTGCTCGCGATTAGATAGGTTAAATTGGAATTGTAGGGCAGTGCAGATGTGAATAGCGTATTGAGTCTCAAGTGCTATCCCTGGCACAGTCATATCGATGAGTAGCATGTGCTATCTCTGGCACATTCATATCGATGGTACGGGCACGCAGTCTTATCGCGCCGCCACTTAGCCGACATATCAAAATTTTCGGTTTTCGGCCCACCCCGACACGAACCATCATGGTAGTGTAACAGTGTCCTAGAATCAACCCTGTCTCTATAATCCCTGGCATGGCAGTGACAAGATGGTGCAATAAGACCGTGATCTGGAACAGGTTATCAGGGAATTTTCATCAAGTGATTTATTGGTATGCTCACAAGTCAAACGATACTGCGACGTTGGAAGGGTGCCAGAGCACAGTATCAGCACAGGTGTATTAGCACTCGCAGCCGACTCTGTCCTCTGAAAGTTGCTACGATCGCAAGGGTACATTGCCTCACTTGCCCTGGAGCCGTACCTAAACGCGATCGTGCGTAGATCGTTCAGCGTGAAGAATACTGTGCAGGTGTCTTCGGAAACTATCAGAAGGCAATCATTGAGCCTCACTAATGGTTCGCAGCAGCATACGGATGTTGGCTTGATCCTATGTTTGCTGAACATAATCTCAAAGTCAGGACCGTTCATAGACTTGCAGATTTGGCTGGGAGCGATAAACAGGGATATGTAATCTCTCCACGGGGGCCGCCGAGCGAAGCATAACGCGTCTGGTTTGTAATATTCCGATTCGTAATCGTCCGATGAAATCGTACCACGAAGAAAAGGTAACCTCAGGTACGCGAGAGGCGTTGAAACTGTCTCACAACACCGGTAGATGTCACTGTAGCCTGCCAGTTCTGTCTCGTACTTGACCAAGGTAGGGGGAGAATGTGACGATGACGCTGATGCTTCTTCCGGTGGTGCGTCCTCAACTATGAGGTGCGGGGCTTTACACTTGACCGATGTTGGGACAGACCACATTGGAGAGTTCATATCAGATTCCCAGGAGTCAAAGGCGGTATACGAATCAGCCTCAAGTATGCTGCCAACGATGTGAACAGAACACAAACAGAAAGATTGCTTGCATGATCTGAGAACGTCGGACTCAAGCGTACTCAGAGTAGTGTTGTAATCGACCTGAAGGTCTGATCCATCTCCGCTAACAGCGAGCAACGAGTAAAGGATGTCCCGGCGTAGTTGGCATCGCTTGAATGCAAATTGCCGGATCAGAAAAATGATACTTCGACCATGTAGTTGCCCTGGTGCTGAAGATAGCAATCTAGTAATCGTTACGGGGTAATTTTCATGTTGAGGTAGTGACGCGAAATTCCATTCTGCATCTCCAGAACATAGCATGACTCGTTTCGCGAGTGCTACTTCTTGGGTGATCCAAGCGCGAGTCCAGTATTCCAAATAGCGAAATTGAGACCGGCCTTTCCGCTCCACCATACCAAAATGAGGGCAATTGTCTGCAACTGAGGTAGCGTTTTTCTCTCTATGCTTGCTCTCGATCCATTGAATATAGGCAGCAATCTCGGCACTATCCCCAAGCCAGGACAAGACTTCCTTAGCGCTGGAGAATATCAGGCCCATCTGCTGTACTTGGTGATTCCGCTCCCCAACGTTGGTTTGATCAATGCACAGGGCATCAATCCACAACCATTCTCCTCGAAGTCGATCTTTCCGTGTAGCAGTCTCGAGGAAGCCGTGAAGATTGCATCGTACTCTCGTAATACTGCCGTTGACCAAGATAGAGTGTTCATCCCCTGGTTTCCCCCAGACATATGAGAGACAGACATACGAGTCGTCGATGGACGCGTGACGAATCTCGCACTGGATATAACCTTCGAGAGTTCTTGTTGCAAGAACGCGGATCAGGCGGATCGATGCTTTGCGATGATCGAGGGGAGCGTATACGAATGTCTTGTCTGGAGGCTGCGGCTGCGATACGTCATCGGAGCTTGATTGGTCATGATTTTCCATCGTTGAACAGCTCAGCGCTGGGTAGATGCAAATACACCAAGCGAAAAAGTTTGCGCGATCATGGATTGTGGAGTGTGGGTGAACGAGGACTATATGTAGGACGCTGGAGCCTAGGCAAGGTGAACGACATAGCCCGCCAGTGGGGCAGTGCAGAGCTACGTAGCTGCACGCAAGCATCCACTCGTCCAAAAATTCGTAGACCCCCTCGTTTTCTTAGCTCCGCGATTAATCTGCGCCAGGTAGGCATGAAACATTGTGTGGCCTAAGCTGTGTATGTTCGGTTTCGCAGTCAAGGCTGTTGAATACCTATGCCCGCAATTAGGTGCAGGTGTTCACGGAACAAACATAACCCTACGAACTCCAGTTTCTCTATTTGCAAGTGCAAGAAAACGTCGATAACATAGCTTCGGTGAACAGCATCATGCTTTTGTTAGCTCATAGAAATGACATGATGCACAACAAACATGAGTGTAGAGCTGTCTGGGTACTGGTACGCGAGTGCCGCGGACCAAACCCGCTTGAGAGAAACAGACATGGTTATTGACTGCTATTGTTTTGGGAGCGCAAACCCAACGAGAAAGTAAATTGGAATAGTATTCATAAGCAGCCCACCGCATGTGGACGCTTTCTTGCAATTTCGTTGGAAAGGAAGGCCGACACATAGCTCCGTGTACAGGTCGTTTTGGAAAGCTGGTAAAGATCTCAGGTTATCTTGAGATCTTGAGTGGAATGAAGGACAGGCCGCTTTATATACAACACGAAGCACAGACGTCTCAGTCATACGTCGTTCCAGCCAGGTTTTGGATAGAATGTACCCAAACCTCCCTACGTCTCCATGTTTTTGTATAGGATATCTTTTGTTTTCGGAAGGTGATGCTCAAGATATATACAGCGCTCGCGGTGGTCTGGAATCTCCACAAGCCCAAGCAAGAGCACATATTTGGGTTGAGTGCAATTCTGGAAAAAGAGGGAGAAGGAGCCATTGCTCATATCGTTCACAGTTTTGGTAATACAGAACGGAAGTTGTCGAGGAGGGAAGCGTGGGAGTAAAGGAGTAGTACTTTATCTGTTTCGCAGCCAGTGGGCTGTTCTTGGACGCACAGAACATGTTGGCAGCGCATTCGAATTTTTGAAGAAAAGGGGAGGAACAGCACACATGGTTTCTTTGTTGATCAATTTGGAGATAGTGTCTTGTGAAGTCAGAACACGCCGCAGGATGACATGCACTGCCTCTTTCCACTTTTGATAAACTCTCTGAGAAGTGTGGGATATAAAAGAGCATTTCCGTGTCCAGCGGGAGGTTTATATACACCCTTAGCCAAGGCATACTATGTCCTAATGGTGAGCATCAAGCCCAGCGGAAGCACACACCGACATGCAACAGTTGCTTGAACTTTTTGAAAATATGGTCTGTTTTGAAAAAAAGGCCGAGGAAGCAGAAGACAGAGCCAGCACATCGCAGACGTAGGTAGTCTTTTGGGAAAGCTGCGAGCGAGGAGCAGAACACATGTAGTCGATTAGCCGTTCTTTTGTTTTGTGAAGGGTCGCTCTTCTTTGCACCATGTCTGCCCGCCTCTAATGTTTTGATAGTCGCATGCGCAAAAGATGGATGCAGAACGAGAGAGGCATGATAGTATATTATGTTCTTTTTGTACGCTCCTACTGAGCCATGGCGACGTCATCCTCATTTTTCATTGCCAAAATCTTTCGGGGAGACCGAAGACCGCAGCTCGCAGACATCATAAATGTGGATCGCTTTTTTGGTGCGTTGGGGCATGAGACTCCGAACAGATCATCGTGGGAAAACATCGATGTTTTTGTTAAGTCGTTTTGCGAAGACACAGTCGCACAGTCCGCGCATATCGTCTTTTTCCTCTTGTCTTTTTTGAAGGAAACTCAACACATGGAATGACTGTCTGGAACTTTTGGACACTTCGAGAAGAAAGTGAGTGATAAGGAAGGAAGTCGTGTAGACGCCGAAGGACGACTTTATATAGACCGCTTTTCGGGTGATCGTCGAGACGCACAGCTCCGCCTGGTTAGCAGAGAGATTGTGATGATGATGATGATCATCATCACCATCGCCAGCACATCGCAAAAATTGCATAGTCAACTCGCCAATGACACAGAAAAACGGTAATTGTGCTCCGATGGGAGTATGCGCCATGCAATGCTATCCTACCAAAACGCCATGGTCTAAACGCCTTGCACCAATACAATATCACAGCTCCTCCACCTCTCGCTCAACACTGCTCGTCCTCTCACGAGCCTTTGACTTCCCTTTCTCCATGCGAAAGCCCACTTCCGTCCTCGCGTCATCCGTCAGCCTTCCCCACTCAAGCAACAGCCTGAACATGTAGACCTCCATGTCCTCCTTCCTCAGCACCTTCTCCGTCCATACCTTGCCATCTCGTGCGATCTTTTCTGCAGCCTTGATATGACCCTCCATCATGCGCTTGTTCCTCGCCTCGACACCGTACCCACCGAAGTAGGCGAGCGAGGAAAAGAGATCGTGTAAGCGAAGATCCACAGGAACGAAATGTTTCCAGGCAGTGAGGCGGCCTTCGTACCATTCACGAAATAGGGCAGCTTTGAAGACCACGGAGTTGGACTGTAAGAAAGGGAGGAAACGGCCAGAAAAGCCGGCGCCATCCGCGTCGAAGAGGTAGCGGTAGCGCCAATGCTGTTTGAAGTCGATAGGATCGCCGAAACCGAACTCGCGTGTCTGGTCGATGCAATCTTGGCCTGCACAGCGCGCTATCGGACCCACTAGGCGGACATCAGTCTTTGTCTCGAGAAGCCTCTTGATGTCATTAGTGCGCTTCAGCATGTACTCCAGGTGGCCACTATGATCGGGTTTCGGGAGAAGGATCGGTTGACGGGATGTTTCGTTGTTCAGGAGATGTACGATTCGTTGACGGAGCATGCCCTTCCAAGTGCCATGGGTAGTCACACCTTCCGTAGTCGTCCCGCGCCAGAAGAGGACATCCGCTTTGTCTTGGAAGTGAGGATCAGGGAACTTTTCATCGAATCCATACTTGCTTTTGCCCAAGTAATTCCACGGTGATGGGTATCTGATGTCGACGAAACCGGGAGCACGACTCTGGCTGAAGACTGGAACCATATCATGAGTACCCATGAGGCTAGCAGGACTGAGATGCATGCCATGTAGATTGGCGATATCTGGTTGATGGCACGGTTCAGATGACAGAGTCCAATTAGCCACGAATGCGCCCATGGAATGGCCTTGGGTACAAGTGTGACAGAAGGATCTCGTCTGCCAATGCCGTTCTTTTCGTGCGCGCGAGTCAGGTGGGCATGCGACAGAACCGAAAGTCTCATACGAATGCTTGATGCGAGCGTCGACGAAGAAATGCGGGTCCGTTCGTACGCGGTCCACGTCCAGCCATTTTTCTGCGCGGTCGGCGCTGAAGTCTTTTCCTGGGCGAGACGAATCAGGGGAGGGGTACTGCTGTGGTTTGTCAAGCGCATCTCGCAGCCGCTCGTACGGTGCAGCCACGCGACTCTCATCATTCAGGTTCAGGGCAAGATCCATGTCTGGAAGCGATTCGGAGAATTGCTGGATCATGGCCGCCGCGCCATCCATCATCCAACGATGCGTACCGGGGACGTTGTTGAAGACCTCCACCTTCCCGTTTCTTATGCGTAACCCACCGACCCCCTCATGCGTAGCCAAGACAGTGGCAGTACGTAAGCGAAGATCATCAGCATTGAAGGACGAGAAGGGTGCCAAGTCTTGTTCGATGTTGTCGTAGTCATCGATTATAATGGAGTTCCGGCTAATGGCGAAGTGGTACCACTGGTCGAAATTCGGCGGAGGATCGCGGTTGTAGCGTTTCCGATAGTGCACAACGGCCTCAGAGAGGGATTTGCTCCGGTAGGCTTGTGATGCCCACCGGTCGTGCTGGACTGTCGCGATATCGATCAGGGTAGTGATGGGATGTTCGAGAACGGGACCGTGCCGACGATATAAGATAACACCAATGGAGAAGGCGATAAGAAGCACGATGAATCCAGCCGACTGGTTCCTGCCCAGGCGGATGGGTACTTTCGATCGTATGCGGGTTTCGATGCTAGTGTCTGTGACGAGGTAGAGGATGAGCGCAATGGTGAGCAGAGTCAAACACAAAACAAGTCCGACGGTGGATTTTGGTGGGAACGAATAGGACACGCCGGTGCCCAGAGCACGGAGAACGCCAATGTATGCAGAGGAAAATGCACCAAGGAGCAAAGCGCTCATAACGCCATACAATCGAGCCTAGGAGGTCAGCGACAGAGTACCAGATGGGATGTAGTAACGTACCGATTTGAGGAAACATAATGTCATAAAGGGTATCATCAACGATAAACGCAAAAGACCAAGGAGATATTCAGACGGAAAGGAGAGCATCCACTCGCGATGCTCAGGCATTGCGGGGTATATGATGATGCCGGCGACGAGAAGGACCAAAGAAGATGCCTGTTTAGGGTCAGATGTGTAATGGTGCTTGAAGGCGATTGACCTACAGTAAGTGTCAAGCCGACAAGGAGGTGATTCGAGGTGCCATCTGGAAGATGGATTGTCCAGTTGTCCGCCTCAGAGATGTCATCGTCAATCAGACGGTATGCTATCTGGACGATGACGCAGTCCAGCAAGAAGCCGAGGAACTGAAGGAAAGGAATGGCGGTTGCAGTCGAGTCTGCGACGGGACAGATGTAGTTGGAGCGCAGCGAGCTGGACTTGATGATGACAAGGAAGCTGCTGACGGAGAGCAGGAAAGAGGGAATGATGTATCGCGTGGAGCCGTCGAAGATGAAGCTGTAGACGCAGTCGAGCTGGGTACGCGGGCGCGTGTCGGCACTCCAGGCGGGGTATTGTCGCTGACTGGGGTGCCGAATACTGTGGTAGAGGGCAGCGACGAGGGGAAGGAATGACTATATCGGTCAGTACGGTTGGCAACATAGGAGAGGTTTGCGCACCAATGCAGAGGGGCCGCTGCACTCAACGTCCTTGGTGACGCGGTAGAAGATGGCTATGCGCCCGCATATCGCGAACAGCAGGACGGCCAACAGCGCGCCGACAGCCCGGACGCTCCATCCTCTCCGTCGGCCTGGCTGGCCTGCCTCGGTCCATATCTCTTCGGCTGCCGGTCTGCTCTGCACCTGGTTCAGGGCAATGGCGATATATCTTGTATGCGGTTGCGGCTGTGCACTGCGCGACGACCAGGCTTCAATTGCGACCACGGCGAGGCCAGTCAGCAGCAGGACGATGGCGACGGTGTGCAGCGGCTTGTCGAAGGCGAAGGAGTAGTCGACGGGGGTTGGAGTGCTCAGGTACCCGGATGCTAAGACGAGGCCGCTATTGTCTTGTCAGCTGGTGTGCTGCTGGTAGCCTAGGACTGTGCTTACCACGGGAAGAAGAGGGCCTTCCTGTCCATGACCGCCGCATTCTTCGTGGCTTTTCTTTACAGCGGTGGGGGGAACAAGTAGTCGCGACAGGCAGCGCTCAACATGGCCCGATGGTGAATTGGGCGACGTGAGCAAGTGATTGTACTGAGGCCCGCGTCACTTGGAGCACGGCTGCCCGGCACCTGCAGCCATACCACCGGGCTGTGCTAGAGACCCTCACACTAACGGGAGGTGGAGAAGTCCGTGCCCACCCCGAGTCGAACCTCTATTAGCGCTTCTGCTATACGCAAATACGCACTTCTACGACGCATCCCATGTTTCGTCCACTGCCACTCGCTGCGTCGACATCGCATTCGATGGGTGAAGGCACCCTGCAGTCGCCGATCGGACCCTGGGACGCCATCTCCAGGAACCGTCCGCAATTACATCACGCACACGAGACGGCTATCACGGCAGGTCTTGCACTGCTTCGCCCCGCTGTGAGACGTGCGCAACTTGAGATCGCCGCTCTTGGTCACCCTTAGCGGTATCAACTCTTCTTCAATTCTTCACCATGATGTTTGCCACTGCGACACCGAGTTCGCTATGAGACAGCAGTCGTCATCAGCCCTGGCGCTAAGCTACTATCGAAACAGCTTTTCTTGCGAGCGAATGGTGGGGTACCTACATGTCTTCAGACGCGGGAACATGCATGCGCCTCACTTTGTGGTGGCGCCAAGCACACGCGGCTGTCAGCATGTCATGCTCGTATTGGTATACGAATACAGTCATGATGGTGTCCACTTTGACGTTTTCGCATTGTAATGACTTCAAGACTAACAGGCCCAGAGACGAAGGAGCTTCTTTCGTGGTAATGCAGCAAAATCCAAGCTGTCGGCAAGAATTGGCCGAAGACCGTTACTGCCAGCCTGATGTCCGCAAAAGCGCCGTGGATTCAAAGGCTTCCACCTCCAGGCCTCCGGTGTGAATACACGATCTGTCCAAACTTCAGCTTAGAGAGGGTCTAGCTTTCCTGCGCGCCGATGATCGACATCATGTATCGATGGGTGGGAGTATCTCAAACGCTCGCCAGCGACATCACTACTATACAATATTTCCAGAGTTGTATCAACCTGATGTGGCAGGTACCATATACTGGACGCATACTCACACAATTTTCATTGAACAAAAAGAGATATAACGACCTGCAGAGGGGGAGCGTGGCCGCTGTCATATGCACATCTGAGGCGCGCTTGAGCTCTTCAGATATTTGAGGATATGCGCAAACGCTGTCATGTCTCTTGGACCCTGAACCGTAACGGGTTATTCACCAATGCCGCAGGCAAGACTTCACCCCGCCGTTCCTAGCACCGCTCCCGGCGTGTCGTCGTCTTCACTTTCACCGGATCACCATGAAATCTCGAGCGTCCAATCGACTAGCGCACGCTGGCTACTTCTGCTCACGGCTTTGGGTTGCTCTCTCCATCAAACACTACCTCACGACACACCAAAGCGGCTTCCGACGCAGTACCTAGGTACCCGATGACCGTCACTAAAGCTCGCGGCGCTGCCAAAAAGGCGAAGAAGCACCACCCACTCTCGTAACTAGCCTGAATTCATATACTGGCGGCATCAGTTAACACATTACCAAGATTCGGTCAGAGATTTCTTCGCTTATACGTGGGCTCACCGCGTCGTACGTTCTCGGTTCACGAAGATATGCTTTGCAAGAGATCAGCCTTCTTCAAGAATCGGTTCCAAAGAGCACGGAAAGACATTGAAGGCGAATGTGTCATATGCCACGAAGATCTCGATACCTTGACTGCAAACTTGACGTACTGCAAGGCATGCGGAAACAACCTTCATCAAGATTGCATGAACAAATGGCACGACACCAACAGCACTTGTCCTACATGTCGCGCGGAGTGGGTCGCTTCAGAGTTCTTCGAATCCATGCATCTTGAACATGTTGATGCCAACGGCTTCGATGTATACATTCAGTGGCTCTACGGATCTGGCATCCCGACCTACAACGCGGACAAGGGAGACGATGAACTTCGTTGCATCCGGCTGATCGACGCGCACATCGTGGGCGACTTCGTCAAAGACAGCATGTTCGTTCAAGCCGTGCGCCAGGAGATCATCATGTGTACCCTGAATGTCTCAGACGTCTCTCGAAACAATCTCACTGTTCGTGTATACGCGAACACCAATGGTGCCTGCGCTCTTCGAAAATGCTTCATCGACTTGTGTATTCTCAAGGGTAAAGACATGATGTCTCTATTGCCTGAAAACCCCGCGGGTATTGTTCAGGATCTTGTTGCACGTTTACTGCAGAGGGCAAAGGCTCGCAGTGACAAAGATATCTGGACCTTCATGAGTGCTGCTGGTCATATCGAACAGGATGACGCAAACAACGAGGCAGAGAACGAGGAGGACAACGAGACTAGAATTGAGAAGCTGGACAGTTGAGCAGAATTTCTGACTCGAAAGATGATGCTTAGATGGCGCCGTAGTATCTATCTCGCCCAGAGTGGTCGTGAGGGACAGGCTGGGTCATTCGAGCAACCACATCATGACCTCTACGTACTCTTGAAGACATTGGCTATAAGAGAGATTCTAGCCGTAATTTATGACAATTGAAGTGCGGTCTAAGAGATACTGAACTAAAGCGCAACCACTCGAGCGCGTGCCAGACGTACTGGCGACGTCGTCGAACATCACCCCCAATGAATAGTGCATCCAGTGGAGTCATCATAGCACATAACCCGGAAGCACACCCAGGATCCAGCATATCAACTACACACCCGCTCCAAACAGGCATCAACATCGCGCCTTCCAAAGCCTCGAAATGTGTCCTGTCGTCTCCGCCAAGCCGCTCGCATCCCACTCCCGACCTCGCATCCCTCGCCCAAACCAGGTTAGTCATCAAACCACCGAAGAACCACCAGGTTCCTGCATGCCACTAAACCAAACCCGGCATTGTAAACTTCATCAACCACCCACCACCAACCTCCTCCAACCAATCACGCGCACTACGCAGACGTGCGCACGACGCCCGTGGAATCCGGGTCGGAGGGTTTGGCACGACCGTCTCGCCGTTACGCACGTTTGTTTTTGCCGATGATGGGGCTGAAAGGCGCGAGAAGCACGTTAGAACCACGTTTACGCTTCTAGCAAGCACCTGGGCATGCAAGGCGCAGGTGGCCCTGCGTTTTTTTAGGCTGACAGGCGGTGGTGCGGTACTGGTGTATTCGGTATGTTCCGGATGGAAACGTGGGTGGAGGTACATATACGAGGCTATAGTACTTCGAGGTAGTTGAAACGCTCCATCAATTTCGACTTTCTTACCTGCTTTCGTGTGTGTGGGGGTATTCAACTACCAGGACGCTATGATGGATGCTACCAGCACCCCACCAGAAAAGGAACCGCACATATCCTCCCAACCCATCACCTGGAAGAACTGGTACAAGAAGATAAACTGGCTCAACACAACCCTCGTCATCTTAATCCCAAGCTACGGTCTCTACCTCGCCCGCTCCACACCCCTCACCCTCCCAACTTTTCTATGGAGTATTGTCTACTACGCCACAACCGCTTTCGGTATCACAGGCGGATACCACAGACTATGGAGCCACAGATGCTATTCCGCACGCCTTCCCCTACGCTTATTCCTCGCCTTCACAGGAGCAGGTGCGATTCAGGGAAGCATACGGTGGTGGAGCGCTAATCACCGTGCTCACCACCGGTGGACGGATACGATGAAAGATCCCTACTCCGTTATGCGCGGACTGCTCTTCTCGCATATCGGATGGATGGTGTTGAACAACGATCCGAAAGTTAAAGGACGAACGGACATCTCTGATCTGGATAGCGATCTCATCGTCGTGTTCCAACACAAGCATTACGGCAAACTGCTCCTGTTCACAGCCTGGATCTTTCCTGCCATGGTTGCTGGTTTGGGATGGGGCGATTGGTGGGGCGGATTGGTGTACGCGGGTATTATACGGGCGTGTTTCGTGCAACAGGCTACGTTTTGTGTGAATAGTCTTGCGCATTGGATTGGCGAGCAGCCGTTTGATGATCGGAGGAGTCCGAGGGATCATGTGTTCACTGCGCTGGTGACGATGGGGGAGGGGTATCATAACTTCCATCATGAGTTTCCGTCTGACTACCGTAAGTTGCTGTTTCTTTTGAACTATGGGAGCCATGACAATACTGATGCTGGAAAGGGAACGCGATTGCCTGGTACCAATACGACCCTACTAAATGGCTCATCTGGATCATGTCGAAGATCCCGGTCTTTCCTCTAACATACGACTTGAAGACTTTCCGCTCGAATGAGATTGAGAAAGGTAGACTCCAGCAGCAACAAAAGGCTCTCGACAAGAAGCGGTCGATGCTTGACTGGGGTGTACCGCTGGCTCAGTTACCGGTGATCAGTTGGGACGACTTCCAGACTCAGGCTTCAGCCAAGGGTGCTGCTTTGGTGGCTATTGCTGGGGTGATACATGACGTTTCGCCGTTCATCGCTGATCATCCGGGCGGTAAGACGCTGATTAAAAGTGCGGTTGGAAAGGACTCCACTGCGGTGTTCAACGGTGGGGTATATGAACATTCGAACGCGGCACATAATTTGCTGTCGACAATGCGTGTTGGCATATTGCGAGGCGGACAGGAAGTTGAGGTTTGGAAAACAGGTGCGGAGAAAGACACCAGAGACACCAAAGGGCTCGGTGTTGTCAGGGCTGGTGATCAGATCACAAGGGTAGCTGCGCCAGCTACGGCAGCCACAGCAGCCTGAACAAATATGAGGTCGGGTATTGAATCGTTTATTTCAAACACAGAACTCTGGGTCCGTATATGATCCTTATCTTACTTGCCCGAAGGCACCTCCTCCCACTGCACTCCGACCCATTCCTCCACATATCCAACTTCTCCTTCCTGGACATCGTTGGGCTTGCAGTCTCTGCTGCACACAGCCATAATGATAGTGCCCCATTCCATGCCGTCGAGGCTCATCTCATCAGCCTCTAACTCCGTGATCGCGTGTGGGGTCAGCTGAACCTCGAAGACTCTGTCCGCGCCACAGGTCGAACAGCGAGGGAACCCAGCCCCACTCCGTGAGCCTGCTGTCTTGACCTTTGCATTCGAGGAAGGGCCATTCTCCGAGTGTGGACCCAGAAGCTTGCCGATAGCATCGTTGTCGCTGTACAGGAGCGGCTTGCCTTTGTACTCATATCGTAGCACCTGCTCTGCATTCTCTCCGATGCGATCTGCAAACTTCTGGAACGTCCTGTCCATGGATGACTCAAACACCTCCTTGTCTTCTTTTCCACCACCGCTACCGCTTCCTTCGTTATCTGTGTCCATCCGCACGTTCGCTGGGATCGAGGGTGTTGAAGGGGCATCTAATGTCTCGTATTCGGCGTCGAGGTGGTAGTGAGGGAATGGCGTAGGGAAGGCTGAGTCTGCTGGCCATGGCTCATGTGGACGCGGGGGTTGTTGTTCGGAGGGAGGTGGTGACGAGAGACGAACTTTGGACGCGAATGTCTCGGGGAGGGTCGTGGAGGCTTCGTCTTTCTTCTCTTGAGGCTCGCCCACTTGCACCGCGGGCGCGGGAGTCGATGCGCCGAAGGGATTGGCACCTGGTTTGGAGAATGGGTTTGATGACGCTGCGCCATTCGGGTTGGACGAAAACGGGTTCGAGAAGGGGTTCGCAGATGTCGATGCGCCTGTCCCGTTCTTCACTCCGAACAGGGACTCGCCAATCTTGGGCTGCGGCTTCTCTTCTTCCTTGACTTCCTTCTTCTCGGCCCTGGGGGCGCTAACCTTGTTGTTGGCGCCTTTTGCGATGCGCACTCCGCGTATGCCCCTTACACTGCCCTCCTTTCTTCTACACGGCTTGCGCCGACATGTCCAGATGTAAAGTCGCCGCTCGTGGCCAGGAAAGTTTTCGGGAAGATCGCCGTTAAGTTCGAGGAGGAGGCTGAGGTAGCCATTGCAGACTTTGCATTTTGCTAACGCGCCAGAAGGGGCTGTCTTCTCATCTATCCAGCTCTACTATGATCGTCAGAAAGACGCTCGGCGTGGTTGATGACATGCGTACCGGTGCGCCTCCAATGTGGGAAATCGCGTCGCCCGTTGCTTCCCTCGCTGCATATCCTAGCAGAACATTCGTCTCGGTGTAGTCGCCTCCATCGTCCGAGGAATCACTATCATAGGGCGCCATTCTGGTTGTTCATGTGTATATTTCCACAGTTGATTGTTTGGCGGGGTCTAACTTTTTTGAATATGACGCGGGGCTGCTCGGTGGCCAATGCGCCTTTTGTCGCACTGAGCGAATTTGACCAAGCCTGCAACACCAACTCTTCGTCGCTCATCCACACAACCACCATGGGCGCCCCTTTCGACTTCGCGCCTGAGCGGCCGGATCACATGCAGCAGATCCTCGATGGACTGGATCGCTACAACCCAGAGACGACGGGTGTCTTCCAGGACTATGTCATGCAGCAGTGCGAGAACCAGACGTACGACTGCTACGCCAACCTCGCCCTGTTGAAGCTGTACGTGTCCCCCCTACTCTTCCCCCCATGCTACAAGATGAATAAACAACCACAACGTTTCCTATTACCCGAGGGATGGAGCATGAATCACTCCCCCGCTGAAGTTTATTATTAGCTCTATCTGACAGCTTTCTCCTGACTATTATTGTACCTCAAGCATCATCGTTACATCTGCTAACCACGAGGCTCTAGCTACCAATTCAACCCACACCTTGCCCGTGACGAGACCATCACCAACATCCTCGTCAAGGCTCTCACCGTCTTCCCCAGCCCCGACTTCTCCTTGGGCCTCTCCCTCCTCCCTCCACACGTCCTAGCTCCTCTGTCATCTTCATTACACAACCCAGCTGCCGGTGATGCGCCGCTATCAGAAGCTGTCCAGAAGCTCAACGAGCTGAGGAATCTGCTCGAAGGTGCCGACTACTCTACCTTTTGGTCTACACTAGACTCCGACGACCTGTACGCCGACTTAATTGCCGACGTCTCAGGGTTTGAGGAGCTGATGCGCGTACGCATCGCTGCAACCGTCAGCCAGGCGGTGCGCGAGGTTGACCGCAGCATCCTCGAGTCGTGGTTGAACCTCTCTGGAAGCGAGTTCGACAACTTCGTCGGAAGCGTTTGCGGGTGGAACATCGATGGTGCCAAGATCAAGGTGCCCATCAACAAGGACAACGAGGCTAAGGGCACCGTTGTCCGTGAGAACGTCAAGTTCGATCGTAAGTACACCAGCACCACGAACGTCGAGTCGCTGCTAACAAGCCTATCAGAATTCGCAAGGGTCATCAAGAGGGCATACGAACAGCCCGCATGAGCGACACGATTTATAGTATGACGACATGAGGCTACGGTTTGCACGGTCGGCGTTTGAGGCGGACATTACAGCTGCATCAGTATGCGACAGAAGCGTACCAGCTGGCCTTCGACAACCGCACAGGTTGATTTCGATGGCTCGCTATATACCCCAAAAGTACGCCGCTATGAGCAGGGCCCAGGAGCATGAAATCTCCATGGGCTAACAAAGATCCAATCACATAAATCCGACAAAGTTCAGACAAAGTTCACTGCTCCTCTTTGCCTTCTTTCGTAATCTAGATCTCCTTTCCGTTTCGCTTCTAACAACCCAGTCCCTGTCAGAAAACGGTGGATGACAGTCCCATAGGCTCGGAGAATCCTGACCTAAGCTTCTCACACTCGCCAATAATCAGCCGCATGTCTATCATTCGTTATTAAATGTCCGACATCTGGAGCAACTTCTGGCTTGTAACATGGCGCGACAGTCGAATTGAATCGTACTGCGATAGGGAGTGGTGCCAAGTCGATGCGCAACGGCCCCGTGAATTTCGCTTATGCGTACGCCACCTTTGCCTCTTACCAACCGTCCAACCCTGTCAACAACAACACCAAGGACAGCTTCTACGTGTTTACCATTGCGCATTCTAGTCGATAGCAATGTGGCGCGGCGGGTTAGCTCCTTTCGATCAGGTTTTGACCCTGACAGCTGAAGCTTGTTCGACATGATCACAGCCTGGAGTGTGCTTTTTGCGTTGAACTATGCAACGCGAGTCTGCGATTGTATATGGTTATGGTAGGGGTCGATGTCTTTTGCGCATTCCTTACCTTTACCTCTATCTTCACCTTCACCTTCACCTCCGTTCGTTGCGCTTTGAGAGAACCGGAATCCACATTCCTGCTGTATCTACCAGTAACATTGCGAGCTCATATACCCGTCCACGTCACACACAACATACACGAAATCTCCACATCACAGTCTAAAGCCCGTTCCTACCGACTTGGAACAATTCAAGTCGAAGCGCGCTGGTAGCAACCTCGAGCTCACGTCACACGCGGCTTCTCGTCAGGTCTCACTTGTGACCGCATCGGCTCAGCTGCTTCAGCTACCTGCAGCTTACACGGAGCTGAACATTCTATCAGTCTTGATCACATTCAAAAAGCGACTTGAAGTCTGCAAAATCGTTTATTTGTGCGACCTTACCCAAGATCGATAATACGCCGTCATGCCTCTCCGGCAATTCTTACTCTTTATTGTGTGCGCCATTCTCACCTTCGCGACCGCGCAAGCCAGTCCACTATCGTCACCACAGCAAGCGCCTTCTACCAAGCGCTGCACGAATGCCGTTGCCAATCCCTCATTCGAGATCCCTGTGCTGTCTCCGTGGATGGACATGGTAACCGGTTCGTGGTACTCTCGCGGTATATCCACCTCCCCTACAGGCGGACACTCCGGTAGTAATCTCTACGCCGCGACGTCGAACAGCTCAGCGGTCCAGGCTACACTCACGCTATCGCAATCCTACATCGATCTTCCTGTCGGTGCGACAGTCGATTGCTACACATGGGTTACAGGAAGGAGACCGTATGGGCAAACGCGCGTCGAAGTCTTCCTGGATCAAGTCAGCTGTGGAGAAGCAGTATACATGGGGCCTGGACAAGAAGGCTGGACGAAGGTTGGAGGGAAAGTCCAAGTGCAAGATGTACCTGGCGGCGTTGGACATTCGGTTGCCGTCAGTGTGCAGGGCGATGGTGTTGAAGATGAGGAAGGCTGGAGAGTGGCTGTTGACGATGTTGGTGTGATGGTCGGATGCTAGACGAGCGGAAATGAGTGGCATGAATCAAGTGATCAGATCAGGTTGAGTGGAGAGAAACCGGGCATAACTGGAGACTTTTCAAGGGCTAAGATGAATAAAAGTGTTTATCAAAGAGCAGCCACTGCCGAGTGAACTTGAACTATGAGAGACAAGGAGAAAGATACGGAGCTATGATATCCACAGAGGCGAGACCGAGTATCTTACTAAAAGACTTCGCGCTAGCGGTCGGATTTGGCAGCTGCAGTACTCTACCCAGAAGTATTAACTATCCCCCGATCGTCGATCAACCGCGATCTTCAAACACTTCAATCACTCCGGTTCCTTCAATCCAATCTCCGCCGCCTTCCGGTCACAAAACTCGGCCATGTCCACATCCTTGATACTCAGTCCCTCGGGCTTATGCGTAGTCCACTCAATCTCAACCCTATTATACAAATTCGACCAACTCGGATGATGCTTCCTGACCTTGCACTCATCCGCAACGAGCGACATGAACCGCCAAGCCTTTGCGAAACTGGTAAATGTGAAGGTGCGCGTGATACTCTTCTTCGCAGCGTTGATTTGCCATGCAGGAGAGAGGCTGGACACGCGTTCGGGTAAGTCAGTGGGTTGGTTGGCAGCGTAGATCATGTTATGTGCTGCGTCTTGTTTCGGCTGCGCTGCCGGACTAGATGACGGACGAGAGCCAGTGGATAGTGACCGGAACCCCGTACGTGCGCTTGCGTATCCCGCATAAGGTAGGGAGGTAGCTTGTTGCAGCGGCGGCATTTGTGTTTGGAAGCGGGTCAGCAAAGACGTTTTGGTGCGACAGTGATGCTGGCACAACGCGATGTACGATAGGCTGTGATTCGATGGTTAGTTGGGGTTTGGGTTCTGAGTCATCAAGGCAGTGTGCGAGGGGCGAGGGTCAGACGAGGGAGTGGCTTGTTTGTTGGTCTTGGAGTCTTGGGGGAACTAGTCGTTGGACTTACGGGAGAGCCCGAGCGAGATTTGGGGGCCTTGTCATGATGTAGATGGAGTTTGGTGGTGATGAGGGGTTCAAGTGCAAGCAAGCGAGGGTGGATGACGGCTAGTTTTTTTTTTCGAAAGAGTATAGGAGCAATTTACCAGACTGTACCCACAAGAGAAGAATGATTAGTTGTAAGTTGCACAACAGATGCAAAGGCGATGCATAGTGAGGAGCGGAGTAGGAGTGAGAGCTAGCTACCACGATACGCCTTGCAAACGCGCATGGACCAAGGGTCTCGAAGATTACGGAGTACCCCAACGGCCATGTATCTAACCAAGATTTTGAGGAAGACAATGAGAGTTGTGTAATGGCAAGACTCGTGCATGAAACTAGATGGGATGGGATGAGTATCACAAGATTCGCCTTGACAGCCATCGGCTGATGGTGCACATGCGCTTAGATGGACAGATGGGAATAGCAACGGCTGATCCGCGCGGCAAGTCATCAGCGTGGAGACATTGAAGGAAGGCGTACTGAAGCAGCGATTAACCTATCTCAGAGCGCAACAAACACTCCATTCGGTCCTTACGGGAGCTTCGGATCTGGAGACACATACATCCGATATACACTCTGTAATCAAACGCGAGAGACTAGCCCGTAGAGGATTAAGGTGTGTTTGACGGGTACCAGAGGGTCGGAGTCGGGGAATTGGTCAGCATCAGCGCGCAAAAAGCAGGTCGCTGGTGGGATGCAGTAGGCAGGTCGTCGGATGGGTGCCGAAGCCAGACAGAGAAGGGCGACAGGGCGCTGATTTGCGCAGCGTGAGATGGGGCGAGTCGTGATGGCATGAGGGGAGCGTGTGCCATGGATTGCATTGTCCTGCTGCGCTGCTTGAGCGTTCCCGAGGCCGACCTTGCCGCCCTGCTTTGTATATAGCGCGCATCGCCCTCTTCTTAGTCAAAGCTGCGTAATCCACTCGACCAACTGCATCGTCACGATACAGGTGAGCTGCCCCAGCGTCCTACAACCCGAGACGCGCAACCAAAATGCCGTCGCAACACTGCGCGCCTGTCTTGGCGCTGGCGAGCGCTGAAGCTGACTCTCACAGCACGCGCGCGCTCTCTTCACGCACTGCCGCCTGCCCTCTCGCCCACCACCTTGTCGCGACGTCACCACCGCCGCCGGACCGCCTCTTACCCCGTCTGCTGCCAGCTGCCTCTCTGCGCATTCCCGCCCGGCCTAGCCCAAACCAGCGACCCAGGATCCGAGCCCCAATTCCCACGCTGCTGTCTAATCAACGCCACAACACCCTCGCTGCGGTGCTCCCGTGCGACGCGCCTTGAATGAGCCAAACTCTGGATCCTGCGATCCAAGCTAGCACTGGCTATAACATGCAGGCATCTGCCGCTCAGGTAAGCTGCGCTGACTATTCAGGCCCGTTGCGCTGCTGACACGCCGCTTCAGGATCAATCCAAGCCGACCATAGAGATGAGTTAGTGCCCCGCGCATCCCTACCCTCCTGCCGATTACTAACACGTATCGTCGCGCAGGCTTAAGAGAACATCTGCTCGCTGCTGGCGCTGGACAACCCGGCGTGCAGCCTCTCCCCCAGCACTCCCCACACGCTCAGCATTCCCAGCACCCGCACACTGCTGGCCCACCACACGCCATCGACCCGGCCATTGGGGGCTCCGCCTACGACATGAGCGCCGGCCCCGACGATGGGAACACGAGCGAGGGTCGCTCCAAGGGACGGAGAGAGCTGTCGACATCTAAGCGTGCCGCACAGAATCGCGCTGCCCAGGTACATGCAACGCGCGCATTCCAATGGCACAAGCTAACACCACCAGCGCGCATTCCGCCAGCGTAAGGAAGAGTACATCAAGCAGCTGAAAGACCAGGTCAAGGAGTTCGAGCAGCTATGCGAGCTGTACAAGACGCTCCAAACCGAGAACTACCAATTGCGCGATTACATCATCAATCTGCAATCACGACTACTCGAAACCCAAGGCGAGATACCACCTGCGCCGGCTGGTGTAGATCTCAACCGGCCCCACGAACAGCCAAACATGCACCAACAACCGAACCCACCACAGCCGCCCCAACAGTCCGAGCAACCACAGCAGCAACAGCAGGGCTCGAACAACAACAATGGAGGACTCTCGGAGCGCCAAATCGGCGAACTGCAAATGGCAGCGCAAGCAGCAGCCGCCGCCCAACACGGCGCATCAGGCAACAAGCACACCAGCTCTGAAGGTTCGTACGACTACGCCGAGAAGCGCCAAAAGGTCGACGAGCCACCGCAAGGTCAGCAGCACCCTTCGCCATCCTCTTTCTACCCCAACCCAGACGCTTATTGAAGATGAAGAAGCAGCCGGTCCGATCCATGGCTTACCAGCATAGTAGGCTCCGGTTCCTCCGCCGCAGATTACGACGCTTTCGTCAACGAACTCCAGCAGTCGTCGAGCAAGCAGACCGCATAAACATACCCCCCGTCCTATCTGCTCACCTCCTCCTCCTCACATCTTATCGCTATTTTAATTCGCTTCTCAGCCATCCTTTTCTAGCCTCGCTTTATGATGTAATGCATAGGCCCTGAAGCCCGTCTCTTCTTCGCTCGGGCCGGCGGTGTTTTACTGTGCTGGGCGTATGGAGTACGTGTGTCGTTGACACACTTACCACGTTTTTATCTATTTCAACGCAGTGTATGGGTCAGGATAGACTGGACCGTATTTGTAGCCTCTCCCCGACAGGGTTCTGTGCTGCGCTGTGCTGTGCTGTTTTTAGGGGAATACCAACGTTTTCGGTGGCTTCGAGCTGCTTCCACCCTTATATCTTTGCGCGGTTTGAGTGACACCTTCGGTTTTGCCTGCAATGAGTATTGTTGCGCGTGTCGTCGCTGAGTCTGCTCGGGTTTGTACGGTACGATGTGGCGAATTGCGTTCAGTAATCCATTGCGGCCGAGTAAATCGCCGAGCGGATGAGGGCATTGAGACGACACCTCTTGATCCAGCTCTGGGACTGCAAGCAAAACGCTCCTTCCCTCGAGTTGGAAATTCACGAAAATCACTCATCACATGCGAAATTCTCGGCAGACTCACAGTGTGTAACTCTATAGATTACAATTTGGTACATTAAACGATTGGTATCATACTCCATATCATGCCCATCCGTGCATTTATCGCATAACAAAAAGGGACCTGATCAAACTGGCCAAAGGAAGAGAAAGCTCTAGCTGACATTTAGAAATGGGGCGTGTTAAGCGCCATAACCATAAGAAGACCGGAGATAAGACCAGCACCGGGCAGGGTGATAATCCATCCGGAGAAGATGAAGCCGACCTGCTTCCAGTTGACAGCCTTGAGATCAAAGTTGCAGAGCGCAACGCCAATGGTGGCACCAGTGAGACATTGCGTGGTGGAGACGGGGAGAGCGAGACGCGAAGCAAGGAGCACGGTGATGGCGGCGCCGAGCTCCATGCTGAAACCACGGGTGGGCGAGACTTGGGTGATCTTGTTGCCGAGCGCGCGCACAATGTGGTAGCCGTAGAACCAGAAACCGATGCCGAGGAGGAGACCGGCGACGACGAGGATCCAGATGGGGGTGTCGGCTTCCTTGGTTACGACACCAGTGGTATAGGTGTTGTAAGAACCGACCCAGGGGCCGACTGCGTTGGCAACTGCGAAGGGGGATTAGCATGTGTGTAGAAGTGAGGATTTCAGAAATTATAGCTTACCATCGTTGGAACCGTGGGCAATGGACATCATCATGGCGGAGGCAACTTGGGCGTAGGTCCAGAGATGCTCGACGCGGTTGTCGTAGACAATAGCGCGGGAGTGGACATCGGCGAGATCCTTCTGGGTAACGACATCGCGGGAGACACCCTGGAGAAGGATAAACTTGGTCCAGTTGGCGATCTTCTTGGGAGAGTAGAAGGGAAGGTGCTCGACGGGCTTCAACCAGCGCTCCTCAGGCTCAGGGGTGGCGGGGACAATGTGAGCAACGGCGCCATCGCGGGGAAGAGGACGGGAGAGACCGCGGCCACCCTCGACGTCAATGTTGTCGCTGTCAGAAGACTTGTTGTCGAGGGAGGTGGAGTGGCCAACAGCCTTCTCACCCTTGAGTCCGTCGTTCTCTTGGATCGGGACAGGGGCAGCCTTCGCGTAGTAGTCGGTGACGACCTGGTCGCCCTTGCCGGGGAAGTAAATGGGAGGGTTCTCGCGGTACAGAAGGGGACCGAGAGGAATGTGCCACGCCCTCAGCCTGGTGTCACCCTTGACAAGGCGGCGGGTGAAGTAAGGGATGAAGAAGATGTAAGAGATGGCAAGCATGCCGAAGAAGACACCAAGGATAATACCACAGGCCTTGCCAGCGCCCATCTCCTCAAGCGACTCGCCATTTGGCAGCTCGTCGATGATGAAGAGAGCGAGGACACCAGCGGTGAAAGCCAGGTAAAAGGGAATCAGGCGCATAGCCCACTTGAAGGGGTCCTTGCGGTTGTGGACACCGAACTTGATGGTCAAGAACAGGACGGCAGCGAAAGCGGCGGACAGGAAAGGCGCAATGACCCATGAGGCGGCGATCTGGGAGATGGATCCCTTCTTCCAGCCCCAGCTGAGAGGAGATTGAGCAGCAATACCGGCACCAGCGAGAGCACCAACGACGGTCTGGGTAGTCGAGACGGGCATACCAGCGATGGTAGCGACAGTGAGGAAGACGGCGGATCCGACCTCGGCGCAACCCATGGCGAGCATGAGGGTACCGGGTACAGGCTTGAAGGTGTCGAGGGCGAAGATACCGCTCTTGATGGTTCCAGTGACTCGGGATCCGAGGGCGACAGCACCGAGGAACTCAGTGAAGCAGGCCAGAATACCAGCCTGCCACATCTTCAAGGTCCTCGCAGCCACGGACGTGGCGTAGGAGTTGGCGACATCGTTGGCACCGTTGGAGGCGGACGAGGCGACAAAGGCGATGGTGGTGATCGCTAGGATCCAGTCGTACTTCTTCAAGGCGGGAGCCATTGTTAGTGAAGAGTGGCGAGCAGTAGCGCCGGTTGACTGAAAAGCTGAGGTGTTGTGAGGTGTCCTGACTGTTTGGTTGAACGAGTGCAGGGGAGTTTAAGTACACAGCATACAAACGGAGGCGTGGGATCTTGGCGGCGCAGATGACATTTCACTGCAAGTGGACTTTTGTGGACGTCAGACGGTGTTGCCTGCCTCTTCGAGGCGCGGTGGATCATCGAAGCCACAATATCATGCTATTCGGCTCTGGCCGTGGTCCAAATGCCCAACAGCACCTATTTTCTGGACCCTCAGCGTCGCTCCGGGGTGAGCGTTCGGGTGCACGAGACATGTGATTGGTCTACGGAACCCCCAGGGCTCGATCCACCCGCATGGCATGTTGGTGTCGCGTTAAGTCTCCACTGTGTCTTGTCGCGGGTCTTCGCCATCGCCTTGGTGTAACCAAGTCAAGGTGAACGAACGAGCGTTCGACGCTGTACCACGTTCCCTTGGCGCCCAGTCCGCCCAGCCCCACGCCAAGCTGGTCCTCCATCCTGCGAAATCTCTGATAACCCCAGATCGCTCTCTCCACTGCGAACGCCGCTAATTCTGCATCCAATCACATTACGCCGTTTTACCTCGTGGTAAAACCACGCCCTCACAGCGAGCTACAAGATTGCGGATAGCAGAGCGTGGTATCGGTATTCACGAACTACGGTGCCGCATAACCGCGTTCCCGTCCGCCTAAGTAAGCCTTGCAAGGATTGCCGAGGCAACCTTCGTCGAGCTTCGGTGGTTGCCATGTCTTGAGGCAAAGTCTTGACAGCCAGTCCAAGCCTTCCATTGAAGACATGTGCCCTGTCGTCTAGCAATGCCCGTCTGGACATGCAAAGAAATAAGGCATTCGGGCTGACCGAGTGGGTGTCATGACTTCGCGAGGAGATGATGATCGAATATGATCAGGGTCTACCGAAAAAGAACTGTGAGCTGAAGGCTAACGGTGACATACACACGCGCCTGGTACATGGGACCGTGTATGACGATGGTCGGATAGGCGCCGTGTTAGGTAAGCCACATATAGGCGCAATCGGTCCGTCGACATGTCTCCCTCTCGCGTCTATTTTCAGTCACTTTACTTCCGTACATTCGCGGACTGCATGGTATAATCTTGTATTGTTATTGGGTTTCGACCACTCGGCGAGCCCCGGTCTGCCGGGGGCAAGTTGGACAGTCAGGCACTCTGCAAAAGTCCACTGTTTTCCCATTAATCCATGTCGTCCCTAATCATGCATAGAAGCCCGCAAATTCTCCCTGCATACTGTATGTCCGCTACCAGTGTCCCAGACCCATGGTACACGAGTTTAGACCCGCTTGTCGCCGTCTGCCGTTACTTGCAGGAATCTTAGCCAGCAGGGGTCAGTGAAGTGTCACGAACCAAGACAGTTAGTACGAATCTAACTCGGAGGTGCCACACTTATTAATTGCCTCTGTCTCCCCACTGAAGGAATATGATTGTACGTTTTAGAACGGTCCACTTCCCTCTCAGGCTCCCCAGCATACCCACTTCATGCAAGGAAAACACCGAATACTCTGGAGCCTATATTGTCGCCGAGTCTTCCAATTTGCCTGTCCTGAAATAGTGTAGTCTGCAAACCTGTTTAGGTCTTTCCTTGTCTGGGGTGTGTCTTTCGTATGCTTCTGCGCTAGACTTCACAATCTGCCCACTCTCGTCCGTCTCCCCACTCCATCCAGCTGTGCAGCTCTTCAGCCATCTCAAGATACGGAACTGACCCCCTTGGCAAGTCCAGACACTCTCTGACCAGCCTATCGAACACCTTCTTGAGCTCAACACAGTTGTCCAACGTAAGCTCTGGAATTTGTCGTCTCATCTCGCTCGCCAAGAGTATGAGCGCCAGCACCTTTTCCTTGCCCCGAACCTCGTTGTAATCGCCGAAAGGGATGTGGATAGATTCTCGACAGAGCGCTTCGACCATAGGAACGACGGAAGTAGTGATGGACCTTCTATCTTCCGCGTTGGTCACAGACGTGAGTGGAACGTTGTGAAGCAAAAGATACTGAGTGATGAGCAATGGGAGTGATCCATTCAGCGCCGCGATGAGGTCCTGTATCGTGAGCTGAACGCCATGGTTGAGAGCCAGTTGGATGATAGCGCGATGACCATGTGTCGCAGCGATGAGCACGATGTTGACATCCGTATCATGTGGATCCATCAACCCTTTGTCGAAGACGTATCGCACGATGTTGGCATGGCCATATTTGACCGCAAGGCGTAAGCCTGCAGTCAGGGCGCTCCAATAGGGCAGGTCGGCGATTAGAGGATTCCATTGGTCCATGAGCCATATGAACACGTCCATCTGTCCCCACCTCATGGCATCGGCAAGGTAGTGTGACCGGGACTTCATATGCGCCGGTATTTCAACGCGGCATCTTGACAGGAAGTCAAACAGTGTGACAACGGCCTTCAGTTCTCCGGTCCGAACTGCGAAGCTTATTGCGGAAGTGATGGTCTCTGTGAGTGGGCCGCAACGAGTGATACGACCGTGCTGTATCCGAGCGAAATGCCGCTCCGTGAGCTCATTGTTGACTTCTATGAGCAGATACTCAAGAATTTCGACATTTCCACTGCAGGCTGCTGCTGTTACAGGGTTACCAAAGCCAGCAAAGTATTTGGGGAACCAGTCAATAACCTCAGCAGATTGCGAAATGTAGTGACGGACAGCTGCGAGACTCCCTACTGTGGCTGCTGCTGCCAGCATGTCGTTGACATTCTCTTGTACAGAGTTGAGATGGTCCCGTTCCCTTTCCGCTATGCTGCGCGACCCGGGTCTGAAGATTGTTGTAAAGACGGAGTGGAACGTCAATGGTTTCGTCTCGAACCATAGTCCGTGGGGCGACTTCGTTTGTAAGGACTAAACCATGTATAAGTGCCTTCAGATAGTCCTGTCGCAGAACAGAACGATCAGTGCCTGCGGTAGCAAATTCCATGAGCTTATCCGTGACCTTGTGTATAAAATTCGGCAGTCCGGAGGCTGTGATATCTGCGTCTTCGATGTGATTGACCAGATAGGTCTCGATGTTGCTCAAAAGGTAGCCCTTAATGTCAGATGGAAGCGTATCCATCGAGTCGGTAACAACAATCTTTTTATATTGCGATATAACATGTAGCTGATGCAGAGGAGGTAGAGGATTCCGGATATCAAGACTAGTAGGGATCGGCTGGCGTTGATGGTACCGATCATGGAAGTCCGCAACAGACGTGTTCGCAAGAAGTTCGTTGTCGATGTCGCCGGCAAATGTCCCTGTTCCAATTAGCTTCACCGTCCATAACTGTCACGAATATCAATGTGTACGGGACACGGCGCGCAGTCGAATGAGCTCATGGAAGGGCGCTGCACGCGCAAGGGCGGCGACAACCCTCTCGAAGAGCTCCGGTGGCAGATCGAGTAGCTGCATGTTAGTAGCTTGAAGCAAGTGAGAGTGGTGCAGTGTGGAGAGAGGGTGTAAAAGTAGGAGGAGGTGAGTGAGGGTCTTGCCAAGGTGGCTGTAACAGGCAGTGGCGTTAATAAGCGAGGTGAACGAGGAAAGAGCAAACATGCGCGGCTGAGCGCGTGAATCAAGTCCACTTAGAACGAAAGGAAAAAGAAGGGACGATAGTCCTGTTGGTATATGGGAACGCCGTGGTGACTGGGCATAGGCTGAGACAGGAGCTTGCCGACGTTGTGTCTCACGGTGAACAACACCGTTGGGTTCATGCGAACGGATGACTACACGCGGACCATACCAAACGAAGCCACACTCTCAGCAACAAGATATCATGTTCACCAGACAATCGCATGAAGCGCAGGACGAGAGACTGAGTGACGTCACACGAATAACATCTCTATACTATGGATATGCTTTATAGTACAAGTCTATCAGATGTGCTCGAAAGCACGGGGTATCAAAGAAAAAAAAGAGGTAACAAATAAAACTCTAAATGCTCGCTTGAAAGGACTAAAGGGGGCGTTGATGAAAGTACTGGGACATGAAGACTTCGTTGCACGTGAGCTCTTCAGCTTTGTGTGGTGTACATGTGTATGTGGTCATGCATTTGCGATGTCGTGTCGCGGTAGGGTTGATGCTGCTGGGGCATCAGGTGATGTTGAGGGTGTTGAGGATGTTGAGAATGCTGATGGTGTTGTGGGATGTGATGCTGGGGCTGCTGATGCTGATGAGGGTGACGCATGCCCATTGCGGCAACACTGTAGTCAGGAAGCATCTCTGACGAAGCTTGACTCATCTGCGATGATGGTCTCTGATTCGAAGAGCTTCCTCTCGAGCTGCTTATCCGACTGCCTATCTTGTGGAGCGGCTTCGATATCATTTGACCGAACGACGGGCGGTCGTAGTACTGCGACTCTTCGAACTGGGGAGCAGCACCGAAGTAGTTGGGATACAGTGATTCCAGTGGGTTGGGTGTGGCCTTGACTTGGTCCATGTACTCCTGTTGGTACAACTGTGTGTGCTGCTCGTGATCCATGACTGGCGTGGGGTGTGTATGGGGTGTATGCATTGTGGATGTCGTCATAGCCGGTGGGAGTTCAGGAATAGCCGGTTGCGCTACGTCCAGGTAATCTCCAGGGTCCACGTCCATATAACTGATACGGCGGCTGGCCGTATCCACTGCGGGCGCACCAGGCGTCTGCGGCTCCACAAATGGAGACGAGCCGCAATCATAGTCAGGCACGTGCGCCAACGAACTACAAATGCGCAGCAAAGCTGCGTTGATGCTCGCGAGCCGCGCTCTTGAGTGATGTGGGTTGGAGTTTCCGATGAGTATGTGCATTCGCTGCTCGCGCGACAGCTTCTCAACATGCGGGACGGAATCTCTTGAGGGTGTTACGAAGCCAGTGGGTAGCTGTTGATGCACAGGGTCCAGGGGTATATCAGCGCGTAGACTCAAGGCGGTAATCAAAACCTCTTCCCGGCTCGGTCGAAGGTCACAGCACTGGAGCTTCTGTCGGAGGATTCGCGAGTTGTCGGGACACCAACTAATCTGCGACCGACTCTCTCGCAATCTCTCGTCCAGGCAACCGATAAGCTCTTTCCATGTGTCGTGGAGAGCTTCCTGTCGTATTAAGTTCCTGATCACATTAGAGTATTTCCACTGGTCCATCGTCGCGCCATTCTTCATGTGCTTCGCGACGTGGTCGCATCGCTCATCCCAACCGATGCTGACTTCTTTACACTTGTCGAACCCGCAACCAAACACTCTTCGCGGCAACAACGTGATGCCAATGTCTGTCAGTGACGGCAGGGGTCGACCGGCATGGTAGCGTTGATGATGCTTGATGAAATCTTTCTGTCGGTCGAAAATGCGGTTGCAACCGTTGACGACACAAGGCCAGTCTTCTCCAGTCTCGTGCATCCTCATCTCATGTTTCTTCCAGTCAGACTTTGCTTTGAACGTCTTCTGGCTCTTCTGTTCGGCACAATACGTACAGAACATGAATGGCTCGCCTGACTGACTCTGTGACTTGTCATCATCCGGGTTCAGCGATGGGGAAGCAACACTAATGTCGTCTGTCGGTGTGTAGCTCGGTTCAATCTTGAGGTCGAGTGGACTCTCAGTGTCCACCACAGGCATGGAAGCCGGCACCGGACGTGTCGGATCAAGACCAGCTGGGTAGGAACGCGGCTCCGCCCTCCTCATCCTGGAGCGCGATGACGAAGAGGAAGCAATGGAACTTCGCGTATCGCTGCTCCCTGTAGATGAAGAGAATGTCGATGCCATAGAAAGCCGAGACCGCCATGATGACCCTGACGAGGATGTTGTAGATGAACTCGCGGTGCTGGTAGACATGAATGACGAGGCTGTAGAGTTGCGGCCTAGACTTGGTGAGCACGTACACACAAAACAATACAACGAGAAACGTACGCGAATCTATCGCTTGAGAAAACATTCTCTGGATCAAATGTGGAGGATGCCTCGCCAGCAGGGCCTCAATGTGTCGCATAGACTCCTCCGGTATGTCTAGGTTGTCCTCCATTGTGGCGAGGGGAGAGCCGTATGCTCAGTTCAAATCGCGCAACAGAAGACTACTCCAACATGCCGACCATGAAGACCTTGCGACAACCCAAACGACTGAAAACTAGAACGAACGACAGGCGGAGGTGCAAAAGAGGGTGGGGAAGGGTATCCAGGTGTCGCGGTAAGACTAGGGGCCAAGGAGTGGATAATCGTGTATCCGAGCAGGCATCAGCTGCTGTTGGTGCGACAGTTGATATACAAGTGGGATCACCTCACGCAAAGGTGCAGCGGGGGATGCGGAAATGGCACGCTTCTAGAAGGCGTATGGAAGGATTGTAGAAGAAGCTAATTGAGGGCTGCTCGCGGGGGCGCTCGTGCGCAACATCGACATGACCACTGCCCTGGTTTGGCCTCAAAGCTGGGGCAAGGCTGAGGCTACGACAGGCATGCCAATATGTAGCGTGTTTGAGGTGGCCGCAAGGAACCGTAGTAGGGGCTGGGAGAGCACGAGGGCAAAGCGACGAGAATGAAAGAGATAGTGTGCGCATCGACTGCTCAAGTCTCTTTCAGCGCCGTCTGAAGGCAGTTTTCGAGCCGGGTCGAGACGTGGCCGGACAAAGTGGCTGCGCGAGGCGATGATTCGCACAGACATGGTGTGCAGCAACACGCACCTATCGCAGAAACGCAACAGGCCATCCGCAACGAATCCATCCGAACACTAGGCCCTGTAAGGGGCATGCAGCGCGCGGTACCTGGATGACGCACCGCTGGTTACTTCTCGAAGTGTGTTGGTGCCGTGATGAGTGACATTTTTGGTGGGACCTGACAGGATTCATTCCTGCACGCCGAACTTCGGCATCACGCCTTCGCTTAACGCAGACGCAGCTATCGCAGCTCGACAGCCGGTCGGGCGTTGGACGAGGTAGCACAGCAGCCATTGTACATTGAGGAAGGACTCCCTCACAGCGCGCGCACGTCAATCAGCACTCGAATGCCCTACCCACGACGACTTACTTGAGACGCGGTGGCTGACAGAATGGAGTGCTGACGGCAGGAGCACGTACCCCATGCATAAACGATAGCAGCGAATGAACGCTTTGGGACTGTGATTGTAACAATTGGGCTGCCGCACTGCAGTCCGTCATCGCTGAGGATGCCCTTGTAGCTCGAGGTCATCGCGTAACCACGCGCGATCAAAGGAAATATCGACTAGTGTAGGGTAATGTAAGGAGACGGGACTCTGCCATAACGGGCAGGAAGTGGCCGGATAAATTGCAGTAGTTCGAGATAACAGCCTTAGCTAGAGCGTTTGGTTGCTTGGTATGTGAAATCGGACGGAGCGTTAATCACGAAGACGTACTGTAATTAACTCCATCGCGCCTTTTCCATGTCGTCGTGAGCGCGTATCCACAATGGCGTGTCCCTGGAAAGCGACGGCGTCGTTCGGGACCCGAACCGCCGCGGTACTCTCGAGGACGTCCAGACCGCGAACGGTTTGCCCAAAACGACGAGCAAAGTTTGGGCGAGAGTCAGGAGCGGATTGAACTTTGGATGCGGCGCGAGGTGGTTGGCGCGACGCCCGGTTAACGTTGAATTTTACGTCACGTGGCGCGTGCACACCTGGGCAGTTCACACGGTACTTGCGCAGGCAAGTCAAGAAGCACCATGACCCGAACGTACGGCGTAGTTCGATTGTGACAACATTGGTGTTACATCGCTCTGGGGCCCCATCCATCCGGCCCACATAGTAGAACTTATCGCTTGAACTCTGGTCCTCAGAAACTGCAAACGATATTGCTAGGGATTGTCTGTGAAACCATCAAAGCGCGCGGTACTTGGAACGACTATTCAATTCTGTTGACACGCGGCATGGTTTCCGCACTCTGCGAATGAAATATGGAAGTACAGAGATAGCCAGCTCATACAAAGTGTCCATCGCAGTCAAAGTTACCCTCCGTCTTGAAATTGCATGAACTCTCTTCTCCGCCTCCGGTGATACGAACGTTGTCGATCTTGATGCCGCTACAGCTTCCTTCTCCACAGAGGATGTAGTAGTTCTTTCCCTCTTCTGTTGCCGTGCCAAAGATGTTCTTCATGGTGATGTTCTGGATGATGACGCCGTTCGTGGGGTTGCCAGTTGGCCCACCGTTCAAGTAGTCTTGCTGAATGTCAATTCCGTAGATGGAGATGTTTTCAACGCGAATGTTCTCGTAGTGGATATTGGAGATGAAACCGGTGGTGTTGGAATTCGACTTGATGCGAGCTCCGTTCTCGGCGTTCAGGACGACAGAGTTTGTGAATGAGATATTTGTTACGTTGTTGTCTGAATAGATGTGGTTAGTAAAACATGATTATTGTATAGCTGGATGATGGGATGACATACTTGACTTTCCACCCACAGACCCGATGGACAGACCATGGCTACCATTGCAGTACATGTTGCTGACGTGGATGTTGTCTCCACTAGTGACAGCTACACAATCATCTTGGTTGATAACGACACTGTCGCGAACCTTGGTATGATTGGTGCTACTCAGACCAAATCCATCGCTGTTGTGTGCTGCAGGAAGACCGTTGGAGCGGTTGTTGGGCGCATATCCGTCGCTGTTGTCCAGCGTAATGTGGTGGACATCCAGACCAGCGCTGTTGCTGATACTGAAGCAGTGCACCGGGTAGTTCTTGATGTAGATGTCGTGTACTGAACTGTTTCCAAGCACCTTCACCTCAATGAAGTGGTTTGGCTTGGTAACGCCTCCATTACTACCCAAGCCATCCCACCAAGCCTGACCATTGCCATCAAGTACTGCGTCTTCTTCGGCAGTGATTTCGACATTAGTACCTGCCACCTTGATGAAGGCATAGTTTGCATCGGCGTACTCCCAGAAGGTCTTTCCTTTGAACGTAACCTTGGTTCCAGTCTTCAGCTTCGTAAGATCGATACTTGAGTTTCCAGGAACGGTGATGCCATCAAGTGTTATGCAAGTGCAAGCTGCGACTGCAGCCGGGATATCGGCGTACTTCGTCACGTAGCAGGCATCGGTCCCAGTTGCAGAAGGTGAAGGTACGGCAGATACAGTTCCCGCAGTGGCAAGAGCCAATGATGATGCAGCTATGAGTTCGTCAGTACAGAAATGGTCTAGGCTGCAAAGTGCTATTAGTACCGTGGAATCGCATGGTGAAGGTTTGAATCTGACGTGAGCGTTAGGTGAAGATGAGTATACGGGATCTTGACGAAGCTATATAAACGTATGCAGGGTCTTGGGTCCCCAGATAATCTGTTGAAGAGCCACCTGCATATTACCGACTAGTCGCCACATAATATTGCGCTTGGCCGCTGTAGTGGTAGAAGAACTGTAGCCTCGTCATTTCCGGCCCCAAAGCACAAGCACTTCAAGCACCAAAGCCAAGTCCAGACGATGCTTGACAGCAGTGCTATGCGAAAAGAGGCATTTGACCCACAAATCGGCATCCGGAAGCGTGCTATCATGGGGAACGGCTCGGAAGAACAGGGGGTACGGCTGGCCGGTCAGTGGCAAAAGGTCTAAATCGTGTTCTGTTTGGCCGATTATTGCAGATGTACAACGTGAAACATTCATCCGGAATGCCACCATGGCCGTAGTGCAAATGCGGAGCGACTGTGCGGAAAAAATGGGTTCCGTCCAACGGCGCGGCTACTTGGAAGCGTAGATGACGGGATGAGTGATCATTGAAATGATGGGGGTCAACGGCATCTGCGGATGCTATACTAATCCACGAGCTTACGCGTGATTGTCGAAGAATGCTGAAACAATATCATCTTTGAAAACGAAAAAGCGCCGATATACAAACAGATGTCGTGATGAACCTGCAATAACGGCTGAGCTGTTCGAGCAAGCATGCGCGTTGGAAAGTGATCTAGGAAAGGGCTGGGTGACTAGCGGCTTGGCATCTAGATCGATACGTGCCCAACCTTGTAGCTCCTCATCTTCTAGGCCCAGTGAGCCCTCACACGAACACACCGCCTATATCATCTCCAAATGAGTTATGTGAACAGCGAAAAACGAAAAGGGGTGTTTTGAGAGATTCCATGAGTTCTGCGCCGCCTTACATCGACATGAGGAAGACTTCCACGCCGAAGAGGTAAGAACAGCAGGTTGAATCAGATGTTTAGTCATCTACGACTCCAGGGTCAAGCTCCATGGCTGCGATCAGTCCCAAGAAATCCAGCGCCGCGCAAAGGTCACACAGGTGTATCTTCACATCATTTTACAATTCTCGGACCGAAGTCGTGGGCGCACCTACATCTTATGATGATCTTTTTTGATGGCGATCGCGCAAAGAGATGGAAAGACGAACAGAACGACACAACATGATATTCATTGACCCACCTTTTGGTTATTTGGACAATTTGGGAGATCATTGAATGAAAAAATCTTGATAATGAGCGAAAGTCACTTTGTATACACCTGGAGGCCAGTACACATCTGGAGATCTCTCTTCAAGATAGCAATGGATATCCACTTCTGGCGATCAAAGCTTCTTGATCTCGCCGAAGGAGCTCAGACGCATATCGCCTCCTTATACCAGATCTTTCGACAATTTTCCCTCGAAGATCGCTCGCACTTCGATGGAAGTCTGGAGGCTCACCCGCTCCATCATCATAGCTCATGATTGGTACCGTGTTCATTTTCAATACCCGATTAAACCTCCAGATTCGTTTTCAGAGAGAAGTCGGATCAGCATGATCCAAATATCTCTGGATACCGAGGGACATGAGGACAGGCGGACGCGTAGATCTCATCAGACGTGATTTTGTCGGTTTCGCTCGAGCATGAACCGAAGTAGCTCCAGTAGACGTGAGCACCAACATGGTATTTTTGTTCACCAATATCGCAAAGCTCAAAGGATGACCGCCGCTAATGGTACAACAACCTATCCGCAATCAGCTACCAATCTGCTATATCAATACAAAAAAACCTACCCAGCCGACCAGACTCATACCCAACCCCACATCCTCGATCCTCGCCGCACCACCAGTCGAAGCTGGCACCGTCATCCCTGTCGTAGGAGTCGCAGTTGGATGAGTCGCAGTTGACTTCGAAGCAGCAAGAGAAGCCGCCACCTGTGCGGGCGACAAAGTCTTCGCTGGATTTCCATACGGCCTAGACGCGACTTTCGACGCAGTCTCATCTTGATCGTCAGGTAGGGGCACATCAGGCACTTCAAAGCCTCCAGTCGGTTTAGGTGCTTGGAAGCCTCCAGTCATTCCAGGTGCGTCAAAGCCTGGTGTCGCTTCAGAGCCTGGTCGGTCGGCTGGCCTGTATGGGTTTGGTGCTGCTGGTGCGGGTGCGATGGGTTCGATGATTTGGGGTTTTGGGGGTGTGGGGATGCGGGGTGGGGGGATGAATGCTGCTGAGGATGTTGCGATGAAGAGGGTGTATAGGAGGGTGTGTGGTAGCATTATGACAGATTCAGAAAGACTTGAGGGCAGATGTGATGATGAAGTATTGACGGAACAAGACTAGATGGAAGAGGGATGCGCATCGCGAAATATCTACACGTTGTATATAGGCGCCCATGATCATGATGTCGGTGGGTTTCAAGGCGCCCATACTACGTGGGCAGTGTTGTGCTAGTCGCCTATTGTTGTTGCGGCGCAGCGAAAATCAAGGGCGGAAAATACGCCCTGCAGCCCCGCGATTCGGGCGATGCACGCCATGGCTTGATCCGTAATTTCAAAGGTTGGGGGCCAAATACACCAACCTCCGAAATTTTCAAGAACTTGACAATGACGTGGACTGGGGAATGATGTGAGTAATCCGGAGTTTTACTCTCAAACCGAACAGAGAGGAGATGTGCGCAACACTGCGCCCTCTGAGATCTTCCTAAGAAACGCCATCGCTATGCAAACACAAGGGTAATGATACACCGACAACCCACCGCTTCAGTCACATGTTCAAACGACACATGATCTTGATCATCGTACGTTGCCGTATTAGCAGTTCATCTCATTATGATCTCAATAGATTCCATTTGAAGTTCGTCAGGAAGCACTACTTCAAATGGAATTTATTGAGATCATAATGAGATGATCCATCAACACAGCAACGTACGATGATCAAGATCATGTGTGTTCAAACGAACCGACCAACCACATCCCCTTCCTCTCACGATCATCGATAAACCTCGTCAAACGGCCTGGTATCCCGGAAACAACTTTCCCACACCTCATTCACTACTTTCCCAGCATGCTCTTGATCCTTTATGCCCGGCCTCGCCATCATACTCAGCGTCGCCCTCCTCCTAACACAAGACTGTAATTGTTCCATGATATTCCATTGATTCCTCGTGAAGAACTCTCTCGAGAAACGGCATTCGCCGCTGAGTGTGGATGCGCGAATCTCTAGACAGGCCTGGTGGCGCAGGTTCTCAGGTTCGACTTTAAACTTTAGATGGTCCCACGCGTGAACCATCTCATGCGCCATGGTGTCTTCCTGGTGCCCGCGATTACGGAATTTGTTTGCGCAGAGCAGGATGCCGTGGTCGAGGGAGAAGCCACCAGATTGCTCGTTCGTGCACATGCGACAAAGTATGTTGTCTTTATTCAGGTCGCCACCTAGTTTGTACACTTCGTCCGACATGAAGCGTATGATGGGACTGTATTTCAAGAGGTATTCCTTGTTGGACTCGCAGCGCTTGCATATCGAGTCGGCTTTTATCTTGTCCATTTCGTTGAAGTAGCCTTTTTCTAGTTCGATGTCGCGGGAGCCTGTCATGCGGCCGAGCATTATGTTGAAGGTGCTGCTCCATGTGTAGTATACGGGGTCGATCTTTTGGGGCGGCGGTTGGGCCATTGCGGAGAGGGATGCGCCGTCGGGCGCTGTCTCAGAGTTTGCCATGGTGATAGGGCGTGGAGTGACGTTCGAGTTCGATTACGGGAGGATCAAGCGTTGGGCGTGCAGGTGTCGCGTGGCGTATAGATGTTTGGTGTAGGGCGTGGCATGTTCCTGATTCCCGTCGCGAAAAGTTTAGGTGGAGATGGAGATGCAGCTGGTAGCGCGGGGAGCCAATCGGAGGGAAGACGTCACCGCGTACAAGGGAAGCCGAAGATCGCTTGCGAGGAAACTTGGGCAGCTTCCAGTCATCCATTGCGCGACAACACACGAGCTGCGTGTTCATATAGTACACGACGTGTTGTACATATCTCACCGTCTCCTTTCGTCCAAGACTTATAGCCATCACCACCTTAGGGCTTTTGTCACTCCCTCCGTCGCAATGGCCGTCCACATGCGAAAGCAGCCCGGCCAGCTTACCGTCGTCATAAAACTCGGTAAATACACAACCGTACATATGCCACATCGACAAGAAGAGAGCACCTAACCGACACGCCCAGGAACGTCATCCATAGTCGACGAGAAAACCCACCAACCCCTCCTCTCCATCCTCTCCCTCATCGTCGAGACAGCATGCAGTCTGCGCGCCGCCGGCCACCGCGTCGTAATCGTGTCTTCGGGCGCCATTGGTGTCGGTCTACGGCGTATGAACCTTCCCCGCCGCCCAAAACACCTCCCACAAGTTCAAGCGCTCGCTGCTATCGGACAGAGTAGACTGATGTCTCTTTGGGACCAGCTGTTTGGCCACTTGGAGCAGCCGATTGCTCAGATCCTCTTGACACGGAACGACATTGCGGACCGGACGCAGTATCAGAATGCGCAGAACACATTTATTGAGCTGCTGAGCATGGGTGTCATTCCGATTGTGAATGAGAACGATACTTTGGCGGTTACTGAGATCAAGTTTGGTGACAACGATACGCTGAGCGCCATTACATCGGCCATGGTCCAGGCGGATTATCTCTTCCTCATGACGGATGTGGATTGCCTGTATGACAAGAACCCTCGTACAAATCCAGATGCCAAGTCCATACCTGTCGTAGAAGACATTGCGGAGCTGGCAGCAGACGTCAGTTCGGCAGGTAGTTCACTGGGAACAGGCGGTATGAGCACGAAGATCGTTGCTGCAAGACTAGCAACAAGCGCAGGTGTCACAACAGTCATCACAAAGAGCAGTAAACCAGGCAATATCTCCGGCATCATCGCACACGCCGAGAAGCAAAGAAAGTCACGAATGTCAAGTCGAAACTCCGTCACCAACTTCCAAGACGAAGGCGCACCACTCGCGCAAGCAGCATCTCAAGACTCAAACCACGATCTCTCAACATCCACATCCACACTAGACAATCAGCAACTCACCGGCCTCTCCTCCCCCAAACCAGAAGAGCCAGTCCCCCTCCACACCCGATTCCTCCCTATATCCAACCCCATCCGCGACCGCTACTTCTGGATCCTGCACGGCCTCGCACCCCACGGCACAATCTACATCGACCAAGGCGCGTGGGCAGCCCTAAGCGACAAAGCGGGTCTCCTCCCCGTGGGAATCGTAGAAGTAGACGGCCACTTCGCCCAACAAGAAGCCGTCCGCATAGTCGTTGTAAAACGCCTCTCCAATCCACCCCACTCCCCGAAACCGACTACTCAAACACCACCAACGCCCCAACCGCCCAATACCCCCGGCGCCCTAGCCCACGGCGTCCACGCCCCAATCCCCATCCGAACACCACTCACGCACTCGTCTTCGTCCTCGTACTCGATGTCCTCTTCCCAGACACTATTGCAGCATCCGCCCAATTTCGAACTGCACAACCCTGCGCCGTTTGAGATAGGGAGGTGTGTGGTGAACTATTCTGCTACGGAGATCAGACGGATCAAGGGATTGCATTCTACGCAGATTAGCGAGGCGTTGGGGTATGCGGATAGTGAGTATGTGGCGTTGAGGGAGAATATTGCGTTCTTTGGGGGTGAGAGGAGCAGGCCTAGTACGCCTGATTTTAGGCATGGGGAGAAGAAGGGTGAGGGGGTTGAGGCGCACTGAGGATTGTAGCGAGCTGCATGCGAGGTCCAGTAAGACGGGCATATTCACGATGTGGACATGGCATATTAGACGGTGCTTTGGGTGTCAAGCTTGAAATTCTTGAATTGAATGAGTTGTGGGATGTATTCCCAATTACGATACCAACCAACGCCAGCGGCAAACCTAAGACGCCGAGCAATGCGACTAAAGACAAGAAATTCAGTGACTACCGTGCGGAACGCCCCTTCGCCGTCGTACATGTTAGACATTATGTGAAGTTGGAACACCACCAAGACAAAGCTTAGTAGCTCTCCTCAGACTGTTCCGAGCTGCTGCGTACCTTGCCGCCAGATGTGCGCTCATAGGCTCGCGAGCTGCCCTTGCAGTGCTTGAGGATCCAGGGGTGTACCTCGACATCCTCAAGCGCAATGCGCTTCTCAGGGTCAAGCACGAGTAGTTTCTTGATGAGATCCCGCGCTTCTGAGCTGACGAAGCTCGGGACTGTGTACTCTCCCCTCGCAATCTTGCGCTGTGTCATGACTTGGGTGTCCTCGAAAGGCGCTTCACCGACTAGGAACTCGTACGTCAGGACGCCTAAACTCCATAGGTCGACCTTCTCGGAGTAGAAGTTGTCCTTGCCGCCACCGCGAAGCATCTCCGGGGGCAGGTAGTCGAGAGTTCCGCACATGGTGTTGCGGCGGTTGTTGGGCGCGTGTACCGACCAACCAAAGTCGGAAATCTTGATCTCGCCGTGGATGCCGACGAGGATGTTTTCGGGCTTGATATCGCGGTGCATGACGTGCTTCTTGTGGAGGTACTTGAGTGCTGCGGCCATCTGGGCTACATATTGTGCTGCCTTCCATTCGGGGAAGCGTTGCTCCTTGCGGAGGTGCTTGTATAGTTCTCCTTTACCAGCGAATTCGAGGATGAGGAAGATGCGCTTTGCGTCGTGGAAGTGGCCAAAGAGCTTGAGGATATTGGGGTGCGTGAGATGTGATTGGATCTCAATCTCTCGTCGGACCTGCTTCTCGACTTTGCCTTGCTGAATCTCAGACTTGTGGAGCACCTTCAAGGCACACACGAAGCCTGATGAGCGCTCCTTAGCAAGGTAGACGCGACCAAACTTTCCCTTTCCGAGAGGCTTGCCGATGTCAAACATGCCCAGATGCCATTGTTTGGGTGTTGCAGGGTTTGAGGGAACGGTGTAGATGGCGGAGTCGGTGAGCGTGCGGCGATGTGATTGGTGCTGTTCCGAGGGTCGGCTGGAGCTTGCTGAGATGGTAACTTTGGCGATGTTTGCCGTCTTTGCGTTCTGCGTTGCGAGCTTCTGTAGTGTCTGATGAGGCAGCTTCATGCGGTTCGCAGCTGATTGGGAGGACGATAGGCCAGCTACCGTTACGGTTGTGGATGCGGAAGGCTGGGTGTTGTTAGAAGGCGCTACATTGAGCAGGCGAGTGAATACACACCTTCACCTTGTGGTAGGTTGATGTAGAAGTGACGTGCTCATCGTTCTCGTCGTGGATGGTGGTGCGCTCAAAGGCGGCTTCGAGGTTTGCGACGTCGGCCATGGCGAAGTCTGTATGCAGGCTGGAGCGACAGGAAGCAAGCAATAGGGCCACAAGAGACCACTGATAGCTATATTATGCTATGGAGATGGGTGACAGTTGGTGGGTGTGGATGTTTGCAGGGTTCGAGGACGGATGGCAGCTAGTTAACCCAGACAAACAAGTGGGTTTCGTGCGTTGTCAAGGAAACAGCCATCGGCCATCGGTGGTCGGAGCGCTGGTTCGCGCCCCACCACGCTGAAGCTCCCCGCCATCGCCATCGGATCCACCTGCAGGTCGTTACGAACAATTTATACACGCAGCATTCTTCGTCAGGGTCTCGTCGCATAATCCCTAAGACATGGCATCGCTTAATGGCGCGCCCGCCGACACTGTGGCACCCGGCCATGCCGACACGTCCATCACCAAGGAAGGCTTCAAGATCACCACGCGCAAGCTGCCCATCCTCAAGGCCGGCCCAATAGAAGACATGACCAAGAAGCTCGGGATCGCGCCGCCCGAGATGATATTCGGAGACAACCTGATGCGGATAGAACACGCCCAAAGTGGCTGGTACATCGAGTTCAATGCCTTCGATGCGCTGGATTTGGTGGACAAGACCGGCGAGAAGATGTTCAAGGTCTCGTACTCGAAAGAGTGGCAGCAAAATAGGTGAAACGCAAAGACGCGGTACGGTGAGAACCTGCAGCTAACCAGAATCAGACAAAAGCAGTTCGAGGATATCAAAGAGGTCGTAAAGCCGTTCGACTGGTCCTACAGTACAGACTATAAGGGCACTACACCGCCAACACCTGCATTCGAGCCTACCGAGACCCCGATTCCACTTCACCTTCTCAAGCGTCCCGACCCGATACACTTCTTCGACGAGCTTGTACTCTACGAAGACGAGCTAGCGGACAATGGCATCGCCATGCTATCCTGCAAGATCCGCGTCATGCCACAGCGCTTGCTCCTCCTTGTGCGCTTCTTCATGCGCTTGGATGATGTAGTATTCCGGATACGCGACACGCGCGTGTTCGTCGAGTTCGGGGACAACGTGGTGTTGAGGGAGTATACGGCTAGGGAGGAGAAATATGAGGAAGTACGGAAGAAGCTCGCAGGACGGAAAGAAGACGTGCTTGCGATAATGCGAGACCCTAACCGTTTGGCGGAACATATACCCATAGTGGAGCACAAGGTTGAGGGGTTACAACTGAAGTGAGCAAGTGCGGCTCGACAGGACCCCGACTATCACTCATCAGCCCAAAATCGAAAGCACTAAAAGCGCGGAGGCATAACGGCGACCCATATCTGCGTCGACAATCCCAAGGTCAGTCTGACCGGTGCGTATGCTAAATAAGCCTTTGCTCATCGTCTGTTCAGTAATCACGCGGACAACCAGGAGGCAGGCCTTTTGTCCCTGGAATCCGCCGTCTGACAGGCGTCAACCCAAGACGATTTCTACTTTCGTTCCAGAAGTCTCATCGAATACGCGCCAATAAGCTTAGCTGGAGACAAGATCCTGATTATCAAATCACTACCCAGTCTGCCTAGATATGCGGCTGCCATCAAGCTTGCATGTCGGCGGATAGCAAAGGAGTGTCTCACCGCTCTCGAGCAAGATAGCGTTTACAATACAACCCCGATTACATAAACGGATAATGTTGACTGCAAAGCTGTCTGAACTCCAGAGCGCCGGTACTAACGAGGCATGCAATATATGCAACACTCACGTCTCATATAACAGCAACGGTCATCTAGTGTAAGACATTAACATACTGCGATGGTGAACGACGCTCTTTGTTCTAATCTCGCGCTCGTGCGCGATGCCGGTTGTATTGTTACGCGCCTCATGGCCTTGCTCTCAATGCGCCCAGGCGAGCCACCAAGTACATTGATACCAGAACGCATCCTTGATCATGGCGGAATTGAAACTCAATCGTTAGACTCTTTCCACGTTGTCCATGTGTCTCCGCTGGTCAATGTAGACCATCGCTGCCACCGTGCGCGAACGTTTAGGGCCCGTAGGGCGGTTCTTGCTGTATTGTTTCCCCTCAAAAAGCAATTAGGTTCTGTCGATACCGAGACAAGCAAGTGACACTGCGTTAGCGCTGCCTGACATAACCAAGGAGACGCGTCCGCCTGCCAACATCAAACGGAGATTACGTTCGTCCGAGATTGGCCTTGTTCAGGGTTCCGTTGTGCACCGCCCCATATTACGACCGGCGGAAAGTGGAAAGTTGACGGTCCTCAACAGACTGGAAATCACCGGCATTTGTACAACAGATAGCCGCTGCTCGGATGGTCCGGATGGCTGAAATGACGACAAGGGTTTATACGATAGGATAACGGGTACCGAGACGCATGGCAGGCGTAAGGAGGATCCCGAGCGATCTCTCGTCCGAAAGCAGTAAGCTGTCGATCGCGGACCAACATAAGCGTTTTCGACGGGCAGCCGCAATCTTGCTTTACGACCACCAGATTCACGCAAAGACTGCGCATCGAGCGCAGTAGCTGGCTCGTCACGACAGCCACCGCATGTCTGCTTCCATTAGAGACTCTGATGGTGGGCGGATTTCTTGGCAATACCCTCATCCGTGGCCGTCCGGGCTGTGATGTCATATTCAACATAGAGAAAAGCAGTCTCGGCGCCCAGTGTTGTGGCACTAATTGCGGCCTCGAACAAATACGCATCGAGCATGCTGAACTTGGATCCGCACACTTTGAGTCCGGCCCGCGTAGCGCGCGCACGACCCAATCATCCACTGCGGCGAAGGACGAATCTCAATCCAAAGGCCCAGCCATCTCGTCCGAGGCCATGGCAGTTGTTGCAAGACTAGCCGCGGCCATGGGGAGACTCCGCCATCCGGGGTGCTATGACAACATAGGCCCAAACGTGGGCCAACAGTTGATATATGTTAGATAGCCGCAAATGGGCAGCAAAAACACATCATCAACACCGACGTTACTCGCTAGCACTCGCCGTTGAAACTCATCATGGCTGACTCTCAGTCCCACGGCGAGACTTTCATGTCGAGTACGTCGCAGTCACATCAAACAACACACTTCAGCACTTCTACCCAATCCGGGTCAGGAACCCAGACTCCTCCCCACGGCGTCACGCGAACTGCTTCTGGTCGACCGACCTACTTCCCAGACGGCCATGCCCACGGCACCCACGGGGTCTTCTCATCACACTCCTATACACATGAATCGTCGACTACACACGAATCATCGGCTGGAGCAGGCTTGTTTTCCTCCACCGATGGCACTGAATCCCAGCATCGGCAAGAGGAAGTCGTGCCGCTCGAGAAAGTCAACACATCGAGCTCGTCGGACTCTTCAGACACGCGATTAGGTTCCAATGGACAAACCCCGAAAGTCAAGCGAACTGGCACTTCATCCTCATCCGAAGATGCAGCTCCACCCACACTCCAACGCCGGGTCACGCGGTCCGAAATCGACGACGACGGCAGGCGGGAGTTGGCGCGCATCTTCACCACACAGTCGAAAGTGACTCAGCAGATGAGCATTGCGCAGCCAAACGATCCCCGTGTGGACCCCTCCAACGACGCTTTTGATCTCAGCAAGTTTTTGAACATGTTCCGGAACCAGCTGGAGGGCGAGGGCATCGAAATGAAGAAGGTCAGCGTTGTGTACAAGAACCTAGACGTCTTTGGTTCTGGCAAGGCTCTGCAGCTTCAGAGCACTGTCTCAGACATGTTCATGGCGCCCTTCCGAGCTAAAGAATTCTTTGGCAAGTCGGAACGCAAGCAGATTCTCCACAGCTTCGACGGTATCATACGAGCCGGCGAGCTGTGTGTTGTGCTTGGACGTCCTGGCTCTGGTTGCTCCACGCTTCTCAAGGCTCTCACTGGAGAGCTTCATGGTTTGGACACGGATGACTCGGTCATTCACTACAACGGTATCCCTCAGGAGCGTATGCGCAAAGAGTTCAAGGGAGAGACAGTGTACAACCAGGAAGTCGACAAGCACTTTCCCCACCTGACTGTAGGTCAGACACTGGAGTTCGCCGCGGCTGTCAGAACACCATCGAACCGACCCGGCGGAGCGAACCGCGATGAGTTCGCTCAATTCATGGCAAAGGTCGTTATGGCTGTGCTTGGGCTGAGTCACACCTACAACACCAAGGTCGGAAACGATTTCGTTCGTGGTGTGTCAGGTGGAGAGAGGAAGCGAGTCTCCGTCGCTGAGATGCTGCTTGCCGGCGCTCCATTTGCGGCTTGGGACAACTCGACACGAGGATTGGACTCAGCTACTGCGTTGAAGTTCGTCAAGGCTCTGCGGGTCGGTTCCGACTTGGCTGGAGGTGCTGCTGCGGTGGCCATCTACCAGGCTAGTCAAAGTGTTTACGACTGCTTTGACAAAGCTGCTGTTCTATACGAAGGTCGCCAGATCTACTTCGGACCCGCCAGTGAGGCTAAAGACTTCTTCGAGCGTCAAGGATGGTAAGTATTCTGATATGACAAGACATCTGAACACAACTGACACACAACAGGTACTGCCCCCCTCGTCAAACCGCGGGAGACTTCCTCACAGCCGTTACCAACCCACAAGAAAGGCAAGCCAAAGAGGGCATGGAGAACAAGGTGCCTCGCACACCGGAAGACTTTGAGAAGTACTGGCGCGAGTCTCCTGAGTACCAGGCGCTTCTGGAGGAGATCAAGGACTTCGAAGCCGAGAACCCAGTCAACGAGCACGGCACTCTCGAGCAACTACGCCAGCAGAAGAACTACATTCAGGCTAAACACGCTCGTCCCAAGTCACCTTACCTCATCAGCGTCCCCATGCAGATCAAGCTCAACACTCGACGAGCGTACCAACGCATCTGGGGTGACATTGCGTCTACTGCAACGCAAGCTGGTCTCAATGTCGTCATTGCTCTCATCGTCGGTTCCATCTACTTCGGTCACTCTACAGGCTCCAGCTCGTTCCAAGGTCGCGGAGCTGTCATCTTCCTGGCCATTCTCTTCAACGCACTTACTTCCATCGGTGAAATCGCAGGTCTATACGCCCAGCGGCCTATCGTCGAGAAGCACAACTCTTACGCCTTTTACCATCCGTCTACCGAAGCTATAGCTGGTATTGTTGCCGATATACCTGTCAAGTTCGTTCAGGCAGTCGTCTTCAACATCATTCTGTACTTCCTGGCCCAACTGCGGTACACTGCAGGACAGTTCTTCTTGTTCTTCGTGGTTACTTACATGGCAACCTTCGTCATGGCAGCTATCTTCCGAACGACCGCTGCTGTTACCAAGACTGCATCGCAAGCCATGGCAGGCGCTGGTGTCTTGGTCCTCATTCTGGTTATCTACACTGGTTTCGTCATCCGCATCCCCGAAATGCCCGACTGGTTTGGCTGGATTCGCTGGATCAATCCAATCTTCTACGCATTCGAGATCTTGCTTGCGAACGAGTTCCACGGTGTCGACTTTCCCTGCGATGCATTCATCCCGTCAGGACCTGGATACGCACAAACTGGAGACTCATTCATTTGCAACACACAGGGTGCAGTCGCTGGACAGACGTTCATCAACGGTGACAGCTACATCGAAGTCTCATACTCCTACTCTTGGAGCCATGTGTGGCGCAACTTTGGTATCCTCTGGGCTTTCCTGATCTTCTTCATGGTCACCTACTTCGTCGCTGTTGAGGTCAACTCTTCCACATCCAACACTGCCGAGCAACTCGTCTTCCGTCGTGGACATGTTCCCGCATACATGCAGCCTGGTGGCAAGGGTTCCGATGAGGAGTCTGGAGAGACGCAGACAGGAGAGCATGAAGGCGCTGGTGATGTCAGCGCCATTGAGGAGCAGAAGGGTGTCTTCACGTGGCGCGACGTTGTCTACGACATTGAGATTAAGGGCGAGCCACGTCGTCTGCTCGACCATGTCTCCGGTTTCGTCAAGCCTGGGTCAATGACTGCCCTCATGGGTGTTTCGGGAGCTGGCAAGACCACGCTCTTGGATGCTCTGGCTCAGCGGACCACTATGGGAGTCATCACTGGAGACATGTTTGTGAACGGCAAGCCTCTTGACCCTGCCTTCCAACGGTCAACTGGTTACGTGCAGCAACAGTAAGTCTCCAGCCCATCTCTGTCTCATCATAAGTGCTAACCAATCCAGGGATCTTCATCTCGAGACTTCGACCGTTCGTGAAGCTCTACAATTCTCCGCCATGCTACGCCAGCCCAAGACGGTCAGCAAGAAGGAAAAGAATGAATACGTCGAAGAGGTCATCAAGATGTTGAACATGTCAGACTTTGCCGAAGCCGTTGTCGGTGTGCCTGGCGAGGGTTTGAACGTTGAACAGCGCAAGCTTCTGACAATTGGTGTTGAGCTTGCCGCGAAGCCCAAGCTGTTGCTCTTCCTTGATGAACCTACCTCCGGTCTTGATTCACAGGTCAGTACAATCGTTTCAGCTCGTGTTAGATTGATGATTACTAACTTCCGCACAGAGTTCCTGGTCCATCATCGCCTTCCTCCGCAAGCTCAGCTCAGCTGGCCAAGCCATCCTCTGCACCATCCATCAGCCCAGCGCAATCCTCTTCCAAGAGTTCGACCGTCTCCTCTTCCTTGCCCGCGGCGGTAAGACCGTCTACTTCGGCGAGCTCGGCGAGAACTCGCAAACACTCCTCGACTACTTCCAAAACAACGGTGCACGCAAGTGCGGTGAAGACGAGAACCCAGCTGAGTACATGCTGGAGATTGTCAACGCCGGTAAGAACGACAACGGCCAGGACTGGTACGACGTCTGGAGAGAAAGCGAAGAAGCCAAGGGCGTCCAAAGGGATATCGACCAACTCCACGAGGCAAAGAAGAGCGAGGAACTCAACATTGCAGCCGAAACCGGTGGCGGCGAGTTCGCCATGCCATTGACCACGCAAATCGTCGAATGTACATACCGAGCCTTCCAGCAATACTGGCGCATGCCCGGCTACGTCATGGCTAAATTCGGTCTCTGCGCCATCGCGGGTCTCTTCATCGGTTTCTCTTTCTACAAGGCCAACACGAGTTTAGCAGGCATGCAGACGATCATCTTCTCGGTCTTCATGCTTACTACCATCTTCTCGTCGCTTGTACAGCAGATCCAACCCCTGTTCGTCACCCAACGCTCTCTCTACGAGTCGCGCGAGAGGCCATCCAAGGCATACAGCTGGATCGCCTTCATGATCGCCAACATTGTTGTGGAGATACCCTACGGCATCATCGCGGGTGTCTTCATGTTCGTCACTTTCTACTACCCCGTCGTTGGTGTGAGCCAATCCAGCGAACGCCAGGGCTTGGTCCTGTTGTTCTGCATGCAACTCCTCATCTACACATCCACCTTCGCCGACATGACCATCGCAGCGCTACCCGACGCCGAGACAGCTTCTGGCCTCGTCTCTCTCCTTACTCTCATGAGTATCCTGTTCAACGGTGTCCTGCAGCCTCCGGACCAACTCCCCGGCTTCTGGCTCTTCATGTACCGCTGCAGTCCCTTCACATACTGGATCGGCGGCATGGTCTCCACCATGCTCTCCGGCCGCCAAGTCGTCTGCAGCGAGCGCGAAGTCTCCGTCTTTGACCCCCCAGCAGGCCAAACTTGCGGTGCCTACCTCGCCGACTACGCTGCCGCCGCCGGCGGCACAATCCAGAACCCAGACGCGACTGCTGGCTGCAACTACTGTTCCCTCACCAACGCGGACCAGTTCTTGGCCGGCTCTTCGATCTATTACGGCGAAAGGTGGAGGAACTTTGGCATCATTTTTGCTTTCATCGGGTTCAACGCCGCCATTGCTGTTCTCACTTACTACCTCTTCCGCGTTGCGAAGCTTAGCTCGTTTAAGAGCTTCTTCCATAAGAACAAGAAGGGTGCGAAGGCGAAGGGTACAGCGGATAAGGCACAGGAGGGTGCTGAGAAGGCGGCGCAGCAGGGTGGACACCCTGGTGAGAGGACTGGGGAGAAGGATGCTGGTACTGCTTGAGCGTTTTGAACAGTAGTCGTTGATGTTTTTTGAGCGATTTGTTTCTTTCTCTTTCGTATGCATAGATGTTTTGGGTTATCTTGTTTAATCAATAGTTAATATTACATTTTGATCTTCAGTCATTCAGCGCGTGGTTCCTCGGTGAAAACGAGTGAAGTGAGTCCATCTGGAACGTGCCAGAAGTTTTCATACTCTAGTGGCAGTTGACAAGGCTGACAGTATTATTATAGAGATGGTGAGCGAAGCGAACCCAGAAAGTGGTTTACCTTGCTGCTCGAGGGCGCGATGGCAACCCGTGAGGAAGGCGCCTGGGTCACGGGAACACGCGTCGTCGCTCCTTCCCCAACAGCCAACATTGCAGCCTGGCCTCCCTCATGACGTGTAACGCGACGCGTACGCCCTTCTGGTCTCACATCGCGTTTTCTCGTCTTCACTTCATCACTCACCTCCCGCAGCAAAGATCAGCACCGTCAACTGTCATCCGCAGTAGTTCACCTTGACTGCTTGCTTCCATCAACCGCTCAGCTCCAACTCTCTGTACGCAACTACTACAAGCAGTGAATCTTCAAGATGGGTGCCTGGGGATACTGTAAGTGACAAGCATACTTCAACCAAACACCTTATCGACTAACACCATGCCAGGTCTCTTCCAGTCAGACCACGACTTCGAAATCGTCGAAGCTCTCGATACCGAAGCCGGTCTCTTTCCACTCATGGAAGCCGCTCAGGCCAGGGCTCGAGCTCAAGGCAAGTCTGAGGAAGAAGCAGGACGCTGCTGTGCATACAGCACCTACGCCCCCTACTGCTCTCACCCCAAACTCATCCGCAACCACTTGGACTCCGGTATCCTCGCCGACATGATCGCTACAAAGGAGACGAAGATGCTCACTGGTCCCGTCGGCCTGAAGGAGAAGTGGTTCGGAAGCTGGGGACCGGATCCCACCTACGTCTACGTCCTACTCGGTGCTTGTGCCATGACTCTCGGATGCAAACTCCCCGCTACCTACATCACCATGCTCAAGAAAGTCTACACTGAAGGTGGTCTCATGCCTGCTGCGCAGGGCCAAATGAAGAAGGCGCTCTTCGGTCCGAACGGCTACAAGAACGGAGTTCCTTACGACTTCAAATCCAAGAGCATCACCGAAGAGGCCAACGCTAGACCCTCTGAGCCCGACAACGGAATGGGTTTCCAGATGATGAATGTTCCTGGCCCAGGAGGTCTCTTCAGCACTGGTATGACAGATTCGACTACTTCGCTTGTCGTCAAGGAGCTTCGTGAGCAGTTCAACAAGCCGGACTTGTGCGGCGGATGTGGTGTCAAGGCTAGAGCTGGAAGTGACGCCCTGCTTGCTTGTGCCAAGTGCAAGAACCGCAAGTACTGCTCCACTGAGTGCCAGAAGAAGCACTGGAAGATTCACAAGAAGGTCTGCGAGCCTGCCGATGTCTTGTTGTAAGCTGGTGGCTTGCACACGTAAGAGGGTTTTCGGGAGAGTGTGCGATGTATGCGCAAGATGGTGCCACGGCTATGCCGGCGCAATGACAGGAGCAGGATGTGACAGTCACACGGTGAAGCGGTCTGACTCTCATCTGTTGTTACGTTAGTGTATGTAATATGAGACGAAATACAATCACGGCTTACAAGCTATATCCATGTAGTCAAGAACATCGCTGTAGTGACTTGGGAACAACCATAAGCAGACTATTGAGGAAGCTGTATTCATAACACGTTGTTATTCGACAAGAAATACCACCCTCGTTGAACCCAACAGGATGCACCCTTGACCAATATCTACTCTCACTACCCCACATCAACCCCATGCTGCTCTAACAATACCCAACAACCCACCCATCTAAACACCCACCCTCCAACAGATCAAGCATCTCGACCTTCCTTGCGAGACCGATCCACAGCATCCCTATTCACTCCATCCTACCAAGCAAACATGCACTTATTATTCAACAGCCTCGCCCCCAACATATCATACTCATACCGACTAATCCAGCCATCATTGCCATGCCCGCTCAACCGGCCAAACACACTCCCCCCCTTCCACACCACAACCTGCGGATCAAAGTCTCTTGGCGGCGGCCCCACAAGAATCTCTTTACCGTAACCCGGTCGCAACTCACGGAGTCGCATCTCGAGAAACTCGCGTAGACCGGGTGTTTTGGACGCGCCGCCAACGAGCATGATGCCGCCGAAGAAGTCGCGGAGCTTGCGGTCGTCGCCGCGGGCGCCTTGGGAGAGGGATTCGAGGATCGCGGCGTCGAGGGAGTGGATGGGGAGGATGGCGTCGCGGGCTTCGGCTAGCTTGGTCTTTTCGTGGATGGGGTCGCGGAAGAGGAGGGGGGCGCCGTCTGTGTCGCCCATCGGGGTGTCGCGGTCCGGGTTGGGCGTGTTGCTGCCTTCGGGGCCTGGGGAGCCTGCTACGGAGGAGCGGGGTGTGCCTTCGTTGTCGTTGAGGCGGCCGAGCAGGTTGAAGGGGTTTGGCTGGGGGCGTTGGGGTGTTGAGGCGGGTGCTGTGTTGTTTACGGCTTCTGAGGCGCCGTTGATGGTGGGTACGACGGGTTTACCGGCTGCGGCTTCGATGATGGCGATTTGTGCTTGGGAGATGGGGTCGTTGGGTGAGCCGTCGTAGAGATCGACTGAGCGTGGCACGACCTTCCTTCTGTTCTCAAGTTTCCGCGCGTTCTCGAAGATTGAGGGCTTGAAGAAACCCTGAATTCGTTAGCAGGGTCCATCTTACATGATTATTGAGTTACTAACCATGACAGAAAGCATAGTCTCGTCGTACGTCTTGAAAGTGTACTTCCGCGTGTCTTGGCCCGAAGCGCGAAGGTGGAAGTCCCACGTTTGTACCGTGACCGAACCTTCATCCATAGAGCAGAACTTCTGCTTCAGCTCCTCGGCAAGCAGGAAGTCGTATCTCCGCTTCAGGTTCATGTCGGCATACGGGAAATGACCGTAGAGCATCATCTTGATGAAAGTCTCGGTCACATCAGCTCCGCCCATCTTGAGGTTGACACGAGACTCCTCGGCACAGAGCCCCTCGTCAACGCAGCAGATGGACGTCTTCTGAGCACCGATATCGACTACGCAGGCAACACCATAGCCAGCACCGAAAGTAGCCGAAAGCGATTCTTGCTGCAGACAGACCTTTCCAAGGCCAAGATCCCGCATGAGGATGTCCAATATCATTGTGACGTATTGTCGCTCGTAGAGGTCTGGTATGATAAAGACGCACTTGTAGTTGACAAGGTCTTTTAACCTGGTAATACCAAGTTGATTCCGGAAAGCCTCTTCTAATATCTTGGAGAGATCATGGTAGATCTGATTACGGTCGCGATAGTCCTTCTCATTGAACGTGCCGTTCCGTATCGGCCAGAACAGCTTGTATCGTGGGTTGGATCTCTCGGGTATCCGCAGCGCGTCGTGCCCAGTGAAGAAGTCCGGTGCCTTCTTGGGATCTGCAGGTAGTTCTGTCCACTCGATGCGGTTGATGTCATTGTGTTCGGAGATGATGTCTGGGGGGGATTTTCGGTTGAAGTTGATTACGAGGTCTTTCGAGTTGGGTAATACTCGTCGCTTGTTGGATCGCATCCTCGTCCTAAGTTCGGATGACATAGCCATGTACTGGTCGGCAAACTGGTCGAAAGTTAGCACCGCCCATGGAACTAGCACTCAAATACTCACATCCTCTCCAAACCACTTCTCAGGCAAGGCGTCCGCCGGCACGGCACCTTCGACCTTCATCCGCTTGGGGCTAGGCTCTCCTTCGTCTTCCTCGTCCTCACTCTCCTTCCATTTACGTGCGATGACCATAGGTACAGTCTTGGGCAGCGCGTCCGACCCAAGGCCTATTCTCAAGTTCTGACTGCCAGGATGTATCACGATGAGCTTGGAGATGTCGGTTCTTGATGCGAAGGAAACCTCGGCATCTTCCATTGTCTCGTCCGCAACCTGTGGTGTCGCTCCTTCCGTTGCTGGCACCCCCAACGCGCGTGCGCGATCCTTATCCCTGGCTTCTTGTACTATGCGCGCCCTCTCTTCATCCTTGGGGTATCGTACGGCGAGGAACTGTTCGTCGCGCTTGAGGAACTCGGTGTAGTAGTTCTTTTGGTTGATCATGCCAACTTGGGGCCATGTCGTGAGGTCCATGTTGTTGTCCGTTCGCTCCAGACCTGCAGGCTTGTTAGTTGCCATGTTTGCGCTGTGGTGTCCCGATGCCGTACCCTCTTCCCTCAATTGGGCTCTGCCCGATTTCTTTCCAACCATTTTGTTGACTTGTTCAGGTGCGTCTGGCAATTGAGAGGGTCGTGAAGTTGCGGTAGCTTTCGCAGAGTTGCGTGAGCGTAGGCGGTGTCCGAATCTCGAAGGCGATCAATGCCGTCGTGTAGGTGGGACGGCTCTGGTGCGCACACACAGAGAAATGCTGGAAGAGTCGTGTTAGAGCCGTGCAATAGCGAAAGTCGACCGTGGGTGTGGTCGTCTCGGGATAGATTCGTTGGGGATGCCGCTTGCCTGAGTGGTGGTGAAGGCTAGCCTGAGGTTGTTCGTCGCGGTCGCGCGTCTGGTGATTGGATCGCGAAGCTACCTAGGTACGCGCACGACCCCTGGCCCTTAGAACCATCCATCACTTCCACCAGCTCGTCATCATTCCCACAACACTCGCGGCAATGGAGGCGATCGCTGAGAAGCACGCGGGCTTCATCTCCCGCCTGACAAAGCTCCTCGATCTCTTCGTCGCGATGCGTTACATATCCCCATCTGATGTAATTCGCCCACCTCACTCTTCCGAAACCGTCGCAACTTCAATCTTCGAGAAGATTGGCCTGGATTCTGAGGTTATCGGCCTGATCAGATCAATTCCTGCAATGCGCAGCGAAATCGTCGAAGGGTGGCAGTGGTTCGGCGTTGAACTGACACCCCGCTCAAAAGCCGTGACATACTTCGCCGACTCCGGTGACACAGATTTCGTCGAGGATTTGCGGTGGGGTGAAAGGTATCATGACGAGGATACCAAGCTGCTACCGCCTCATATGCTGAGGATTACAAGCGGTGATACCTATAGCGGGCACTACGGTACTGACTTAATCTATGATACACAGGACCGTATGTCAATTACCTGCAAGCAGATAGATTTAACGTTCACCGAATACAGAAACGATAATTGAGTGGTCTTCAGTTGGACCTGACCGCAACGAATGGGAGAAAGCACCTAGACGACCAGCTGAGACCGTGCTTGATGAGATTGTCGCAAAGTTCCAAAGCCTGGAATGGGTTCCGTACTATGACCCCTCAGAGGATGACGATCCTTCCCATCCACCCGCGCGCAAGATCTTGGAAGATCCTATCATTATGCAGAACCTCTTCCCGGGAGGCATTCGTCTTCCTACTGAGACGACCGCCGCGATTCAGTATATGAGACAGCACCATGGCTCAGATGGTGCTGATGGGTGGCGACGGAGGATCAATCGTTTCCGAGCCTGGCAAAAGATCTATCAAGATTGTGGATGGGGCTCAGCAGTTTTTGACATCGAAGCTTTTGAACTGGAAAGATCAAAGCTAATTGAGGCTCTAGAAGAGCTCGATAATTTGGAGTCGGAGGCACGCAATCGCCCGTGGCTTATTTCCGTCGGTGCACAACAGGTAGTCAGAGAGGATGCTCCCACATTGGAACAAGTCACTTCACGGCTTGATCACTTCCTTGTGCAAGCTGCTGGAAAGCTCGCTGTTTGAAGTCGCTGCAGCCATCGCGGAGCCCATGCTGGTCCATGTCACTTGTAAATCAAGAAGTATTTAAACAGCCAAGTATTCATTTCCCTGTGATAGCTCTATATGCTTCAGGGGACCGTCACACTGCCACTTCATGCAAGAAACTTCTGAACAAGTCTGCAGACTGCACTCAGATAAAGCAAGTGAACTAGAAAGACTTTTTGGTAATGCAGGCTCTATAGGGTTCAGTTTCTCCCTATGTTGACATGTTGACATGTCGTCATGACTATGTACATATCGTGTCATTCGTGTAAACGTCTCACACAACTTATCGTAACACCGTGGCACACGTTATCCAGAACTTTCATTCCTTACAGTAACATGCCGCTATTCAAGAGGAGTAGCTACGCCTCCCTAGATAAGCCAGGTAGCAGCCAGTACACCGAAGAACAAGGCAATGAACGAGGCCCTATTATCTCCAGCCTGACCCTTCTTAGTCTCAGTGGCCGCAGCAGTTGTGGTGTCTGAGGCATGGTCAGAGGTATGGCGGGTGACCGTGGAGGTAACAGTCATCGTGGACTCTTCATCCCTTGCGTTCAGCGTGGGGAAGATGCCGGGGGTGTAGCTGATAGCGGTACCGTTCGCGAAAGGTGGAGCATGATGACCACCTGACGGTAAACGCGCCATCGAAGACGTCGAAGCAGCCGAAGATGTGGAATCCAACGCAGACGAGGAAGCCGTCGAAGACGCGGAAGCTGACCAAGACGTGGAAGCCACCGAAGACGAGCTACTAACAGTATGGCTAGGGAACAATCCAACCGATCTGCTCTTGCTAGATGATGGCGGACCGACGGACGACACTATCGATGGTACCTCAGTGCGAGACGCCGACGACGATCCGCCCGAGACATGTGAGGATTTGACATCGGTAGGGAGGATCGCGGTGAAAGACCAAGTGATGGACGGGGGAGGAAGAGATGACGACGTAGAGCTGGGAATGACCTTGATGACTGATCTAGTGATGGTAACTTGGACTGTTGACTGAATGATCACGGTCGTGGTAGGCTCCTCTGCGGGAGGACCTCCAGCGTCCGAAGTGGCTGAGACGGGTTTGTGGGGGAGAGGCTGCACTGAAGGAGCAGCTCCAACATCCGAGGTAGGAGCAGGAGCGGGAGCAACGCTAGAGGTCAGGCTCTGGTCTGCCGTCACAGTGGTTGTCCTGGTGGTAGTGACGGTGACGGTAGAAGGACCTTCGGTCTTCTCGGGACAAAGGTAGGTGAGGGTAGTCTCATAGCCACGTAGCAGTACCGCGTCTGTGCAGAGCTTTGGGAGCTCAGCGCAGTGGTCGTCACGTGCAGCTACAGCATGAGCGAGAACGTAATTGATAGCGGGATTCCACTGGGCAGACTCCGCGGCAGCGCCTGCTACATTTCCGTTAGCAAGACTGATATAGTGGGTAAGTGCGCTGGTTGGAGACTGTTTACCGGCAACTGCGACTATGGTGAGTGCGCGTACAGTGTTCATCTTGGAGGGTGAACGTTTGTATCGGAAGGAGCGACTGGGGTTGAAGTGGGTAGAGGGAAGTAGCGAGTGTGAGTAGCGAGAAGAGTGCGGAATGGATCAAATACTTCAACGAGCGTGGTGAGGTGAGTGGAAGCTGATGATTGTAAAAGAGGTAAATGTTCTGTTGTTATGAGAGCGATTGCGGTCAACGGCACTAGCTCCGTTGGCCCTTGAGCAGCCAATAGCGTCGAGGGCAATTACTGGGACGAGTGAATGGGAGATTGATGTGCGTTTGCACTCGCGCGCTTGCCCTGCTCTCCACTGTTGCTGGTAACATCGCGCAAGTGACGTCATTTCCGTGCCGATGTCGCTTTGTAAAGACGTCTATAGATAGAGGCTGTTTGGGGTGGTGAATGAACGGATACGGTGAGGGAAGAGAACGTTTTGTTCTAGGATCAGAAAGCTAAGTCCGAAGCCCGGCAACCACGCACCATCAGCACTGGCAGAATACGGATCGTTCTGTGGCAACGAAGCTTCTCCGTTTTGTAAAGAGGTCTCCTCAGTCCCCATACAGCTCCATTAGGTGGTTCAGCATCTTCCGCTGCAGTTCGAGGAGCTGCTCTTTCGATATCTTACCGCCCGTCGGTGTCGGCTGCGAGTCGGTGACTTCTGTCGGGTCGTAGCTCGAGCCAACTACCAGATGTGGCTTTACACCAAAGAATGGAACACCCAAGACTTTGAGTGATGATGTTTGTGAGTCGACCATAGCTTTGGAAGCTCGGTATACCTTGGCGTCATATTGATCTAGTTCCTCTTTCTCACGCTCTGGTGTCTGTGCCGCGTTAGTATTCAAAAACCGATACAAACCTATTAGAACATACACGAAGCGCCGGTGTGTTTTCCAAGAGACCTGGTAATGACCTGTGAAAGTCAGTCATGTATCATGAGAAAGATCTTGTAACGTACAGCGCAGCTCGATGAGTCCGTTCGTTCTCCCGCTTGAACTTGTGTTCATCGATCAGATTCTTGCGTCCAGCCTCCCAAGACTTGACATTTGACTCTTGATCTTTCATCAACTGAGCAATTTGTAAGCATTGCGCATGAGGTCACATGATGGTCTGGCTTACTTTGCGAACTGCAGGAGCAAAGTCTGGGTTCTGAGAAGCTATCTTGCTCACACAGCGGAGACCTTGTTTCCATTCCGTGATGGTAGAAGGATCGATGAACGGAGAAGAAACTCTGTCTTGTGGTTTGGGAGGTGGCTGTCGATGCTGAGGAGGCGCGCGGCCAGCCAAACGAGGGTCAGCTGATTGTTGATACGGAGCACTTTGCTGATTTAGGTATGCCTGTTGGGGCTCCGGGTACCCCTGGTGACTTTGATAGGGCTCGTATGGCTGTTGTTGATCTTGAGCTGGCTGAGCTTCCGGTTTGGGCAGGTTCGCAAGTGTAGCCAAAATTTGTGCCAGATCCAGGTTCTGATTGACGTTTTCCGCCATGTCTGCGATAACAGCGCGACTGCACTATTTGATGGTGTTACGGAGACTCTCCAATGCTAAGATGTCGGAAGAGTGGTGTGAATTAAAGGCGGGCACGTTGGATCATGGCGTGTGTTTGCGCTCAGATCAAGGACATTGCAAGGAAAGAAGCAATCTTTGGCCTGCACTGCTCATACTGAATTTTGCTGCCCTCTCGAATCAACGTATCAGCGAGCTCCCGATCCGCACACGAAGAAGATACGATAAGTAGTTGAGCGTTATGGTTGACGATGTACGTTAGCGGGTAGATGGGCGGAAATCTCCGCATCGAACCCTAGTCCATCTCGACTTTTGGAAATCATCGAATCATTCGTTCTCCCGCTCCGCCATCTTCACGACATCTTCCGCCCACAACACTTCCCCTCCGAGCGCTCTTCCCACTTCCGCCCAACATGTCGAAATCACCGAAAGAGTCAACGCGGTTTACAGCCACCGGAGTATGGGCGCACACAAGACCTGGCGGGCGGGCAACGACGCTGCAATTCGCGGATCCCGCACCAAAAAACGAAACGCCACAGCAGAAGGTCAAGCGGTTACGAGAGGCAGCGAACAGGGCAAAAATGGCGCAGGTGACGAGGTGGGATTACATGTACTTGTACGGCAGAATGGCGGCGGATGCGGCGCATAGGTTTACCGTCTATGGCTTGATATTTGCAACAGGTATGTGGGCACCAAGTGGCCAATGGCTGAACGGGTCACTGGGTAGGAATGATGCTAACTGTCTGAATAGGTTGCGTCGGTGTCCTCGCAGTCTTCTCAATAGGCGACATGATCGTCTACAACCGACGGAAACGAGCAATCTACTTCGCCGAAGAGGAACGAGTCCAGGCCAGGATCCTCGAAGCCGCCCGCAATGCTGTCGCAGCAGGAACAGCCTCACCCGCACAAGCCGCTCTTGTCACAGGTATCGCCGAGGAGCAAGAAGCAATGGAGAGGAAGAAGGCAGAGCGAAAGGCGCCCTCCAAGCTGCTGTGGTGGCTGCACGGCGACTGGAAGGAGGACCAAGCAATCGCAGAGCAGAGAAAGCTGGCGGTGGAGGAGATCAAGCGGCAAGAATCCCAAGGCAACTCAAACCTAGGTATCGCTGCTGCGGTACAAGAGGCCAGGGCGAACGACACAACATCCACTTTCACATCATCGACACCAGTAGTCGGAGGCCCGCTCGACAATACAGCAGAGAAGGCAGTGCACAAGGTGGAGGAGACGGGCAAGGGATGGTTTGGATTCATGAAGGGTGGATCGAAGAAAGAGTAGAAGAAGGACAGCGGAGAGTGAAGCCAGACGCTTCAGTGTACTATATACGACCTCAGCCTTGTACATTGCTGTCACATTAGATGTATGCATGATGGAGTTCTTCAGCAGTTATGAAGGAGTCAACGATCATCTTGGGTATCTTCGCTTCGTGTCCATATTGTACATTCAATGCATTTCAAACAATTTCCAGTCTTGCAACTCGCTAGTTCCCTTGACCAGCCACTGGTATATAGCTTCGACGTTCCCGTGCACGCTGTGTCTAGTCAGTTTCCGACCAAGTCGGCCTCGCTCATCTACACGTACCTCTCTCCATCCCTCAACATAAGGCCGCAGTGCTGCCCATCCCAATAACCCCACCGTCGCGCCAATGAAGACAAACACGACTGCCTGGTCTTTCGCAGAGTCTCTCTGAAAACATGTTGTAAGCACATTCTCCTCCTTCTCCCCGGCACAAAAGCCGTAACCGAGGCAGAACTGGCGATTGCAGTCGTTACATGTCTTCTTGGAGGCGCGGGGTTTCAATTCGAGAGCGGCGGGCTTCTTCGTGCTGGGCGCGTCGAGGGCTACAATAGTACTGTTGCCGAAGCAGGTGCATTTGCAGAATGACGTACGCGCTATGAGATGTTAATAGGTGCCTGGTTACGGAGAAAAGGGTGACGTACAGGCAGCAAGGGACAGGGAGAGGGAGGATAGAAAGGTAAGGAGAAGGAAGAGCAGGTATGGCGGTTTCCGCATCGTGGTGGTGGCAACGATAGATATTGTGTTGAGTCTGTACAAGCGACGGATCAATTGCAGTGCCAACAAGATGCCAATCTGATGTGGTTCTAGACGTCTATCGCGCGATGGACATGATAATGGTCAGAGTGGAGCTCCAAACCTCCGCCCGCATGCACGCTAAGACCAGACAGCTGGGTCCCTTGTCGCGCTAAGCATTTTCCTTTCCCCTCCGGCCCCGACACTTCTACACGACGCTTACAGGCGTCGCTCAAGCTTGCAGCCCGTATTCTTTGCTCTAGACGCCCTGGAGTCTTTGCGCACAGTCATCTCCACCTGTCGCACGCGCGCGAACCTGCGACCCAATGCCAGCAGCACAAGCGCCTAACTCTCCCGAAGCGCAACCCGAAAGCAAGGTCGTCCGCCTGCACATTACGCCTTTCCGCCCCGACCTACTCAAGGTCTACGTCGCGCCCTCTGTCCTTCCCTCTGCGCGGAATATCTCGTACCATACCGTCGCGACCTTCCCCGAGAAAGGTTTCGGTTACGTAGAGCTACCCGAACCCGAAGCTCAAAAGATCAAGAAGAAGCTCAACGGCACAATCTTGAGAGGCGCAAAAGTGCGAATAGAGATGGCGAAACCTGAGAAGCGCAAGGCGCTGGCAGAGGCTGACGCGGCGAAGGAGGTGGCGGACACCGAACGCCCCTCGAAGCGCGCAAAGAAGGAGAAAAAAGAAAAGAAGGAGAAGAAAGAGAAGAAGAAGAGGGAGCAGGGCGTGCTGGAAGGTGTAGAGCTGCCAGACGACAGGAAAGTCAAGCGCGGTTGGACTGAGCCGTCGAAGAAGGACAGGAAGGATAAGAAGGATAAGAAAGACAAAAAGGACAAGCGTGACAAGGACGAGAAGAAGGAGCGGAAGCCTTCGAAGTACACCAAGGATGCTGAGCTGCTCTTCAAGGCGAAGCTGACACCCGTGGCTGCGACCGAAGTTGCGCACAAGGAAGAGAAGAAGGTGAAGAAGGAGAAAAAGGAAAAGAACAAGTCCAAGATAAATGAAGTCGTTGTTCACGAGTTCGAGAAGAACATCAAGACTCCCAGCTTCCTGAAGCAGCCACAGGTCGCCCTGTCAACGAAGCCTGCAGTCGACTACGTCAATGGTCAGGGCTGGGTTGACGAGGACGGTGTCGTTGTTGAGCCTGAGACTGGCAAGGCCAAGGCCAGGCGAGCTCTGGAGCTGGTAGACGCGCCCTCGGAGGCTCAAAGGGCTTGGATTGACGGGACAGCAAAGTCTACGACCACGAAGGACCAGAAGAAGAAGAAAGCTACTCCTCCGCCATCATCGTCTGAATCTGAGGACGAATCATCAGTAGTTTCATCTTCAGAAGAAGATGAGGACTCTTCTGCCTCCGAGTCTGAGTCCGAATCAGAATCAGAAGCCGAATTGTCTGCATCTTCTCCCGCTCGACCTGTCGAAAGCAGGAAAACGCCCGAAGCCCAGCCAACTACATCATCCGAGAAAGAGGTCCACCCCCTCGAAGCGCTGTTCAAACGCGCAAAGCCCGCAGATGGCACAACCTCAACTCCCACCAAGAAGCTCACTCCAATCGACACATCCTTCAGCTTCTTCGACAACAACGAAGACACGATGGAAGTCGACGGCGAGCGCGGCCAGCCCATCGACGAAGCCCCCACTACACCCTTCACTCAACGAGACATTGAATGGCGCGGCCTCCGCAGCGCGGCACCAACCCCCGACACCGCCGGGCTCGGCCGCCGCTTCTCCTTCGACTGGCGCAAGAACAGCCAAGAAGCCGACGACGACGAGGACATGGGCGATGTGGATTCCCTCGCCGAGCAACGCCTCTCTCAGAACACACGCGCAAATGCCAAAGCTAAGCTAGCTGAGGTCGCGGAAGAAGATGAAGAAGAAGAGGAAGAGAATGCAGCGGCCGCTGGTGGTAAAGAAGAGAAGCCAGAGAGCGAGTTTAAGAAGTGGTTCTGGGAAAATCGGGGTGATTTGAATCGTGCGTGGAAGAAGAGGAGACGGGATGCGTTGAAGGCGAAGCGGCATAGTGAGAATAGGAAGATGACTGGTAGTAGGAGGGTGTGAGGAGAGATTTAGGAGACTGTGCTGGTATTTGTTATTACGTTTGCGCGCTTCAAGATGTTCATGAATTGGGGTAGCTAAGAGAAGGAAAGACAGGAAGGGAATGTTATCCTTTCCGTTCATAAAACCGAGACAGGGAAAATGTCTCTCAATCAAGACTTCCACGTTATCGTACACTCATCCCCCTCGAAGATCCAGTTCCACTTCCTATGTATACGCCTCAACACCAACTCCTCCCTCCCACAACTCCATCCAACAAAGACCTAAACATCAACCCCCTTGAACATAACACACCTCCCACCCTCCCTCTCCCCACCAACCCAACTACTCTTCCTCCCCTCCCCACCACACGCCTCCTCCGCCCTCGTCAGCAACGTCCCTTCTCCCAGCACATCCCTCGCCTCAGACTCATGTCCTTGGGTCGACGTCGTGGACGAGTCACTCGGTATGCTGCAGAAGGGCGCGCCTATCATGCCTTTCTCCGTTGCGGTGATGATGTCGGTGGGGATATGCGGGAGAGGCGGTCGTTGTGGTGCGGAGGATATGGTGGAGGGGTTGGAAGATGTAGGCGGGGGAGGGGAGGCGGAGGTACGACGGTGGGATGAGGGATTATGCTCCATCGTTGTTGGTGTTGTTGTTGTTGTTGTATGTGTTGCTACTACGGGTTTCGATGGGAAAGCTAAGTTTCTTGTCAGCATGTCTATACACGAGTGTTGTTCAAGTCTAGATATTACATCGGCTGGGATATGTTATCCATGTACATACCATCGCTTCCGGAATCGACGTGTTGGCTACTCCTCCGCCTCTTCTTCTCCCCAAAGCTACTCAATCGATCGCGTAGATTGAATAGCCAATTCATATTGTACGACGGCTCGGAAAGTAGGTGTTCTGTTCCTGATTTCTTAACAAACATGATCGGTCTGGATATTAGATACAAGTTAAATCGTACCTGGTAGTAGTAACAGCAGCAGCCTTGCGCAATGATATATCAACCAATGTTCGTAAAATCAGTCCGAAACTCAACCACGAAACAGAAGTCAAAGGTCCACTCTCAGTATATATCCCGACCCCGAAATACCCCGACCGATGCAGTCCCGCCCCCATTAAAGGTTGAAAGCTGTTCTGTTCCACCTTCAAACAGAATGACGTACATACGGCACGGCGGGGCGTTAACTTGCTCTTGGATTGCTCGCTTTGCTTATCTGCTTACTTTACACGCCCCCATGCCCTCGCCCGTGCCGTGGCGCCTCGTCCCTTCCACCACATCACATCACGTCACCTCACTCCAAAAACGAGGCATTAAACCCATCCATCCAACCTCTCGCAACATCACGCCACGCCACAAATGTGTCCTGCACTTACGTATATCACGCCTTCCCCCCTCTTCACATGCACACATCCCGCGTCGCTGATCTGCCGTCAGAAGGGGGACAACTAGATCGACGCTGGGATGCTGTTCCGTTAGGTGCATATCGTGAGGATCAGCGGCGTTAGTTGTCTAGCCCTGGGGAGATCTACGGATATCCCGTCATGCCGTGTTGGGGGGAAAGAAGCAAAGTTTGTGATAAGGATGGTAATGGGCGGCGTAAAAGAGATTCGGGGTTGTTATCTTTGCGATCGCATCAAAAGTAGTCTTTTGTTTAGCTTGATCGATTGATTGATTGATTGATTTGATGAGAATGATAGAATTAGAATAAGATGTTCCGCCCGTATGGATGCCGATTGGCATAGCATACCATGGCTGGTCGCTCAAACTCCATGTCGACAAGTAAACATATGGCTGGAACTCTCCTGTTCCATCCCGTCGCACATGCAGCGTGAGCATGACCTGCACTATTAACAATCCTGCTCACAGATACCCTACAAACACATCTCCTTCACCCTATTCACAGCTTTATTAGGGGACCCCTGCCGTCTCATTAGCAGGTGCTTGCACAGTATCAGAAGCATTGCCAACCCCGCTGCTCTGCGACTGCGGTGCACCCCTCCGACCCCTCTGACCGTCAGCGGCGTCATTGCCGCCCCTGATCATGCGCTCGAGATCACGGATGCGCTGTTTCAAGGCCTCGTTTTCCTTTTTGACCTCCTCCAGCTCCGCCTTGTGTTGTGCCACCTCTTCGTAGCGTGGGGTGCTGACGACGCTCGAGCTGCGGTGGTCGCGCTGGGCAGCATCGCCCGTCGCAGGCTGGGAGGAGATGGAGTAACGGTGGGGAACGTGGCCTGGTGGTAGGCCGCTGCGGGAGACGCTCGAGGAGCTGCGGTGGCGGCGCGAGGATGTGGGATGCATAGGTCCGGTGGGAGCTTCAGCGTGTGCGACGGAGGAGTCGGCGGCGCTTGACATGGACGTGTTGGAGGCTACAGACGCAGAGTGTGCGCGCAGAGCCGAGAGTTCTCGCGTCAGACGATTGACGACGGCTTCTTGCTCCTTCTCGAGCTCAAGGTGCAGCTCTGCTTGTGTCATGGGGCGTGGGTGTCTCATCGGAACGCCTGCTGAGTCGACGCTCGCCTGGACGTAGCCGCTCGCGCTGGGGCTGAGAGGCGGGAAGCCATGTACATGATGTGATGCTGACTGGGGCGGTGGTAGGGTACCGCCAGGCGATGCGAGAGGCAGCGGCGGGGGGCCCATCTGCGATGCTCGTCTAGAGCCCGGTGTAGATGCTTGACGTGACGATGTCTGACGTGACAAGGAGCCTGAAGCTGGCTGCGTGCTCGAAGTGTTGCCTGTGTTGGTTGGCACCTTGTTCAGATCCGGGGCCATCGTGCTTGTCTGGGTGCGAGTCGCGCTGGGTGTGGTGGACGTGGAGGCGTTGATGACCCGTAGGAGACGCGCTGTCTTGCAATGTTTATCGAAGAAGCAGCTCGTGGCTAATTGTGGTGGGGAGACTGATCTCAATTACTGGGCGTTGTTGTGGTGGTTCCGAGTACGGTGGATGGGAGGAGAGTGCATCTGCGGAGCGCACGAGCGACCGAGAGGGGCAGGGACATTCACTCCATCGCCATGATCACCCGGACGTGCTTGCTCCGGACGATGCGCTTTAACCGGAATTGCTTGTCAATGATCGTTTGGATGGTGTTGGTCGGACAGAAGCGAAGACTACGGCAGAGCAGCCATGTCCACTCAATGCGCTAGCATCTACCAGTCTGCTACGAAGGCTGAACCCTTGTTTCCCCACATGATGTGACGATGTCAAGCTGAAGTTACAAACATTCACACCACGTCGCGTCCACTTATTGATATGTGTTTGAAGTCTGCAAGTTTGTTTGGTATTCTTCAACTCGTTGTTCGTTCGCTCATCCTGTCCATCTTCCAGCCCGCTCGTCGCGCGCGGCGGGCGGTGTCCAGTCGTGGAAGATCGCAACCTGGACCCTATCTTCGCCTTCCCCATGCCTAAGCGTATCTTTAGATTTTGCAAACACGCTTTTGGATACCCATGAAATCCTCCAACTCCAAGCGCAATGCTCTATTGTGTGGGCCCCGAATGTGAATAGTCGCTCTCAGAAAACACTCGTGATCCTCTAGTACGTCCTGGCCAAGTTGCGGAGGTACCAGTCTACGAGCCTCCTGCCGACCTTTGCCTCTGAAACGTGGATGAGGTCCTGATAATCGTTAGCAGATGTCTCTCGTTCCAGATGTGTTGTACTTACACCCTCCATAGCATAGTCGAGGTCGCTGGCCTGGATGATATCACCATCCAACAGACCACCCTCGGCCCACCTTATTTGCCTGCTCCTCTGCTTGTTGACGAGCAACCAGCACCTGAGCTTCTCTGGCTCAACCTCCAAGAATCCAGCGAGCTTCTTGAGGTCCATGGTTGTGTAGAGCTTGAGGTAGCTCTTGACGGTGGGCGACATCATGTTGTTCTTGACCTCGTCCATGAAGATGCGGAGGTGGTGCTCAACAGGGTCAATGTTGACCTCTGGGTTGTCGAAGTCGGGAGGTGTGGGGCTGATGAACTTGGGGCAAGCGGTGCGGAAGAGCTCCTCAAAGAGGGGAAGAGACTCGGGGCCGCCGCGCTGCAGCCTGTTGAACTGCTCGCCGTACTTCTCCCTCAGAGCAGTGTGGATGGTGTCGTCGAGCCTGGTGGGCTGGAAGGCTACGCAGATGGCGACAAGTGCGTACATTTGGTCGTTCTTCTTGGTAATCGAATCGTACTGCGCGTTCTTCTGGAAGTTCTTTGTCCGCGAGACGTAGACGAGGATGTGGCTGAACATGCGGATGGCATCCGAGTATCGTCGCATCATCATGTAGGAGAATCCGACGTAGTAGTATGTGGTGAAGTGGGCGGCCATGACGCGGGCGAACATGGCCTTCTTGTTGAGCTCAATGTCGTCGAGCGTCTTGAGCGCGAGGCTGAAGTCTCCGAGCAGGCAGTGCACGCGGAGCAGACCGATGATGGAGAAGTATCCCAGCATCTTGTATAGCGGCCTGTTGCCGTACTCTCCGGCGTACAGACTCGCGTCCTCGCCCCGCTTCATCGCCGCCAGCTGCTCGCTGATCTGTGACCGCTGAATGAGCGAGTACAGGACGTTAAGGACGCTGTAGCAGCCCCATGTGTTTGGGTTCTCGCGCAGGAGCGCAATCTCCTCCTCGTTCTCGTTCTTCTGGGCGACTCGTTGGCGGTAGCTGCAGAAGCTGTTGAACTGGTAGATGAACTCGTCGATGACATCCCACGCCCAGTAGTACTATGCGCAGTTAGCCCTGCTATATTCCCCTTTTCTCCGCATTCCTTACGTTTGGCACTTCCAGGTCAACGGGGCCCTCGGAGTTCAGGATGTAGTGGAAGAGGTTGCAGTAGCTGTCGTAACTCGCAAACTTGGTCTCGAGCGTGGCCTGGAATTCGAGGGGGGTGGCCGCGGCCTGCAGTTGCGCGTGGATGTCCTGATTGCTGTTCATCGAGGGCATGCGGTCGAGGTCCTCCATGCCGTCGTATTGGACCTGCTCGCGGTAGTCGTTCGCCATGGCCTCCTCCTCGACGTCCGAGTCGTCGTCCGGCGCACGCCTGGCAGCGTCGCCATTCTGGTACTGCGGCGGGACACGCTCGCGCAGACTCATGTTGGGTGTTCGTTCGGGCGACGGCACGGGTGCTTGTACGGGGGGTGAATGTCGTGTCGTGGTGCTGCTCCCCGCTTTGTCACGAAATTTGGCGTTCTGTGCGTTTGCTAGCGGCAGTCTGCTATCGATAGCGCGCCCAAGCAGAGGGCAGGCGCGACCGGGATCAGCGCTGTGAGGGGCAGTGCGCAGAGGTCCACTCCACTCAATCCTCACGGCCATCCTGCTGTTTTGACACGTCCTGATTCGACTCACCGGCCATATCCTCAGCGCTGGGTGTCGTGACGGCGTTGAGAAAGTATGGCGAGCCCATGTCGTCTACCGGTGCCGGGTCCGTAGTTTCGCCCTAGGGCACGAGTAGCTGTGTGCATCAATAACGGAGGCTTTAGGCGCGCTCGGTGCCAGTATGATGTCTTCGCATCGAGTGTGGCTGATAAACTACAAAAGCCTGCCGTTCCTCTGTCCCTAGACCCTCTGGAAGCCACGCCGCTGTCAAAACCCTACTACTGTCTTTACCACCCACGCTACCCTTTTCGTCGCAGTCAAGACCCTTCCTGCCCTCTGACTCGCTTCCCACCCTCCAATATGACGTACACCATCGTCCTCTTCATCACGCGCAACCACGACCTTACCTCGGAAGAGTTCAGAGACCACTATGAGCACACGCACATTCCCCTCGCCCATTCGCTGCTCGCCTCCTGCTGGCCGATCGATTTCAAACGTCGCTATCTCGCGCGGATATCGCGGAAGGGGTTCGGAGGACCGGCAAACCCCGACCGACCGCCGCTCATGCTAAGGGGCGAGATGAACGAGCTGGACTGTGACTGCATTGCAGAAATGACGTTTGACAGCGAAGCCCGCTTCCAAGAATTCTACAGAAAGATCTACGCCCCGGAGAATGCAGCCAAACTAGCAAGAGACGAGGAAAAGTTCCTGGAAAAAGGAAAAACGAGGGTCATTGTTGTTGGCGAGACTTGGAGTACGGACGAACACGGCGTCTCGACGAGAGAAATAGGCTACGTCCGCAAAGACGAGAGGTCCGACAGCGAAGCCAGTGGTAGTGGCCAGAGTTGAGATGAGAGACGGATGCCGACATGCGACCCGGAGATACCAGTCGACGCCCAGCATGCGATAGAGTCGACGTATTTGCATTAGGCGCAGGACGATGGTGCCATGGTGGTTAACTGTGCTTCTGGCCATAATGATCGGCGTTCAATAGTTTGGGAGAGGGGCTGGCGCTGCGCGCTACTAGGCACCCGTTCGCGCTGCGCGTAGGAGTTCACCGGTTGCTTCCGCGAACTTTTGTCAGATACCATGTCTTTGCGAATTTGCGAATTTGCGAATTTGCGACTTTTGGGCGCATTTGGAAGAGCTTGATGTTGGCCGAGAATAGATTGAATTAACCAAATGGAATACATTTCGTTCGTTGAACTTTACACCCTCGATCGAAACCTGCAGCAAAGAATGTCCAGATCGAGACTAGTGCTTGCCTGAGCATACATCCTATACTTATCGAACATGATGCTGAAGATGATACAAAGACATCGTGTTGATGCGCCACATCCTCACTCAAGGCTTCCCCTCTCCCGAATGCCTATAAATATAATGCCAATCCCCCCTCGCAATATCAGCCCTGACCTGATAATTACTCTCCGCATCCTCCAAGACCTGCATATCCAAATCCACAACACACATGCCCTCACCTGCACCACCCAGCTTCCCCAAAGCCCCCACAAAAGGCACAGCAACCTGACTCAACCCCGCATACCCCATCCCCGGCGGACCCCCCGCATTCGCAAAAACAACCGCACACGTATTCTCAAACGCCCTCGCCGTCAACATACTATCCAGAAACAATGCTTCAGCCGCCGGGTTCCTCGCCAAACCCTCCGCATTACAGTCATTCAGCGTCCAGAAGGTCGGTATGATAATAATCTGAGCGCCTTTGGCAATCAGCTCACGGAACGCTTCTGGGAAGGCGAGATCCCAGCATATGAGCAACCCGACTTTTCCGATGGGTGTGTCGAAGACTTCATGGGGGTCGTGGCGGGAGCCGGTGAGGTGGTTGCGTTCGGGGCCCCAGAGGTTCTTTTTGATGTATTTGCCCACGATGGAACCTGAGGGCGAGATGTAGTAGCATACGTTGAGGAGTTTGTCTTCCGCTGCTGAGTTCTCTTTGTGGGATTCTACGATTGTGCCGGGGACGATGGCTGCGATGAAGGGGTGAGCTTAGTTTGGGGGATGGGGGATGGGTGGAGGGATGATGAGGGTTGGAGTGATACTTACAGATGTTACATGCTTTGGCTAGGGAGCAGTATCTCTCTAGGTAGCCGGAGCATTGTTCGATGCAGTTAAGAAACTCGGGGTCGTTGGGTTTCCAGCTTGTCAAGTGGTATTCGGGTAGGACGGCGAGTTCGGCGCCCTGAGCTGCTGCTGAGCGGATGAATGAAACGGCTTTGTTGAAATTGTGTTCTGGTTTTAGGGGCTAGCTGATGTTAGAAGCTGATGCTAATGGTTGTAGTTGTGGTCGACCATGATGGGCAATCATGATGATGTGGGGTAGAGGAGATACCTCTGGGTAGAGTTGGATAACAGCAACTTTGATCGTCGGCGCCATCTTGATTTGATAAAGTTTGTTGATATAGGTCAACCAAGTCAGGACGATTTCTGTGGTGAAGTTGTGATCTACGAAGTGAGGCTAATCAAAGGCGTATGACATAGCTGACGCATGCCCAGGTGCGCATCGATGCAAGACTAGTGCTCGCTAAAAGTGACAAGCTTTCTGCCAGGGGGTGAGCATGTCCACCATCCCAGCAAAACGCTGATCATGGACGTCTCCTTTGAGCGTGAAGGGATCAACGTGTTGTAAGTAGAATAATCACATTCCAGAGTAACCGAGGGGTATCTATATAGGAAAAGAAGCATACTCCAACCAACACCTGTCGAGGGCTGTACGACACGACCTTCTTCTCGTAAACATACCCATATTATTATTCTGGTCGCCATGCCTGCCCTCATGGCTTCCCTCTCTTCGCATGAAGAATGTAGCTGAATAGGTGGAATATCTTTTTAGCTTGTTTTGAAAAGTGCCGCAACGCGAAGAAGCTTGACAGAACAGAACGGCCGGATCAAGTTACTGTAACCCCTCGTCGACCCCAGGGAATGGGCCGAGCTCTGACAGGCGATGAACCTCCATCGGCAATGTTCATGCTACTACACTGTCAGCCCAATGGTAACCATCGACTTGCACACCGTTGGTCCTGTACAACTCCTCTTCAGACTCTGACCCATCGTCGGACCCGGTATCCAGAAGAGCATACTGGTTGACCAAAGGTGCAGGCTTCATAGGCATGCGAGTGACGGGAGTGTGGGCCTTTTTGGGCTGAGGTAGCGGTCCAGCGCATTCATCCGGATAGTACTCGATGCGCATGCCCTTGTATACAGTACGCGACATCATGCAGGTCCTGGCGAACAGAGCGTTGTGGATAGAGTTGGTCGAGATGTACGCATCGCCATTTTTGAAGTAGACGTCTACCACGATGAGGTTGTGGATGTGGTCGAGATGGTCACGGATCTGATCTGTAGTGACCTTGCCTGCAACGCCTCGGACAACAAGGTTTCGCGTAGCGCCGCCGGTGATCTTGTTGGACACGTGCGGTGGTACGTGGAATTGTCGGTCGCTCCAACGGAATTCAAGCTAGCATGGTCAGCTTCTTTCATGCCTTGGGGTAGGTGCGTATCTCACCCTCTTCATGTGTAAATATATGTCGTTACGCTTAGCATAAGCAAGAAAGTCGGCAGCTCCTTCGATGAAAGATACCGTTGCAGATCTGTCGTTGCGGAGGAATATGTCCAGCAGTCTGCCGCCACGGACAATGCTGGCCAGGTCCTTATGTGTGGTACGCTCGGAAAGGTTGGTGATTAGGACAGTGCGCTGATCGTGGAGTGGTATACGCTGGGCTGGTCCGCGGTTTAGATCGTCATATTCGTCGGGTGGACTGTCTGGGTCGCCGGTGAAAGACTCGGATTCCCCATAGCTGACGACTCGATGGAACGATGCTGAAGGTCTAGGGTGGAGTCCATGGCTGGCAGAGGTATAGTCGGACCCTTTTGGGTAACGAGCTGATGCAGGCGCTGCTACAGGAGTAGCCTGCGATCTGGCATGTGTGTGTTGCGATTCATAATCGTAACTAGACGGTTCTTCGTTCGAAGCCCCATTCTCGCCCTGCAGCAGTGTATCCAAGGTTTCGTTCGTCAGGCCTCCACGGAACAGAGCGCTCTTGAGAAGGTCTAGACACGGTCAGAAACAGATAGTATTGCGCTGGAGCAGGGATGTACGTACGGTACTCTCGCACTGCTTGGGTCTGTGGGCAAATGGATCGTTAGCATTTTTGCACATAAATACAGAAAACAGAGTAAGCTGGAGGGGTGGTGGACAAAGTTTGAAAGTTCGGAGTGATGTTGGGTGCAGTAAAACGTACCATGTACTCATGTTCTGCCTTGCTGATGGTGACATTGTCAGAGAGATCAGTGCCGTAGCTGACCGGCTGGTTGGAAGTATGCTGTTGATAAGAGTCAGCTCTACCGAAGCCAGACGCATAGCTACTGCCTGAGGGGTTACCGACAAATTCAGCCCTAAAACTCTAATCAGCAAACAGCCCGGCGCATAACACAGTGCAAGATAGTGTGCACTCACTTGCGTAGAAGAGCGTCGAAATAGGATTTGCCTATGGTTACGGTGGCCATGGCATAGGTGAAGAAGAGCGAGGTGCTCGGGGCCGAGGATGGCTTCGCAACGTACTTTCGGGGTGTTGATCAGTGAATTGGGCAGGCTATGGTAGTTATCAGTGACGGGCAGCAGGTCCAAGCTCGCCCTAGCGCTCCACAACTCCACAGGGCTGGGAAGGCGCCATGGATGGCCTTCCGCGACGCGACCCCGGATTGCTTATGCAGCCCTGTGCATCTATGTATACAGCGTGATCAACGTCCATGTTTCTTTTTTTGCGCCGTTTGCACAACTCCCTGATGGTGTGACGAAAACACGTCCACCAACCTTCCACGTTGCAAACAAGCGCTGTGCGACACCCATCGGTTGCGTGCGACATGGTGATAGGCACGAATGGGCGCGGCGTAGCGGCATCGATCCCCCGCTAGCGTCCATGGCGTATCAAATTTCTGGACAGGCGCGCCTCTCCGCCGCTCATGGAACCGAACACGCCTCAACACCAGCTGGCCAAGCAGATCGCTGCCGGCAATGGCAGCCTGGGTCTCAGCTCGCCCTGGTCGCAAATCACCGACAATCCCTTCTTCACCGCCGTATGATTCACCCTGGGGCCACTGCGTGCTTGCTGGACGTGTGCTCACTGATGCCATAGGGCTTCGGTCTCGCAGCGCTTGGGGTTGCGGCGCGGACGGGCCAGAAGGGACTCCAACATGGCGCCGCGTTTGTGCGCCGCCGCATGCTCGTCGATCTCGAAATAACTCGCCATGACGACGCCTATCCCTGGGTCCTCCAATGGATGACTAACTACCACCGCGCACAGCAAGCCGGCACCAGGCCACTCGTGCGCAACGGCGTCCTCTCCAAGGTCCTCAATCGCATCGACCCGCGCATGCACCACCTCCAAGTCCAGACGTACACGCCGCAGGATGGACCCTCGCACGCCGCCCACTTCTCCTTCGTACCGGGGCCGGGCAAGCACTTCTTGCGCTACAAGAACGCTTTCATCCTCGTCGACCGGCAGCGAGAGCGCAATAGCCTGAACGTCAAGGATGGCGTACCCTTCGAGACGATCAACCTCACGACCCTCTACTCGCACCGCGACGTCTTCGAAGACATCTTCGCCGAGGCGCACCAGATATACCAGCAGTCGCAGGAAGGCAAGACTGTCATATACAACTCCATGGGCACCATGTGGCAGCCCTTTGGCGACGCCAAGCGGAAGCGGCCCCTCGATTCGGTGGTCCTTGAGCGCGGTGTCAAGGAGCGCATTGTAGAGGATATGGAGGCCTTCATCGCGTCACGCAAGTGGTACCTAGATCGCGGCATACCATACAGGCGAGGCTACTTGTTGTATGGGCCGCCGGGTACGGGAAAGAGCTCCTTCATCCAGGCTGTTGCAGGTCATCTCGACTTCAATATTGCCATTTTGAATGTCAGCGAGCGTGGTCTCACAGACGATAGGTTGAACCATTTGCTGACCAAAGTCCCGCGACGGACTGTAGTGCTGCTGGAAGATGTTGACGTCGCATTCATGAACCGTAAGACGCCTGGTGCAGACGGATTCGCTAGCGCCTCGGTCACCTTCTCCGGGCTGCTCAACGCTCTCGACGGTGTTGCCAGCGCTGAGGAGCGGATCATCTTCCTGACTACAAACCACGTCGAAAGACTAGACGAAGCGCTCATCCGACCTGGGCGCGTGGACATGACGGTAAGACTCGGTGAAGCAACAGAGTTCCAAATCGAGCAGCTTTGGGACCGATTCTATGCAGAGTTCGATGCAGGCGGGCAAGCGAAGCAGAGATTTATGGCTAAAGTGAGAGAGTTGGGCCTCATCGACTCGGTGAGTACTGCAGCGCTACAGGGGTTGTTCCTCTACAACAAGGACGACACCGAGGGCGCTATTGCGATGGTTGAGGGCCTCACCGCTGGTCGCAAAGCCGAAAACCACGTGGGGATACCCGGTCACGTTGACGTGAACGAAGTGACGTCACGCTGAGCGTTGGGAACCCGTAGAAATATGTAAAACTCCGAATGCAAACGCTGCGGCTCTGTTCGCTCGGACGTGCAGATGTCAATCAGTCTTGGTCTGTAAGGGTGCCGGGATTTCGAAGCATGCAGGCGTGTGATGGTATGCAGGCGGCTCGCGCGCGCGGGAGCGTGCGAGGCTTTTTTCCTGGGAACTCCACATCGTCGCCCGGATCTAACCGCTTACCGTGAAGACACTGCACTCGCCATTGGATGACTCAAGCAGTATTCCATCATTGACCTAATTCTGGACCGCTTCCCGCGCTTCCATCTAATCAGATCATCGAAAAGCGTGAGGCCCAACACATGGCTGCCGGTGGTTTTATCTGATCATCTGATTCCGACGTCGCGCGAGGCCGCTTTGGCGCGACAAACGGAGCACTTGTACACGCGCCCCTGGCCACACCCGGGCACCCACCCATACATATGGCTAACGAGGACGGGTGCGGGTCATCTTCGTCGCTTGCTCTCTCGCCTGCCCATCCTTCTGGAAACACGCGACACGACCGTCCTCCCGTCTCGCCAGGCAGCTACGAGTTGCAGCCTCTGCCTGACAAAGCAAAGAAAGCAAGGAACATAGCCACGTCCGAAACCCCTTCTGATGACGATCTTGATTCGCCCGCTGGCCGCCCCGAGACTCCTACACGATCCGTCAAGACAGCAATGTCAAGAGTACCTCTCTTGGTGAGATCGAGCCCGGCGCAGGGAACAGGTACGCAAACTATTCTTCCTTGTCAAGCGCCATGGTCGTCAATCGCCCCTCGGCCTTGGACGGGTGCACAGGAGCAACGATGCACACGGCGCACAGAACCTCATTCGCTACACGTGCTGACCCCAACCTCAGGTTCATATGGCGGCCTACCTATTCTTTCCTCCAGTCCAGAGGAGTCTGATGAAAATAATGTGATTAAAAACTCAAGAAAGAAAAAAGGGAAGAGCAGACTTTCGCATAGTGAGCCCTCACTACTTTCGGATCACCACCAAAATGATTCAACACGGAGTGAGCCAATCCTTTCAGGCGCTACCAAGTCACGTCGCAGGACGGGTGACGCCAGTCGTAGCAGCACGACGCTCGGTGTAGCCTCTAGTGGCCAGGACTTTGAAGCTAGGTTCAACGCAAGCGGTCTTGATCCTTCTACCGCTGGCGCGCCACTGTTTGACAACTCAACCTCATCGAGCAGTACGCTAGACGATAATGAATCCTCCGAGGACGACGATTTACACGATATGAAGGGTAGCCCGTCCGATAATTCGCCCTACGCTCAAGTGAGGGCATCCGTCGCTGCTACCGACGACCTCTCCCTATCCATTGATACCCCGCGCATGTGGTTCCTATCGATTCTATTTTCCATTGCCGGTTCTTCAACCAACTTGTTCTTTTCCCTACGATACCCTAGCGTCAGCCTTACTCCTATTATTGCACTACTACTCGTCCACCCTCTCGGTCTGCTCTGGGACCAACTCTTCAAACGACACGACGATCCTGAAGAAACCTTTGTCGATGGTTGCTCTCAAACAACATCGCATCCTCCACAGGCAAAAGCCACTTGGAAACGCCGGTTACGGCTCTGGCTAGGCCAAGGCCGTTGGAATGAAAAGGAACACTGCTGCGTATACGTCAGTAGCAATGTATCCTTCGGCTTTGCCTTTGCGACAGATGTAAGTGTCATCTATGCAGCCATGTATGGTATGCTGACAATCCAAGGTCATCGTTGAGCAAGTGAAGTTCTACAAGCAAGACCTTGGCATCATGTACCAAGTATTGCTCATCCTCTCCACACAAATACTTGGCTACTCCCTCGCCGGTATCACCAGACGTTACCTGGTCCGACCCAGCGGCATGATCTGGCCGAGCACACTGGTATCAACCGCCATGTTCACCGCGTTACATAAAGATGAGAACAAGCCTGCCGATGGCTGGACCATCGCTCCACGCAAGTTCTTCTCGCGCATATTCATGGGATCCGTTGCATTCTACTTCCTACCTGGTCTCCTATTCCCGGCATTGAGTTACTTCAATGTCATCACTTGGTTCGCGCCAAAGAGCGTCGTTGTTGCCAACTTGGTACGTTTGTTGCTTGTCTGAATGGACAGAGAGCTGACCTGAGCAGTTCGGAATCTCATCTGGTCTTGGATTGTTTCCAGTGACTTTCGATTGGGCGCAAATCGCATACATCGGCTCCCCGTTGATTACGCCATTCTGGGCTGCTATGAACATTCTTGGAGGCCTCGTAGGCGTGATGTGGATTGCAGCGCCAATCATGTGTAAGTAGTTCAGGAGGTTTGACTACTTGTGCTAACAGCTCTTAGACTACAAGAACGTCCTCTACTCATCCTACATGCCCATCTTATCATCCGCCGTATGGGATAATCGCGGCAAGCCGTACGACGTCAGCAAGATCTTGACCGAGAACTTCCTCTTTGACGAAGAAGCGTACAAGCAATACAGCCGCGTCTACCTCCCGATTACATACGTATTGAGCTACGCCCTACAGTTCGCCGGTCTTACAGCTCTGCTTTCGCACACTGGCCTTTGGTACGGGAAGGATATCTGGAGGCAATGGCGTCGCTCTTGGGCTGAGATCCGGAAGGAATCAGCAGCTGACTACCAGCCACTTGTGAATGGTACCGACAACAACAGCCAACCAACTTCCCCTGCAATGTTGCGACACAGGCCCAGTACGACTTCAGATCCAGACGTGGAAGACTTGCTATCTGCAGAAGATGTGCACAATCGACTCATGCGCAAATACGAGGACGTGCCGATAACTTGGTACCTTTTGACTGGCATCAGTATGGCCGCAGTTGGCATGTTCGTCGTCGAGTACTACCCCGTCCATCTACCCTGGTACGGCCTCTTGCTAGCACTTGGCATCGGCGCAGTCCTCTTCGTTCCCATCGGCATCGTCATGGCCATTACAAACCAACAAAGCAGCATCTACCTCATCTGCCAACTGATCTGCGGTGTTGTATTCCCCGGTCGACCCGTCGCAAACATGGTCTTTACAACCTTCGGCTACATCTCAGCAACCCAAGGCCTCAAGTTTGCTTCCGATCTCAAGCTCGGCCACTACATGAAGATCCCACCTAGAATCCTCTTCAAGCTCCAACTCTCCGTCACCATCATCTCCAGTCTAACACAAATCGGCGTTCTTAACTGGATGCTGAACAACATCCCCGGTATCTGCACACCCTCGGCCATCAACGGCTTCAACTGCCCTATCGCCCGCGTGCACTTCAACGGAAGTATCCTCTGGGGTGTTGTCGGCCCCGGAAAGTTCTTCGGTCCTGGCGCACTCTACCAACACTTGATCTGGGCCTTCCCCATCGGCGCCATCGCACCCGTCATACTCTGGTACCTCGCCCGCGGCAGCCGCAAGTCCATTCTCAGTAAAGTCAACCTCGCCGTGGTGTTTGGTAGCTTGAGCTGGATTCCACCAGCCACCGGACTCAACTTCTCCGTTTGGGCGATTGTGTGCTACATCTTCAACTATGAGATCCGCAACCGGAGGAACGCGTGGTGGAAGAAGTACAACATGATGCTTAGCGCGGCCTTGGACTCTGGGCTCGCGTTTGGTGTTGTCGTTATCTTCTTTGGCATTGTGTACCCGGGCTGGATGAGTAACTTCAAGTGGTGGGGTACGGAGGTTTACAAACAGGTAAGTCAGCCACATACAACCTGGGCTTCATTGGATACAAAAGCTAACATCATCGATAGGGTTGTGACTGGCAAGCCTGCCCATACAAAGAAGTTCCCAAAGGCGAAACCTTTGGACCTGGGAGTTGGTGATTCGTTGATTACACGCATTGAGCTTGCTTACTTGCATTGGCATATGCATTAGACGACCGGCGTTCATGAGTGGAGTTTGGGATAGACATTCTGTTGGATACACCACATTAATCGTTTGAGCGGATTGGATACGCTCGCGACTTTGCATGTTATTTTTAGGTACTGTCGTTGGATACAATGAATCTCATTGCTGCCCACTCTTTGATGGTTCTTGTTAGATTGAACGCTAAGTAGGACACCCCCGTCGACGAACTCACTCGCCCGCCACGCCACCGCTCCTATCTATCCCTCCTTGACAGCAAAAAAGGTAAACCACAGCAAATAATACAAAGGTGTAGCAAAAGGTAATCGAGCCCACCGCGATTTGAACGCGGATCTCCCGCAATGCTGAGCTGGCTTTGTGCCTATCTTATTTGTACCAGACAAGCCGGTCACTTTCACTTGACGGGATCCTGAACTCGGTTCTCAACTTTATTTTCGCGCACGCTGAGACGATGCGCTGGCGAGCCAGCTCGTTGAGATGCGGGTGTCTTTCCATTGGACCATAGGCTCTTGGTGCTTTGATGGGAGAGGGGTGAGTTGGAGGACATGGATAGTACAGAGTCATGGGTCTGATACATAAGGGAAAGGGATTTTAGAAGATGACTGCTAATTGTATGCGTAGGCTCTTGGAGCGGTCGATGTTCGCAGGGAGCATCTCACTCCACCGCCTCTATCTATCACCAACCTATTTGGACCACCCAAGCATAAAAAAGACACCACCACCCGACTATACCCCAGCAAAAAAAGAAAGAAAAGGAATGAATGAGCCCACCGCGACTTGAACGCGGATCCCCCACAATTTCGGCAAGGCTGCCCACGGATTCGAAACACAACTTGGCGAAAGCTCAGACGGTTTCTCAGCCTTGTTCGTTCGCACGCTGAGACGATGCGATGGCAGCCTTGCGCGGTTTGAGATGTGGGTGTCTTACCGTTGGACTATGGGCTCTTGGGATGGGAGGTTTGATGGAGATGTGGGGGGTTGGAGGGATGGTATGGTATGGATCTGGTATATGAGAGTGGTGTCTGGGGGTTGACTGACTGCTGGATGTGTGGAGAGGTGGTTGGAGCGGTAAAGGTGCGATTAGAGGACTTGCAAAAAATGTGGATGAAGGTTTGGCACAGAAGATGTGAAGAAGGGCTCCAGCACATTATCAAAAGCAGAGAAGGGATCATTGGTATGTGTATCATTCTTCATTAAACTCCGTCCTTCAATTAAGATCGCTCGAGCTGACTATCTAGGATTGAAGCTCATATGTTTCACAGTATCTCCGTCGTGGCAATACCGTAGCCATTCGCTACCTTCTCACGAGGCCTCCAGGCGACAGAAACATCGCATACTCTGCGCGCCAAATAGATCCCAGATTATATCCTTCCAAGCAACTCCGACTGATCCCGCTCAACGATGCCAGCCTCGCATTAAGTCAGTTTTACATCGGTCTTTAACTCCCAGTACCTGCCACCGATCATCGCACTGGCCAATGCCGAGGCGCGCTTTGCCATCTCCATCTCTTCGGTCTCGATGGTCATCTTAGCAACACCACCGTGGCACTCGAACTTTCCAGCCCAGACATCTGGCCACTTTGGAGCGGAGTAGGCGTTGCTTGCCGTAACTTTCAGGTGCCAGGACCCGTCGTAGCCAATGAGAAAGCCGGCGACGTGCTCGAAACGGTAGGCTTTCATAGAAGTATGATGCTCGAATGTGCCGATCTAGAGGGGTGTTAGCGATCGTCTGCTTGGAGGGTATGTGATGACCTACGAAGACTTCAAGACCCTTGCGCCACACGACGAGCTGAACGTCCTTCTTACCGAATACAGTCTTGAAGGTGTTGACCGTGGGGTTAACGAATGACTTGAGCGTCGCCGGCGAAATGTTGTACAGAGCGGTGACAACGGCATCTTGGAGCTTCAGTGCGCCGTCTTCTTTCATTGTCGCAGCATACTCGGCAAGATCGATAATGTGAGCATGACTGGGTGGGCCACTTGAAGGTAGGGTTTCGAAGTCATTCGTGTAGGAAAGAGTGCTGCTGTCGCTTCTTCCAGAGTCGCTCTTGCCCGGCGAATCGGGTTGAATGTCAGTACCAGCAGGGGACGGAAGACCGCTGCTGTCGGTGTCGATTTCCATAGGAGTGCTGTCGATATGGCTAGTCATTGCAGCGGTACGGCCGATAGGTTGCGCGTGGTGTCGTGTGTATCTCTCGAGATTGGTGTCAATGTTAGAATGTTGTAGCTGCAAGCGTCTGAATCTCGTAGTTACCGGCATGGTACAAGATATATGAGTACAACAGTTGGGCACGCTAGCTTCTGGTGAGCGATGAGATCCAAGAGAGAGGAGTGATGAGCATGAAGTCTGACGAGGAGCGATGAAAGATGATGGGTGAAGAGCTGCCCTATGTGAAGCGTGTAGGCGTTTGCCATGCGGGTCACACAAGTAGCGCTAGCGGGCATGGTCGGTGAGAGCCGGAGGAAGGCGCGACGGTGAGAACAATAACTCATATCTACTATCTAACATGTTCTTAGCCGCTTGAGGGCGATTTGAAAGCATTATTCCTCGATTTTCGATGTCCTGCAAGCTGTACTACTAGGATCTTGGAGTATTGAGGAAGTGAGTGAGCCTGCTACCACAGTTTGGGCAGACGTCGACAAAGGGTATGTAAGATGAAAGAACATCGTAAACGGAACGTAGTCTCAGAGACTTTTGTTGCGAGGAACAAAGTCATTGTTCAGACTAAGAACAGGTTGTTGTCCTTTAGCGTCACGGAAAAGTTATTGACAGTTTTGCGACAGTAAGGTCATGATGTATATTGACTACTCTAGCAGTAGGTGAGAAGTTTCTCTTGGATAATCAGTAACTCCACGTTTCCTCCATTTCAAGATGTTGAAGGAGTGTGTGTGCAGAGACTGCTGCCCACACAGATATGAGGATGCTTCAGTCAGCCTCGGCGGTCTCGATGTCCCATTTAGAGCCTGCATCAGCGCTCCAGCACTCGTTGACGATGATATACTCGCTCAGAATACCTGCATACTCTGCCATCTGTTTCTTGTCACCGGCGATCAACTCTCGGTTGATGCCGGCCCTGATGAACGTCTCAGACCATGCGTGCTCATGCTCTCGCCTAGTATACCTGCCGAAGCTGGCAGAGTCGAGACTCCAAGATCCGTCGTAGTTGATAGTGCAACAAACGAGGTTGTCCCATTCTAGACAATCCTCTTTCTCATACTCGATGAACTGGCCAACCTGAAGCGTGAGGACGATGTAAGTATAGGTATGTGTCATAATGAGGTACACCCTGTTTCGTTTGGGTCACGTACCAAAACTTGAGTTCTCTGCTTCCAAACAATGAGCTGCATCTTGGATCGTCCTTCAAACGATTGAACGAGCTTGAAAGAGTCGGTGCCGCCGCTGAGGAATGTTTCTAGGGTGTCCTTCGAGATCTTGAACAACATAGTGGCCACTGCATCTTGAATTTTGAGATCGTACTGTTCTTCGCCGTCGAACAGGGCCTCCCTGAGGGGGCCGACCTTGATGATATGCGCATGACTTGAAGGTAAGTGCGCGGGCAGTCGCTCGTAGACCTTGAGAAACGGCGCGGTGAGGAAATCGGGTTTGGTGTAGATGGTTGTGCTGGGAGGCTTGGGAGTGCCGCCATCAGGGTTCGGAACGGTTGCCATCTCGTTGTTGGCAATGGATTCTTGTGAGGTTGATGTGTGTTGTGTGGGAAGCAAGACTTGGTCCAAAGTTGTTTTGATTTCATACCAAAAGCTTGGACCACGAGAGGAGAAGCAAACGGCGGTGACAGTGCGCGCAAGTCAAGGTGAACGAGGATACTCCACTTCTGCCCAATCATAGAGAGAAATCTGATGTTTGGCGCGTTGACTGGGAAATTAGTAAGCGGTGCGAAATGGGCAGATGTATTCTCAGGACTAGAGGCGAAGTAATCGTGCTCGTTCATTAAATCTCCTTCAGTAGTTTGGACTGGGTCAGTAGATGAGAGTTGAAGAAGAAGACACATCATGAAGATGAATTTCAAAGTATTCCAGTGACATATGAGAATCTGGAGACATGTAAAAGCCAGGAGAAGCTCGCACTATCTAGAAGTCCAGCATAGTATCCTTCCCGCTTCCTCGCTTGACTGATCACAGTATGACTTACTCCTCCCAGTGAAACTCCCTGGTCCAGCGCTTAGAGTCCCAGTACTGACCCGCCAACAGGTGATCAGCAACTTGCGTGGCCAGCATTGCCCGCTCCGGCTGGCCTTCAGTAGTCTCGAAACGGAGAGCCGCCAAGTGACCACCGACATTGACCGTGTTTCCTGCCCAGACATTCTCCCAGGTGAAGAAGCCGATCATTTCGACGGAGAAGTAGTCGCGGTAGGCTGCGTAGGTGATCTTCCAGGCTCCGGTCGCATCAATAGAGCAACGGAGGAGATTATCGAACTCCAGCCAACCCTGAACTTTGGCGTACTGGCCTACCTATGAGTAGTTTCGTTAGTGTCATGGATTGCTATACGCTTTCCCCAACTGTCACTTACCAGAACTTCGTTGCCTTTCTTCTTGATAATGATACGATTGTAGTAGCGATCGGTCTTAGATTCAAAGTCCATGTGGAAGGCCTTGGTAGGATGGAAGAACTTGGTGAGAGTTTTCTTGGAGACTTGATGAAGAGTTGTAACGATGGCGTCTTGGATCTTGATGTCGGTGATGACCTCGCCGTCGTTCTCCTTGAAGGTAGTAAGATCGATGATGTGGGGGTGATTGGCTGGAGCAGTGGAAGGAAGGTCGGCAAAGCTATCGACAAACTGGATGTGGTGGACCATCGTGCTGAAATTGATCTGTACTGAGTCGTGTTGTGTTGTGTTGTGTTGTGTTGTGTTGTGAGAATCTTGGTGAGGGAGACGTGTGCTTTATATAGAGAGAGGCTCTGCACGATACCAGCATGTAGTCACCCTGGCGTCTCCCGTGCAAACGGTCCCAGTGGCGAAATCTCTCACCGCATAGCCTTATTAGGAAAGTACCTGCAAGTCTATTTGTCCTTCTCTCACCGTGATCATAGTGCTAGAGGTAATATTGGTATGTTTACTGCCTGAACAAACGCACTGAAGGTTACACATGAGGCTCTTAATGCTGCATTCTGTCGTCATAGTATACGATACATCCGGGTTCAGCTGTCTCCCATGATCCTGCGCAGCATCAGCACTTCGTGCTTTGTGACGAAGACGCTGTTAAGTGCCACCGACGCATCAGCAGGCGACTGTGACCCCATGTTGTCAAGCGCATCGACCAGATCACGCATCTTTGCGCTCTCCCAGCCTCCTTTGTCATCGGTCCAGAAAACGCGTTTGATGCCCACAGACGCCATGTAGGATATGCATCGGTAGCAGGGTCGGGGAGCCAGGACGGTCGGTCGCTTCTCGTCTTTTGTTGGTGGCGGCGGGTGCTTGGTACGTGCTGGCCTCGCCGGCTCTGGACTGGTGAGCTCGTCGTGCAATGAACCTGTGGCAGGGCGCGATGGAGGTATCGTCGCGGCGTCTTCGCCTGGCTCTTCGCAGTACACCTTCGGCGCACATTGCCAGCCCAGTCTTACGACGTACAGATCGGCTCCGTTCAAACGTGGGCTCTTGGTCCTGTCTTTGACATTGCGAGAACTCTGTCCAGTCTGTCCCTTCGGCATGAGCATTGGCTGACTCCTGGCAGTTGGGAGATTCTGTCTTCCATTCTGTGACCGTCAGCATATGTAATAACAGTGCTTGGACGACGCACCTTTCCTGCTTTATCACGATTATTGGATGACACTTCCGGCGACGAAGAAACTTCAGAAGCGCTCGACGCTGAAGACTGATTATAGCATGGAGCTACGATGGTCTGCTTACGCGCATGTTGTCGACCACTGTGTTTGTGTTGTCCATTGTTGGACTTGTTGCCAAGCTTGTGATGATGATGATTCTTCCCGTTCTTCAGGCGGTGTTTCTCCGTACTGTTCGCTTCCGATAAGACCACGTTCTCGTTCTTCTCCTGGTCGTGAAACACAAGATTCAGTCTCGCGCGGTCCAGATGCAGAGGATTCAAATCGCCACTCTTGAACACCGGACTGGGCACTGCCAGAGGCGGCGGTGGACTGGGCCAGTGCGACCTCGCAGATGGCCTTGACGTACGAGTTGATTGCTTCCCTTGGTAGTCGTGACTTTCGTTTAGAATCACCCGATAGTTTAAAGCACGGTTTTTCGGAGGACACCGCGCTAGAAGCCAGCGTGCTGGAAGCCGAGAGAGCAGAGTGAATCGCCATCATCTCGCTATGCATAGATAACGGAGTGTTGGCGAGCTTTCCTCCACCGCCCATGCTTTCAAACGGCGTAAACGTCTTATTCATATGACTCTCAGGTTTACCTAACTCTCGCTTAATCGAGGAACGCAGTGGAAGGCGCCCAGTCTTCAGGGCACCACCGTCAAAGCCAGAGCGATGATCATTGTAACCCTGACCGATGACTTTACCGCCACGAACTATGATGGCTCCATGTCGGTAGCGCAAAGGCGACTTAGCGGCCTGCTCGAGGCAGAGGTTGAGGTAGTTATCAGTCTTCATGTTGATGGACGGCAGGTGTGACTGGACCTTCGATGAGATGTTGTTAAAGGCTGGTATTGCGAGTAAGTACTGGAAATTTTTGATTGTCTTCGTGAAGAAACTGATAACAGAGTCGTATTTGGCAGCTAGTGAGACGTGTTCTGGATGCACAAGGAAGCGTGGGTATGAGTCTTGACGCGCAAGGAAATGGCACCCGGGTTAGCGTCTTGGCAACACTCAAGCTTCCAGCGCTCTTCCCTCTTCACACCTCCATCGCAGACGAACGCGTCATTATGGAATCACAATCAGCCTGCGCAACCCTATAATTTATACGAAAGTTATTGTATATACAAAAAGTCCCAATGATCAACAAGCGGACGCCTACTCGGCCCAGACAACCGCGCTGAGACCGTCCTCGTTCTCCGGAATGCCGGCAGCCCCGATCCTAAGGTCCGCAACGCGCTCTCCCAACTTGCCAGTCGCCGGATCTCTTGGTACGATAGCTACGTTCGAAGTAGTTTGGTCGCCAATGGCGACGAAGTCACCGGCCTTGTTGATGTCGAAAGTACGCGGGTATGTGCCGTAGGACGATGTGAGGGCAGTCCATGTCAGGCTTCCGTTAGGAGAGATGCTGAACTGGGTGATTGAGTCGTTAGGCTTGAATTTCTTGTCGTTTCGGTTGCTGGTGTAAACGAAGTTTCCCTTGACCTTGATCTCACCGACCTTGGTACCAGAGACGGCGGTGGCGTTGCCTTGGTACGGTGTGAGCGTCTGCTTCAGGGTCAGAGACATGCAGCCTCCCGATGCAGGGTATGACACCGCCCATGCCGACACGCTGTTTGAGAGCTCGTTGGCGATGAAGAGGACGGTGCCGTCTGCAGCTCTGCGAACGCGCGAGTTCGCTCCTGCCGGCGCCCAGAAGGCGCCGTGCCTTGGTCCTGTTCCAGGTGGCGGCAAAGCAGCACCGCATTCTGTGAGATTGCCAGTTGTCTGGTCAATCTTGTTGATTCTGATCTTATCGGTTCCGAGATCAGGTACGATCAAGAAGTCGCCAGACGGGTCCACAAAAGCATGATGCGGGTGAGGAGCTTCTTGTCGGTAAGGGTTGACGCTTTTGCCAGTGTACTTGATTGTCTGAAGCGGCTGTCCGCCATTCAATGGCAGCTTGAAGGTTGTCAACTGCGAAGTTTGGCTTCGGTCGATTAGCAACATTCGTGTGTTCTCAGGCTGCTGACTTACTAGTGGGCATTGGCGATGAAGCTTCTTCCATCCGGACCACCATAGAGCGTTGTCGCAACCACACCCTGAGGTGTAGAGCCCTTTCCGATGGATGTCACGTTGCCGTTCGCACCCGTGGAGAAGGACACCAAGTTTCCGCCTCCTTGGCCCTGGAAGACCTCATCCGGAATGTAGAGCGCCTTTCCAGCACTGTCATACGTAATCCAACTAGGCAGCTTGTTGCCAGTAGAGGCTGAACTACTGAGAGTCAAGGCATTGCTGTTGAACGACAGGTAGTTGATGGTGCCGGAGTAGTGCGTCGCCCACAAGTTTGCAGCACTTGCGGCCGTGCCGAACAGCGGTAGAAGGAGTGAATGCGAATGGACCATGATGATTATGGTTTGCGAGTCAGGATGTATCTGTCACTGGCTTTGAAGCACAGGGAAGTAGCATCGTTTTGTATGTTCGACGTGTGTTCTTTGACATTTCCACCAGACCGCCTCGCGTCACGCGCCCGCACTCGACATTTCGGAGCTACGACGATGAAACACCTGACTACACCCTCTTGGACTAAACAACCGACTCCATCATGCGTTTTGCTGAAAGCGAGGGTGCCACTTCAGCCTCGGTGAGTATGCGAATGTCCAAGCCGGTTAAAGGCCGCACGTCGGACAATATATAGCAATCTACAGCCATGTTTCGAGCAGGGGTACAACGTTTCAGCCGGTTGCCGACCCCAGGTTGATCAACATGGCGAAATTGCAGTAGCCTTGCATTTCGGTCTTTCATCTCGGGCACGCGCATGTTAAGATCTCTTGGCCAGGCCTTATACCGGGAATGCAGCCGCCACGCCGCTGCCCTACGTCGGTACGTGGATGCGGCTGCAGCGCACCTGGCCACGTGTGTGGGTATAGACGAGGTGGCATCTCTTAATCTTCCTGCGACCAATCTTTGCCAAGAGGTAAATCAAGCTGAAGCCACCGCTTCTTGGTATAGCCGTAGCTTGGAAGTTGTCGTGCGATAGAGGCAAGATCTGTTATTACCAGTACCGAATCCTCTTGGAATCTCCACGGTTCCGACGAAGAATCCAAGGAAAGAGCAAGGTTTTCACTCTGGGCATTCTCACCCCTTCATCGCAGTCATGTCTCCTGGTCAGACATGTTTTCTGGGTCTTCAGCCGTAGTGTATTGGGTCAATATGTATCTCATGATCAGAATCCACCTCTAGGATTCAAGCAATCCATAAGTATCGCGAGGACGTTAGCGGATGAACTTTTCCTGGGCAGCCAAGCCACTTTCCGACTTCCAGAATGATGAAAGAACACTACACATGGCTCTTTGCAGCCTTCGCTCTCATTTCTTGCACTACCGCTGCGAATTCCACATTGAGCGAATGTCTTGAGTCTCGCCAAGTTCCTGTATATGCTGCAGGCACCAAGAACTATACTCAGGCAGTCAAGCCCTTCAATCTTCGTTTACCATTCAAACCGGCTTCCTACGTCGTTCCACAGACCGTCAAACATGTCCAAGATGCTGTGTCTTGCGGAGTTGAGAGCGGTGTTCAAGTCACTCCCAAGTGCGGAGGCCACAGCTACGGATCACATGGTCTTGGAGGCGAAGATGGACATTTGATCGTCGACATGCGCCGCTTTAACAGTGTCACCGTTGACCAAGAAGCACACACAGCTGTCGTGGGAGCTGGCGGTAGACTGGGCAACATTGCTTTGGCTCTTTACGACCAAGGCAAGCAAGCCATCAGTCACGGAACATGTCCTGGGTAGGTATCCATCCTCATCAACAACATCATATATGTACTAACACTCATCAGCGTCGGTGTAAGTGGTCTCACTCTTCACGGAGGCTATGGCATGTCCTCTCGCCTGCACGGCCTGACTCTCGACCAACTTGTCTCCGCGACCGTGGTCCTCCACAACAGCAGCGTGGTAACCGCCTCACCAACCTCGTACCCAGACCTCTTCTGGGCCCTACGAGGCGCCGGCGCCGCCTTCGGCATCGTCACCGACTTCAAATTCAAGACTTTCAACGCACCGGAGAGCAACCTCGTATTCTCCTACAACCTCTCCCCATCCAACACATCGCAACTCGCCAACATCCTGACCGTCCTCCAAAACTTCACCATCCACGACCAACCCCCAGAGCTAAACATGCGCATGTTCCTCCCCAACCAACTAACCGGTGTATACTACGGCAACCGCAGCGCCTTCGACACCATCATGAACCCGCTGCTTACCAAACTCAACATCCCTCTTGAGGGACGCGGCGCCGGCACCGTCTCAACGAAGAAATGGATCGATACTTTGACGTCCTTTTCCAATGGCCCGTTGCCCCAACCCGAAATATACGACTACCACGAGAACTTCTACGCCAAGTCACTGATGCCGGAATACCTCTCCCCCGCTGCCATGACCGCCCTCGCAGACTACTACTTCACCACCGCGCGCAACATCCGTGGCCGATCCTGGTACCTCCTCATCGACATGCACGGCGGCTCCGGCTCTGCCATCTCCAAAGTACCCGCGGACGAGACGTCGTACTCGCACCGCAACGCCGTCTTCAAGATGCAGTTCAATGACCGCATTTTCCCCGACAGCGCGACGTACACGCCTAAGATGATGGAGTTCTTGAATGGCTGGGTCGATGCGATTGAAAAGGCGAGTGAGGGCGAGCAGTTTGGCATGTATATCAATTATGCGGATACGAATCTTACTAAGGCGGATGCGCATTCGAGGTATTGGGGGGAGCATTATGAGAGGTTGGTGGGGATTAAGGGGGTGTATGATCCGCAGAAGGTGTTCGAGGGGCCGCAGTTGGTAGGGAGTTAGATCTTTTAGTTGTAGGGGTAGACTTTTGAACTGAATGCGAGACATATGAACATGAGAATGGTTGAGAAAGAAGTGATCTGCTTGCTCGAGAAGAAAGTCTATACGGCCTACAAATACACATTTACACATCTGGATCTGTGTCTACAAGAACTCGATGCCGACGCCGAAGCTCAGTCCTTTCCTGCCTTCCTCCTTGGCCCTCATGACGAGTGGAAGAGAGAAGTTGATCTCGAACCTCGCAACAGGGTGTGCGTAGACGAGACCTAGACCAGCTGCTGCACTGGGGAGTTCAGCAGTGAGGCTGGAAAAGGACTTTTGAATCGCGCCGGTTACGTCGCTTGAGCTGCCGAATAATCCGTCTTCTTTCTTGGAGTTGGGGTTCTTGAGTGCGAGGAGGCGGCCACCGTTTATGAAAGCTTGGAGACGGAGAGGAGTTTCCTTGCCGACGCGCGGAATAGGGAGGAGGAGCGATGCGCCACCGGCAGCGTAAATGTCACCACCTAGTGCGTCAGCGCCGTCACGCGGGCCAAGACCGGCGATGCGGAAACCGCGGACATTGTTGGGGCCGCCGAGCTGGAAGCGGTCGTTGATGCGCGAGGCCTGGGGTTGGCTCTCTCCGCCCAGAGCCATAGGGTAGAGAAGTCCACCACGTAGACCAGCAGTAAGCGTGATGCCTGTGTTGCCGAAGGGTAGAGCGACTTGCGACTCTGCCTCTGACTTCCAGTATGCGGTGTCGCCCTTCAGCGGTCCCCAACCTGCGAGTTCGGATACGGTCTTCAAGAAGTAGCCGCTGCTAGGCAGGAGAGGGTAGTCGCGCTTGTCGTTGACCCAGGTATGCGAGATGCTCGACTTGAATGAGTCACCAGCATCTGCGCGAACAGAGGGCGATGCGTTCTCAGCCAGACTAGTCACCTGTCGCCAGATGCCGGAGTAGCCAAACTCGTGTGTCGCGCCGTTCTTCATCCTCCATAGCAGCTTTGAGTTTCCGCCCTTGAGGACTTCCTCATGGCTTGCCCAGCTCTTCAGTGTCGAACTCGCGAATCCGTTGACCTGGAACTTGAGATCGGGGTTACTGAGGATGGGACTGTCGAAGGCGAGGGAGTAGGCCGACCGTGTTCGCGTGCCCAACGATCCGTGTGCGTTCAGCGTCTCGGCTCCACCAAGCAGATTTCGAAGTTCGGCGTGGACGTAGGCATCGGCTTCAGAGGCTCCAGCTTCGGTTCCGGTCTTGATGGTGTAGTTGCCGCGCTCTTGGGCCGAGATGTACACGTCAACATCCGTGGGAGAGGAAGAGGCGACGGTCTGGTTCGGACGGTCGAGGTAGACTGATATTGGCGACTTGAAGATACCTAGCCCACGTTAGACAAATGCGAGCCCCTCCGTCGCGTACTAACGTACCGAAACGGTTGAGCTTATCGGTAGCTTCGCCGACTTCCTTTATCGCATCTTCGAGAGTGTATGGCTGGTCCCGGTTTGCGCTCAGCAGGGGGTCGACTACTCGCTCGAGGAAGCTTCTTCGTGTGCGGTTGGCGTGAAGGATGCGGACCGACGATATCGTCACGGGTAGCGACGAGTTGTCTTCAATCTAGCACAGCCTCAGCAACAGCCCCAATTGAATGTCCAGAATGCATACCAGCTCTCCCAGCCTCTCCTTCGACCTCTGCTGCTGGGCGTAGAGCCGCGCATTGAGCTCATCCTGCTGGCGCTTCTGCTCGTTCAGGTCCGTCTTGTTCTTGAGCCTTTCGAAGACCTGGGGCCCAATTAGCGATGTGCCATTACTCCCACGATGCACGCCTACTCACATCGTCTTCATGCGGCGAAGCCATTGGGCTGTCTGTGTCTGCGTGCGTGATGCTTGGCGTTGTTCAGAAACCTTGAACTTTGGATCGCCGCGGGCGGCGGATGCACGTGCGCTTACTCTCCAACTGTTCCAAGGTCGTCTGGACGTGCGACCCCAACTCTTTCACCAACAACCTAATTCACCTATCGCGCCTGCCTTTGTGATTCTTATCCTTTGTCTATCGCGGGGTAATCACTGAAAAACGTGCCACACCTTCTGCACTGTTATCTGGTGGCCACCTATACAGCGCATCCGATAGTCGACGTCAACTATCTCCGCCCAGGAACACGTCGACTACCCCAACCACCCACTCACTCACTCTTTCCCCACATTCACATACCATGGCGACGCCAGCAGCCACCAAGCGCCTCACAAGAGAATACGCTTCCATCTCCAAATCACCACCGCCATTCATTACTGCACACCCTTCGGATAGGAACATCCTAGAATGGCACTACATCATCACCGGCCCACCAGACACACCTTACCACGGCGGCCAGTACTGGGGCACGCTGAACTTCCCGCCCGACTATCCCTTTGCGCCGCCCGCAATCCGCATGCACACACCGTCCGGTCGATTCCAGCCCAGCAGCCGGCTGTGCCTCAGCATCTCCGACTTCCACCCTAAGAGCTTCAACCCCGCATGGGAAGTCAGCACAATTCTGACGGGCCTGCTGAGTTTCATGACCAGCGACGAGATTACTACGGGTAGCGTCCGGGCATCAGAAGCAGAGCGGAAACTCTTCGCCAAGCGCACACGGTGGTGGAACAGCACAGGCGGCGGCAGCAAAGCATCTGGGTCAGACAACGCCGGTGGTCGCCAGAACGGCAATATCCGGGCAGGAGATGGTGGCGCAAAGTTTAGACACGAGTGGCCAGACGTGGACGAGGAGAATCTCAAGTGGATGAAGGAGAACCGCATCGACCCCCTCACGGGCCTACCACGGCCGGCAGCACCAACCCCTTCGCAGCAGCCAGCCTGCTCGCCCGACGTCTCCGGCCTGCGACGACGCCCCGGCACAAGCGCAACGGTTGTCCAGGATGCAGCGCAAATAGCACGCGATGCAGGTCAAGGCTGGCTGAGCCGCAACAAATGGAGGATGGTCCTCGGAGCGATGATGCTATACATCCTAGTCGCGAGGGTACTAGGCGACGGTGCAATCGCAACTCCTGCTTAGATGGACTGGTCATCACAGGATAGGGCATAGTATAAGGATAGTAGGGTAATGTGCATCAGCGGAAGACACAGGTCACGATTCGTTCAAATCGGCATTTACTTTGGCGTTGGCGGGCGCTCGGCATACCCAAGTTTCAGTCGAGCACTCTGTATGATACCTTTGATAGTAGCAAACAAGGACATAAACATGCTAATGTTCTTTCTCCAATCCGCTCTGTTCTGGTCGGTAATGTTTGACTCTGGTGTTGCGTCACGCGTCACGCGCCACCGACTATCCTCGCCATACCCTTGTATTATCCTGAGACTATCATAAGAGTGTTGTCACGGTATTCCGTACCTAGCTTCCTCCCCATCCACTCCAGCGGACCTGACAACCCGACCGTCACAGTGACAGCCTCGTCGCGTCGCCACAAGTGCTGGGCGGACCCAACCGGCAAAACTAGGCTTCTTACGGCCACGCTAGTCACGCGACAATGCGATGACGCAGTGGAGATCCCCCACCAGCCACAGCATTTCCATGCCTCAATCTCAGGCAACCTCCCCATTCCCATTCCAAGTCTGGCATTGCAATATTGTTTGCTCAGCCCACCATCGAATCCTGAACTCGTGGTTCGAATAACACTTCTTCATACGTCAGCAAACCAGCCAACCTAACTTGCAAAGTCCTAGCTAGGCCTGTGTTTCGCATCCCCCACCCATCCCCGTCCCGTTGGTTGGTCCCTGACATCGAGCGCTCAAGCTTAACAAACGCATATTCCCAGCTGTACATGCAGGGATGCGCATAGACTGATCGGCAGGGTCGTGGCGAGCTACGGCGGCGATTGGGTGGCTGAAAAGCTTCAGGTAGGTTACCCTTTTTACGCGTAAACGTGCTTGATAGATCGCGCGGTGGCCCTATGATGGTATGTGTGCATGCGGACTTTGTGGGACGTGGGATCGTCGTTTTTTGTAAGTGCAGGGTTTCGGTCCCGATGTTGTGGGTGAGAGGTTGGAGGTATATAGGTTGGAGGGGCGGGACGTTGTTGGGTTTGTTTCGAAACATTTTCGTTGACATTTCCGCTGTTCTCAAGTCATTTGTGTGTCTTTCTGATCTTTTGTTACTGCTATTACAAGTAAGCATGCGCTTCTCATCTCTTCTCTCCTTCGCCATTGCGAGCGCATCCATCTGCGCTGCGCTGCCGACAGATTTGACCAACTTCCTGCTCGTCACCACCTCGCAAATAGATGCTAGTGCGAATACCTCCGAACTCAAAGCCGTATCCGCCACCTCGTTATTCGTAAGTCTTTACATCAGCCCTTCCAAACAACCCGTCGGAAATCTAACATCGCACAGGACCCCTTCCACCAACCCGCTCTTCTTCTCCGCCTCACAGGCCCCGGTTACGGCTCCCTGCCCAACTTCACCCTGGCAGACGGCACACTTTCCACCATCGCGTTGGCGCCCTTCGGCAACACGTATTCTCGTTTCAACAGTACGGTTGTGACAGCCGGGTCGGAGTTGCAGTTCCTCGCCTCGGTGCAGCCAGCGGGCAATATCGCGTTGGACGAGGGATATCTTTTGACGGTGGATGGCCAGAGGGAAGGCTGGACGATATGCGAGGGTGCGCTGAGTAACGAGGTATTGAGCTGGAGGGGCAATGCGAGTGATTGCACGAAGACGTATGTGCATGCTGTGTTGAAGGCACCGTACTAGACCCAAAGACATGCTCTAGAATTAGAGACAATCCAGATAATGAGATATTCGGTGGCATAGCCTCAAGAAACCTGACTTTCATCCCGTGCCGTTGAGGAACTTGCGCCACCAGACTGTTTCCGCGTCCAGGAACCATGGACTCGCTGCTGCGATTAGCTCCTCGGGCGATGGCGCTGTTCCTGGAACCAAGTGTGCGAGAGCCATGATGAAGACGTCGCAGGTTGTTAGACTTGTGCGTGCGAAGACGCTATTGGTGATGTGGTGTGGCATGGTAGCTCTGACTTTTCTGATGGTGATGCTGTTGGAATAGTATGTGTTTGAGCGTAATCTTATCGGCTATGCGGTGATGGTGGCCCCACGTCAGAATAAAGTAGGCGAGGGTGTTTGTTAAGATATCGGAATATTCGAAGATGAAAAATTCCGCAGTGTACTGGATGATATATCTATCATCGGCCGTTGCATGGGTGATGTATTTCGTGTGTTCCGGGGGTCAGCCGTTCGCGCTTTCTACTCGATTCTCACAGGTGAGAGCACGGTGTACTTCACCGCCTGTCCCCAGGTATGTCGACGATTCTCGGCGATGGCGATACCAGCTGGAAGCCCCACGCTTACTTCCTGATGAGGCAGTGCGCGATGCGTGCTTGTAGTTTGCCTCTTTCGAACTCCACCAACAGGCTGGAAGCTTGGGAGCGGGATATATGCTGTTTGCCGATGCGAATGGCCAGTGATACCGACGTCGTGATAATTGGTGGGACTAGCACAAGCTGCGGCCCGTTGCACGCGTGCTGACGGTCTTGTGCGGTTCGCCACGGTAAGCCTCAACAAGCTGACGAAAGGCCGGCTTTGGCTTCGTCGCTTTGCTGGTTTAATGGCGGTTTGGCGTCGAGAAAGCTGATAGCGAAGTTTATCGGAGTCGAGGTGTTGATGCGCAGTACGTACTGGCAAGTACATGTAGACATATGACATCTTGTCATGTTTATAGCAAGGGCAGCTGCCCGCGTCAGCAGGTCCACCCACGCGATCTGATGCAGGACTATCACTCTTCCATCTCCGCCAGCCCAATAGTCAAGGCCCGATTAGGAAAGCAGCGATAGAGTCTGGGTGCGGTACGACTCGAAAACATCGTTTTCCAAGATGACGTTGGTCTGTGATGAGGCTATAAGTGTGCGATACTGTGATGCGCGTTGCGATTGGGAGGTGGTGTGGTGTCGCGTCGTGCTACTGGTTCGCTTACTCGCGGTGTGTAGCGAATAGAAGGCGGAAGCTTCAACTTGGAGACCTGAGAGGTACTCAAGTTGCTTTTTTAAGAGATGAGCGTGGAGACGACCATGGGTGGATATGCAAACTTAAGGGATGTTTGAATATTGAGGTCCGAGTCTCGCAGCGAAGCGAAGCGGATGTGGATGTCGCCGAAGACGGCGGAAGTTGGCAGGTTCAATCAGGAAGCCGGGGTTCTGCTCAAGAGTGCTGACAAGCGTTCCAGACTCCTCAGAGTCAGTTAAGGAGGAAATGCGATAATAGAAGTTTCCATGGCGGAGCCTAAGCCCAATGAGATAGGCCGTATTATGTAGCCAATGTCTTTGAAGTCCTTTTCGAAAGTGATGCCAACATCTTCTGCTGCACGGTGATGGATGAGTCCACTTGCTTACAATCCAAGGGTACCTTCAGCCTGATGGTCTGGGCTCAAGCCGAATTGGACTGGATATTGCGAGACGTTCGACTTCATTGTGTGACGACAAATCCCAAATCATGTCCTCAGCGTCATTACATGACAAGACTTAGCTATCAGGTACCTGCAGCACAGCCCTCAGATTACCGAAGGATATCGGCTCGACGGATGTAATCTGTTTGGTCACAAACCCATCTAGGAATCTTCGAGAAAGACCATCCATGTCGGACAAGCCCTGTTCCCAAAGGTTTAAGCTAAGCTCGGGATCGTGGAACCATTGTAACAATGTCTAGGACCCACAGAGGATGGCTGATGGGGGTGAGCTTGTTATCACACCACATCAACGTATTGAAATGTAGTACAGGCTAGACAGTCAATAGCCAGGCTCCGAGACCTACCTTAGATCCCGTTAGGCTGTCGAGACAATATTCGCATGCGTCCAACGCTATGCTCGGTATACTTAGCCAGCAGTCGCGTTCTGTTCCCAACTCTTATTCCCCTTGTATACTCTTATGGCGTGGACTCGGCAGCGGATGTCATGCCGGAAAGCGAACATACACGACCCGGCGTTAATTAGGAATCGGCATCATCTGGAGAACGCCCCGAATTACACAAGAGCTGCTAAGATCTCATCGACGCGGATTGCCGCCAAAAGCAGAACGCTTGTGCTGCAAATGTACGTCGTACGTCTTGCAAAGGCGGAAGCTGTAGAAGAAATGAGAAGGTAGTGGCCGCTTCTTACCATTCTGTATGGACGGAATCGCTAGTTGTGCTCAGGCTTATCCGCGCGGCGGCCATGGGTATACCTAAGGCACCTTGAAGATGCAGTAGTCCTTACCGAGCCCCGCATGTTGATGAAATTGCCCTCCTTGGGTCTCATCTTGGCTTCGCCAGATTTCAAAACCAAGCCACAACGCTGCGCACGCCTGTCAGCAAAGAGGCCGTGGAACTGGGTGCGAATAGCATCACCGGCTGTGTTGCTCGAAACAGCACTCGATGCGCTCGTCCGTATAGGCAGTCGCTACAGAGAAACGCCACAATTTTGTTTTGATCGAACTGTTGGCTGGTGTTGGATTTTCCAGGGCGGAGTAAAGGCAGCCGAGAACTGGGGTCGACGGTTGGCGGCGCCGCTGCATGCTTGGCGCCTCCCGCCTCTTACGTCGCGATCGCAACCTCCTAGCCTCTCTTGCCATCTCATCTCGAAAACCACTGCACTTCGAGCGCGTTCTATGCATCACTTTGTATACGAGAATATGCAAGGCATTGCCGCTTGCTGCGCACGTATCGCTGACATCAAAAGCTGGCCTGACAAGTATGGCCCCAGGATTCCACCTTCACTGTGGTCGTGAGATGATCGTGCGATGCCGCGCTTCGCCCAGGCTTGAGGCCAGCGCAGGATTCACGCTTCGGTCTATCTTTACAGCTCATGGCCATGGCAAACGCAGAAACCACCTGCAGCACATGGAAGGTTGAGTGTTTGACTGCAGCGGAACCGAGTACCTGATCCTTGAGTGTGGTTGGAACACGAAGCTTATGATCTGCGGGCCATTTTCCATATTCAATTATGGTCCGAGACAATAAACCAGTACCTGGTGTTTCCAACGTCCTTGTCTCTATACCTGCAGATTGCCACACACATCAGGGCGGTTTCCATTCCACAACATTACTGGCCTTTACTACTTGGACGCCTTGCCAGTGCGACACCACGTGGTCGGAGTAGTATTGGCAGGTGCCATTGCACTGGAAACCAACACGGCGTCGAGTTTGCTCCTATTGGACACCGTTATGCACAACCACTATGGGGGCCACTCAGGCATGCACTACCCCAGGATATGTTGCCGGTTTCCTGTAGGATCTGCGACAGCCCTGGTTCAACACCCGTTTGCGGGGTCACAATGCTCTCACATGTAACCAACCACGTCTCCTGTCAGCAAGGCTACAATCGGGCGGTAAAGAGTGCTGTAGTGAATAGTGAACCCCAAGACTTGCCGCACAGACTACATCCATTAGGATCACGCGCCCTCTCCGCGCTCTTGGGACCATAAATCTGCAGCTTCCCAGCTCTTGACTGTCCTCTTTCTCACGTCGCCCCATAACTTTATCAACCCATACTGGTTCCAGCGACTTGGCAAGATGAAGGTAGGTCCTCGTCTTCCCAACTGCTCCTGAGTGCACCCGCTGACAACGGCGCTACAGTTCCCACAGATCTACAATGTCTACGCCATTTGCGGCTTCGCCGCGCTTGGTGGTATCCTCTTCGGTTTCGACATCTCGTCGATGTCGGGTGCGCTGGGTACTCCCGCCTACAAGAACTACTTTGGCAACCCCAGCGGTACTCGCCAAGGTGGTATCACTGCGTCGATGCCTGCAGGTTCTCTCGTTGGTGCTCTATCTTCATCCTTCCTCGCCGATCGACTTTCGCGTAGGAACGCTGTACAAATCGCCGCACTCATTTGGATTGTTGGCGCTATTCTGCAGGCCGCCGCGAACGGCGTTGCGCTCCTCTGTGTTGGTCGTCTTATCGGCGGGTACGCCATCGGTATCTGTTCCGCCATTGTCCCCGTCTATCAAGCCGAGATTGCGCCCAAGGAAATCCGAGGTAGAGTGGTGTCGTTGCAACAATGGGTAGGTCACTCTCCAATAAAGCCTGGAACTCAAGCTGATTCTGCGTAGGCCATCACCTGGGGTATTTTGATCCAATACTTCATCCAATACGGCTGTTCCTTCGTCGATGGAGGCGTCAACAACCCGAACCAGAGCACTGCGGCCTTTAGGATCCCATGGGGTGTTCAAGCTGTCCCTGGCGCTATCCTCTTCATCGGATTCTTCTTCTTCCCTCGCTCTCCTCGATGGCTGGCCTCTAAGGATCGCTGGGAGGAGGCACTGCAGGTTCTCGCCAACCTTCACGGCGCTGGCAACGTCAACCACCCCAAGGTTCTCGCCGAATACAAGGAGATCGAAGAGGCGCTTGCCTTCGAGCGTGAGATTGCTGAGACTAGTTTCGCCGCCCTGGTCAAGCCTCGCATTGTCAAGCGTGTCATCCTTGGTATGTCCATCCAGATGTGGTCGCAACTTTGCGGTATGAACATCATGATGTACTACATCGTCTTCATCATGCGTGGAGCAGGTATCGCCGACGAGCTCCTTACTGCGTCGATTCAGTACATCATCAACGTCGCCATGACCCTACCAGCCATCCTCTACCTCGACAAGTTTGGCCGTCGCCCTGCTCTCCTTTGCGGATCCTTCATGATGGCTGTCTGGCTGTATACTACAGGTGCTCTGCAGGCTTCCTACGGTATTCCTAACCCAGATACCACCGACAAAGATATCTCCTGGGTGGTGCCTCGCGAGCACAGCGCCGTTTCCAAGGGTATTGTCGCTTGCTCATACCTCTTCGTGGCCACGTTCGCGACCACGTGGGGCCCAACGTCATGGACATATCCGTCCGAGGTAAGTTCTTACTGTAAGGGATGCATGTGAAACGTACACTGACTTGTTCTACCTCTGTAGATCTTCCCTGCCAAGGTTCGCGCGAAGGCCGTGTCGCTCGCTACCGCCGCCAATTGGAGCTGGAACTGCATTCTCGCTTTTGCGGTCCCCCCTCTTCTATGGTCCATCAACTGGAAGATGTACATGATCTTCGGAACTTTTAACGCCGTTGCCTTCATCCACATGTTCCTGACTGCCCCGGAAACTAAGGGCAAGACCCTTGAAGAGATGGACGACGTGTTCGACTCTGGTCTTCCTGCCTGGAAGGCTGGCAAGGTTGAGTCGCGTCTCGACCGTGTCACCCGCGACATTGAGGCCGGTAACCTCAAGGTCGGACGTCACGGCCATGACCACGGTCATGTCGAGAATGTCCACGCTGAGCCCAAGGTCTAAACGGACATGTTTCGCGACATCGTCGACGGAATGACGAGTACTGTATTTCGCCACCTTTGGTTCCTGGTCACTGGGACCAGATCGGCTTTCCAGCGGTTTGTTGGGTTGCATTCGGTTATAGAGTTACGACCATCGTCGATGACGTGGTTTACGACTCTTCTTGAGCGACATCAAGTTATCTAACACGGACAGCCACGTAGCATAGTCCATGAATCCATTCACTAATCTTCTATTCCCGCAATCGTACCTTACTATCCGGGTATAGAGTGTCAACAGCTTTCACTAATCACGGAAAGCCTACACATGTAGCTTAGTTGACTACAAATGATAGGTTCGGGCTACAAGTGCGAAGCGATTATAGTCCGTCTTGGAAGGTAAAAGAGCCGAAAAAGAGCCGCATTGTCTTGGTGATGCGATACTGCGTTTCGCGTCCATGCAGGGGCTGTGTGAACCAAATTCCATCGTTATCAGCGATTCCCATTGCGGATGCAGGATTGCGCAAGCCCAAGATGTCGCAACACCACGGCCAAGGATGTTGGCGATATTAAGGCGCACGGAACCGCCTCAGCGTGTTCAGCCGTCCACGGACCTCCTGCTCTCGACGAATGCTGAGGCAAGGTTATTGCAGGAACGAGAACCAGTGGTTCGCTGTTCAGCGCACGAGTGTGTCTGAAAACCTTCGTATGCGTTGCATATGCAAGAAACGACCAAAAGTTCTTCGCATGGACGCCTTATACCTGGTGATCCCTTCTGGAAATAACGCAGAACGGCACGGAGATGGGCGACAATCTACCCAGGGTTTATTTCCATCATGGGGGCGACCGACAGAGTTTCGCTTCGGCTGAGTCGCCGATTTGACGCGAAAGCGAAGAAACCACTCAGGTACAGGTGCAACCCAACTGGGCAGCAACGTAAGTTTAAACGTACGAGGGCATTGACTTGGTCGTTGGATTCCGACTGGTTGCTTTTTCGCTTAAACACGCTGATCCGATGTTATCGATGATGGGGAAGCAGAACCGGCGCCCCGTTGTGGAAATCCACGATCATGCCATGCGCCACTAGGTCCCCCGGGCCCAATCAACGATCACCAAGGACTAGCATTGGGGCTCGCAAATCCGCGCCCCCGTCGTGACCCCGTCTTCACCTGTATGGTTCATGACATGGCCAAGTGTACCACAAACGCCACGAACCCGTCAGGCACCCATGCATCGAGTCAGTCTCTGGGGTAGTGTCCGCAACGCCTTCTGCTGTCTTCGTCCCTCTCATGGTGAACCGTCTGCCACCACTGCAACCACACTGAATTATAGTTGCAACATGTTCGCTGATCAGCATCTTGCAGCATCTGCGTCGATCAGCAAGGCCACCAACACGCTCTTTGATTGAAATACCCCAGGATTCCACGTGGATATCGGATTCTCCAGTTCAGTTCGCCATCTTAACGAATGCGCTCTTTACCTCACCCTCATTCATCTCATTACTTTCGAAGTCGACGAAAAGACACCTGAATACCTTCACCATGTCGGACAAAGATTCAGAGTCCGGCGTCACTGGCGGCGTACAGGCCAGCATTCCTATCCTTATGACCATGTCTGCATTCCTCGCCATTGGAATGTACAACATGATTGAGATCCTCTTCCTCATCTTCGCCGTCTTCAAACAACGCCGCGGGTTGTACTTCTGGAGTATGCTCATCGCCGCAGGAGGAATCGCCCCTCACGCCATTGGGTTCATCCTCAAATTCTTCCAGGTCACGAAGCTTGACTTGCTGTCGAGCGCCATTATCGGCGTAGGCTGGGTCACCATGTGCCCGGGACAGTCTCTTGTACTGTATTCTCGACTGCATCTTGTTGTCGCGGACGCCAGGAAGATTAGATGGGTGCTCTACATGATCATCTTCACCACGATCGCTCTCGGCGTCCCTCTATTCACCTTCGCCATGGGCGCGAACTCCAAAGATTCCCTTAAGTTCCTCCCGGGATTCGAGATCTACGATAAGGTCCAGATTGTTGCTATTTCAGTTCAGGGTAAGTGTTTCCATCCGAGCCGCATGTGAGAAAGACACTGACTTTGTACGCCTGCAGAGATGGCCATATCGGTTATCTACATCTTCCGAACAGTAAAGATGCTCCGTGGAGATTGTGGTCGACGACGTGGATCTCTACGAAAGCTTTTCATTCACTTGATCATCGTCAATGTCGCAGTCCTGGCGTTCGACATCACGCTTATTGCAGTCCAATTCTCCGGCCACTACGAAATCCAAACCACATACAAGACGGCAATTTACAGCATCAAGCTCAAGATTGAGTTCTCTGTCCTCAACCGCCTTGTCAATCTTCTGCAACACAAGAACCTCTTCGGCGATGGCGCTACACGTTGCCATGATGTGGAAAGGTGGACGGACAACAAGAGGACGTACAGCTCGAGCAACCGTGGCGGATTCACAAAGATGGAGGAGAGTGGCTCCATGGCGAATAGCGACAAGCATTCTTCGGTCGTGACATGCCCGGCCAAGGCTAGCTTCCGCAGGACAGGGAAAGATGAGGTGGAGTTGGAATTGGAAGACATCATGGATGATGCCACGTTGTACTCGGAGGGCAGCAAGAGCCGAAATAACTCGGGCTGCCAGGGCGATTGTCGCAGTCAGTGTTGATACCCAGGTAGTGTACCGTAGAGGCAACCGCTTACTATATGACGAATTAAATAACGACATGATATACCCCAAAACACGCTCACTATGCGATTGACTGTTGCTGCGATGTGCATTTTGTGATCAAGTCATGATGCACCAAAGACAGAAGCATTACCTGTCGACCAACGAATCTTTATAACACTGGCTCTATGACACACCCATGCCGCAATATCGCCTTAGCAGCCCAGTCTTACCTGACACCAGGTGAGGTTGTCTCTCACTGCTCACTGCCCACAGCCACGTTTTATCGCCACTCTCGTTGGCTAACCTATTACAAGTCCGTCGTATATACAAGCTGTCTATTGCGGTAGAGGCTTTTTCCATCCCCCACCTACCTGCTCGTACCAAAAGTCGATCCTTTCAGTAGCATACACACAAACGCAAATCAAAAGTTCAAAATGGGCGTCACCACGCAGCACCCAGCCACTCTACAGCCTGCGCAACCTCCACCAATGGCAGCCCCACAGAAGGTCACTTACTCCGACATGTTCCTCGATATGTAAGCAGGTGATGTCGCAGTCTGAAGCGACTCCTCTAATGCCAAGAAAGGATTCAGGGCAGCTCCATCACAGTCATCGTCGGTCAGCATCCATCATCTCGAACCTACACTCTTCCTGTCGCTCTACTCTGCGTTCACTCCATCTACTTCCGCGATCAAATCGCTCGTATCAACGCCACGGTGTTGAAGGATCATACGGCTAGCAAAAAGCGCAAACTCTCCACTTCCAACGATGACGTGGTGGTGATCAAGGAAGAGGATGGAGAGCGTGCCAAGGAAGAAGACACGAAGGAGGACGCAAAGAACGAAGAAAAAACCATCAGGTTGCCAGACGTCGATCCCGCCATCTTCGGCCTCTTCCTCAAGTTCATCTACAAGGACACATACCCATCTAACGTCGACGCGAGGACTCTCCCCAACAACGCCAATCTTTACCCGAGGACAGCCAGCGCAAACAGGACAGTTTCCGTTCCAGCACCTCCCGTAGCACCTCAGCAACCAACGACTCAGATGCCGTCTCACTTCCAGCCCAACTACCCGCTCACCCCCGCTCTAACCCCAACCCGAAAAAGCATGCCACCCCCTCCCATCCCACACAACATAACCTCCCCGCAACGCATCCCCCCCTCAATCCACGCCTGGCTCCTCGCTCAACGCCTCGGCGCCTTGTCCTTCATGAACCACACCATCCAACACATATACTCCGGTATAGGCCGTCACTTCGCCCTCACACCCACGCTCATCGACCACGTATGGCGCTCCACCACTCCCACACCCTCCTCATCTCCCTCTCCCCTATCACCATCAACATCCACGATTCTAACACCCTCCCCCCTCCGCAACCTCCTCCTCCACACCCTAACGTCATACTGGTCGCAGCCGGGCCCGCAACAGAACCCCAACGCTATTATCTTGCGCTCGCTATCTGTGTCGCACGGACAAGGTCATTTTTCGACGGGTTTGAAGGATGCGTGGGATAGGCTGTTTAATGAGCATGAGGATTTGAGGAATGAGTTTATTCATGGGTTGCAGGCGGGTGTGGGGCAGTTGGGGGTTGTGGGGGTGTATTTCGCTACTTCGGGGACTGTGGTTGTGGGAACTGGAGGTGTGGGTGGGGGTGTGGGTAGGAGCGAGGCTATGAAGGGGAAGGAGAAGGAGAAAGGTGAGGGTGTTGGATGGGTGGATACGGGCAGGGAGGTTATCATCAAGGAGGAGGAAAGTGGTGAGACGAAGGTTTTGAATGAGACGAAGGCGGCTCGTGTCTAAGGGGGTGCTCCCTTTTTGCTGATGAATGTCTTCTGGGACGACACGAAAAGTTTGGTGGGCGGATTCGGTGTCAAAAGCGTACAAAAGCGAACGGCTTAGGCCAACTATGATTTTTGGGCAAGGAAAAGTCGGCGTATCGATCATAGAGTCATTACTCCATCATACCTTATGTACGGTGATCGTCGGGTATTTACATCGTTTGCTCAGTTCCTCGGCTCCTCATCTGCTCATTACTTTTACACGCCCCTTGGTATCATTACATCCGTTTCCAATCCAATCTTTCAATATACACGTCGCAAACACCACGGATGTACGACCCTTAACGAGTCCAAACACCAGCAACACGTTCCTGCCACTCATGCTCCATATCCTCTGCGCACTGCTTGCAGACTCCCATACGGCAAACATGAATGTCGCACTCCCAGAGCTCTTCTTTGACATCTTCGTTGCAACGGTCGCAGAAAACAGGCACAGAGACATGCTGTTTGTAGCCCACAGCGGTATGTAGATACGGTCGAACTTCCAGGCTGTTGATGGCGACCTCGTCGGGTACAGTCTTGAGGTTGATGGGGTGGAAGATGTGGCCGTTCTTGAGACAGTAGTGCTCTTTGGATGACCTGGGCGGAAGGGGAGGTGTAGCGTGATCTTCTTTGGGAAATGGGGCAGGAGGGATTTGCTGGTCGGCAAGTACATCGAGGTCGAGACGTTCGGATAGAGGGCGTTGTTTGGTGTGGTCGTAGTCAGACATCCAGTCTTGGACAAGAAGACGTGACTCGTCGCGGGGAAGCTTCACTCTCTTGTCCTTGTCGAGGCGATTGAACTCGCTAGCGGAAAGAGGGCCACGCATTACGGTAGGCTGGACTTTGTTAGTTGCATCTGTAATAGTTGAGAGATACTTACGCACCTCCACATGCTCACTGCGCTCATTGAATGGACTGATCTTTTCGTCATGTTGAAAGTAGTAGGTAGGTTTGAAGGGGGCCTTGAGCTGACTAGATAGGGCTAGCAGGGGCAGTGGGTTGGGTGGGGCAACCGGTGCGACTCGTGTGGGTGGTGCAGGCGGTGCCAGCGGTACAACTGGTCTCTTCCTCCTAGGCGGAATGTCGACAAGCTTGACCATACCGGGTGTGACCCGCATGAAGGGTACGGCCGTGGCGACCTGGAAGGTGGGCTCTTCGTTCAAGTCATCCTCGTCGTCGCTGTCAACCTGGCTATCCGCACCACCGCAGAGCTCACACTCTCCTGGAGCGGCGTGACAACGCTGTGCGGCTGCAAAGTCTGCTTTCATGGCTTCGTTAGACGCCTTCAGGGTAGCGTATGTGTTGTCGAGAGTGATTCGATCATCGTCGTTTTGGTCTAGCACAGCCTTGCTAAGTGCTAGTCGCGTCTCTGCCTCGTCAAGCAAACGGTCTTCAACCGTTTGCAGTGGGCCGCGGAGGCGGAACACTGTAGATTGCAGAATTGCGCCATTTTTGACGTCAACCTCGTTACCAGGATGGGCCGCGAAGTCTTCTTGCTTGTCGTGAGCCGCCTCATCAATGACATCGTCTGTGATTGAGAGGTCGTCCTCTTCCAACTCGTACCTGACATCTGTTGTGAGCAGTGACTCAATACGCGACCGAGATAGCAGTGCCTTGGAAGGAGATTTTGCGTACTCAGAGATATCGTTCAGCTCAGGATCATGTTCGCCGATTTTGTAGGAAGTGCGAAGCTCATCGTGCGACGTCTCTGTAATGGGTGCCATCCTCTCGAGCTCTTTAGGAAGCTTCTTGCGCATACGTCTTCTCGGAGCTTCGGGAACAACGGGCGGAACTGGTGGGAGCGAACGGAACTGGCCATGGCGTTCGGCGTCGCTACTACGGTATGTATCAGTATGTTCTTCTGGACGCCACGCTAGAGAAACAGCTGCGACGCGCCCCATGTCGGCTTCACGGCTAGCATTAGATGGTGCAGATGGGAGTAAGCCTAACATTCGCTGAGCTTTCCGGTTAGTGTTGCCCCAGAAGCCCTTGGGCTTTGATGGCTCCATGTCAAGGCCCTCTTCCGTGAATCTCGTCTGTCTGTCCGACGCGCTCTTCTGAGTGGTTATTGCCGACATAGAGCCTCGCCTTGTCGATATCGGGCGTATCGGTAGGCTATCGTAGCCGCCATCGTTCTGGGCTGGACGGCCTACAGAGGTACTCCGGGGTCTACCAGGGCTAGGTCCAGGGTCCACGCCCAGCAACTGTGCAGCCTTGATAGGCGTCAACGGCGGTAGAGGCGACAGCTGGGGAGTGGGCTCATGGGAGCTGCTTGGGCGGTCTTGATCCTTTGACTTGAAGCCGAATTTGCCATGCCTCTTCTTGCCATCCGTGGCTGCTGTTGATGCGCTTCCTGTTGTGGGTGTTGGCGAATGGGCGGCCGGCATAGTCGAAAAGCCATCGGATGGGCGCGCTGGGAGAGGGCGATGACGGTCGCCTGGAGGGCCACTGTTGTGTACGTAGGAGTTGACCATAGGATTCGAGGGCGCAGAAGGAGGTGAAACATGAGAATGTTCAACTTGATCCGTATGCTGTGCTGCGGTGACACCACTCGCATTCTCCCTCCCGGCGAGTGAGTCAAGACCGAGATTGGGCGTAGTGTTGGAGCGCGGTGCATTGGAACGGCGCGTGTTGCGGCGTCTCTGACCACCAACCATCACGGCGGCAGGGCGCATGCTCCACGCGGGGTTGGCGGAATCAGGTACGACCATTGTCCCAAAGGAGGTATATTTTCGTGTACTGTAGGGTAATACCGATTGGCGGTGGTGCAGGTGCGCGATTCGAGTGCGACGAGGCAATCAAACCAGAGGGAAATCAGCGACCCAGACCAAAGAAGACGTGCGACGCCTATCGGTGCATTGGGAAATCGCAATCGGGTTGCGGTTGTGGAATGTGGTGATCCACTCAAGTGGTGACTCGACCACAACAAACCGAGCTTGGAGCTCTGTCCACCAACAAACGGAGCGTGTTGCCGCACAATAGCGGCAGTGAATGAGGAAGGCGCGGCATAAAGATGACGTAGGCGAGGAGAAACTCGAGACCAGCGAGTAAAGAATGAAATGAGAGAACCAGTCGCTTCCGATATGTTTACTACGTACGGTGACGCCTGTTGAAGAGACACGAATGTGGGAAGGAGCATGTAGCGACGGAAAGAACGACCCCGAAGAAGAGAATTATAGAGTAAATAGAGTTAAACGACGCTACGAGAAAAAGAAGACCTTTGCTCCTACAAACCATGTAATAAGATCTGGGGGTATCTTTGTGTACGCGATTGTGCTACGATCCATGACTTCGCTCGTGTAGCATCCGTCTCTGTGCACTGATCTCAAACCCAACGTCACGTAACACCCACTGCACCCGAGACCGAAAACGCTTGACTGACCCTCACATGAAGTCGAAGAATAGACGAGGGAAATTCTCTGGACCTGTGCTACACGCTGGAAACGCGGATGTTGTCTCGACGTCGCAACTTCGAACTCCTGCGTCTAAGGCCTGCCATCGCTTGTCTGAACCACCGACGAACTCTATGCTACGAGCCCGCTGTATGTTTGTCGCTCTTGGGGCTGCTGAGCCTCGCGACCTGCTCAGTGACAGTGCTCCCACTTCTTGCTCTCCCGGCCTCTGGCGACGCAGGAATATCGATAGAACTCCTCAACCCAACTCCGCTGATCCTACCAGCAGGTGTCACCGGTCTTGCTTCCTCAGAAGCCTTGGGTGGTTCGCCAGTCGACTCCATTGAATCCGGTTCGCGGGTCAATATAGCTGACTTCGATGACTTGCTGCTGGGACTTGCGCCAAGACCTCGGTGAACCTCAAGTGTGCTGGACCCATGGAGAAAGTCGGAAATGTCTGCATCGCTTGTGCCCTTGCCATCAGGTGTCTTTGGTGGACCCCCCGAAGGACTTCGCGGGCTTCTGGGCATATTAGGCTGGAAGAATTTCTGTACGGCATTGCGGTCATCCACTTCATCCTCCTCGTCACTAGTCTCCCCGAAGTAAATGCTGTCCCAATCGCCCGAACCCACACTACGGGTCGAGTCGGTCGTATTCGATCTTTTGGGTATCCTTAGACTGGGCGGCTTGAGCGGGGCTAGTTCGTCGGCGACTTCCCTCATCTCGCTATCAGTGCGCTCGATAGGCGGCTGCAGTCGCTCCTGTCCCTTGACATGTTCGCCGTCTTCGGTAATGGGCTTGTTCACGGCTTGTGCACGATCAAGGGCGGGCTCCTCTTCATCTCGCGTATTTGCCGAGTAAGTGTCTGCGAAGTGCGTATCGCAAAGGTGCTTGACGACAGGCCAACCATAAGCATTAGCAAACATACGACGTACGATCATGTTGTTATGAGCGTCGGGCTCAAGGCTGACGAGAACCTTGCGCCAAGAAAGGTCCTTATGATAAGCACGAGCGATCTTCTCTTCCACGCGCATCACACTCTCGTCGACACTTGTTGTCGATGCCTTTGAAACAGTACTATCACCAGAAAAGTTGCGCACTGGCTTCGTTTTCGTAGGTGGTGGAGGAATGTCTTCAGGATGGTAGATTCTGTCGTGGAAGATGGTGCGTGCTCGTGTGGACGGGTCTATGATCCAGGACTGGGGAGGAACAGGAGGGTTGATAAGGTCACCAGCAGACTCGAAGATGGTGGTTTTGGGTGGTGCTAGGTGGCTCTTGGGATTATCGACGATTGAGTCTCCACGGGTGGCTTGGGGTCGTTTCCTTGGTTGTGCGCTATGTGACGATGTCGCGTGATCTGCTTCAGCCGGAGAAAGCTCGTCTTCTTCGTCTTTCCCAATAGTCTGACTACGACTAAACATTTTCTTGTCGCGCGAAGTGTGCTTTCCAGTCGGCCTGATATAGCTCCACCACTGCATCAGTGTATTTTGCGGCTGGAAATACTGATCGTTCGGCTCCTTGGCTTCGGGACTCTTTTTACCTCCTTCGATGGCCTGATGGGCTGTTGGCTCTGCAGTAGACACTTGTGCTTCGTCTTCCTGGTTTGTAACGTCGGCGCCCGGCAGAGGTACCGTGGTGTCGTTGCCATTGTAGGTTGGCGATTCGACCCCAGATCCTTCATCGTCCGAGAAGCCAATTCTAGAGGGGTTGGGGGAAGAGTTCTGTCCAGTGATCTGGCCGTAACCCCATACCGCCACTGTGCCGATGAGACCGTTCTCTCTACGAGCCTTCTCAACCCGACCCAAGCCTCTCCAGTCCAAGAACAGAAGACAACTCGTGCGCAATGGTACTATACCATCATTGACAACATTGGAGTACAAAGTACGGTTTCGAAATCTTCGCAGGACTTGGTGCGCTGGGCCAGTAGGCAAGATGCGCAGCAGAGGCTTTGCGCCGGGATCTTCCTGATGCTGATCCTGCGTCTGGTTACCAAACACGTTACCCATAGCCGTCCAGCCGCTCTTTGCCAATGTCGGTGCTCTCCAAGTAAGACCGAGATCCTGGCCTGTCCTTCCCACTAGGCCAAAGTCCAGGGCAAATTTCACGTAGGTGGGGTTCTCATTGCTCAGTCCTAAGAATGGAGACGCCATAGCGATGAAGTTGATGGGCTTAATTGTGTCGAAGAAGTTGGGAGAATGCTTGTGGATGTATGCGATTGCGTACGTCTGTACCAGTCCTCCGAGAGAGTGGCCGATGAAGCTGATGCTCGTGAATTTGTACGCGCGCTTGTCATGTCCTGGGGATGTGTGCATCACACTGCTACCGTGATGGGACGGTATGCCTTCGTCTGGCTTGTCTTTCGTTGGCGAAAATGTATTGGACAACTTCTGCCCCATGGACTTCTTGATCGGGAGGTATGGTTGATCAGGGTAGGTCAGGTTCAACACGTACTTAGCGAGCCGCTTCCCGAGATACTGGATACCGCGTTCTGTACGTATTACGTTGCCGTCGAAACCTCGAACAATCACATCTTCTTCATCGTCATCCTCCTCGTCATCTGGTATGTCCTCTTGGCCGCCTGACAGTGGTGCTGTCGACGCATCTTGATCCGATCCGGTCTTCTTGGCTCCTCTTTCCTCTCTTCGCCGCCGTCTTCGGTCTTCCCGCGCTTGCTTTGCCGTCGCATCAATGCTCTCTTTCAGATATAGCATGTCCGCGCCGAGATTGCTGTGTAGACCATGCGTTACTATCACAAGGTGTATGTTCTTCTTCTTCTGTCGGTTCTCCGTCGGACTGCTATGATCTTTCGATTTTCTTGGAGAGGCCTCTTCCTCCTCTTTCCACTCTGGTAGCTCCGGTGTATTCCATAAGCTCGTAGTGTCATCAACCACTAGTTTGACCGCCTTTGAATACACCCCCTTAGGCTGTGCCGGATGGTGCGAAACGTGTTTCTGGCTGCCCTGTTGGTGGTCTTGCACCTTTCCTGGCGTTCCATGGCTATTGCCAGTGACAGCAGTAAAGCCTAGGTCCAGCGATCGTTCGTCGCGTGCCACCAACAACTCGTAGTTTACAGACGCGGAATTGGAGAAGATGATTTGCGACGCGATCTCGATGATCCATGTGAGGCTTTTCGGGGTGCCGTCATCCTCCCTGATATCGCTTCTGTACTGTTCCGGAACAGTCAACTTGGTGTTCCAGTATCCACCAGCCTTGACATTAGGCTCAAAGTCAGGCTCGCCGTATGTTGCGTCGGACTTTTTGTTCGGGTTGAATGTTGAAGGGTAGGCGGATACGTGAATCGTGTATGGCCCGTGGAGGTATGCGGCGCGTAGAGGGATGGCGGAAGAGTTTCGTATGCGAACGTGGAGGGAGGAAGGAGGCGGTAATATGCGGTCTTCGGAGGGTGTGTATGTGAGCGTGTATCTGCATGGCGACTTAGTAATCCGTCCTACAATCTCCCTGAACATTGTCGCGCACTGCCCATCTCGTATAGACAGTGCGTACAGCGTCCATGCCATCCCGCCGGCAGACCCTGAGAACTCACCTCACAACCTCTCCCACCTTGACGCTCCCCTTTTGATGCAACAGCAACATCTTCAGCGCGCGCTTTTCCTCAGCTTCGCGTTCCTTCCGCGACTTGACACACACAAAGTACGAGGGTTCAGGGCGTTTGCGGCCCGTGTCGGCGATGTGAGCGAGGGAGTAGGTGCGAGGCGTGAGCAGCATTTAGCGGATCCAGCGGAGACCGGTACGACCAATGGACAACAGCCACAGGCGCGTCATAGGACATGAGTAGTTGTGGCTGATCGCTCCGTACGAAATAAATATGGAGCACAGCGAACGTCGCGATGGCCGGAAGGTGATGATGTATGTTGCGGACTGCGTAGTTTAGTTACCTGGTGATGGGTCACGCACGCGCTCGTCGGAGATCGTCGCACGTCATTGCTCGCGTGGCAGGCGCGCTGCACGAGGGAGCTGGCAGGTGTATCCCGACCAAGATCGATCTGCGTGGTTTCACCATCTTGACAGGCTTACAGAAGCTTGACGGATATGTCAGATGCACCATCAGATAAGCGATGATTTGTTGGGCGTGTTTTACGCGTTCTCGGGTTCCAAGACACGCCCTGCGCCTTCGTCGGAACACTCCTCGGCCAATTCCGACCTCATTCCTCCAGCCTCTTTCTTTCCACACCTTCGTCACGACTCATCCGCGTCAAGCGTACAACACGTCGAGAGACCGCAGGCTTCCTTTTTGTCAAAAATTCTGTCAGATCTGAGTAACATGTATACCTCATCATGCTTTCAGATCGACGCGGTACCCTGCATGAGGACGTCTGTAGACCCTCAGGTACTTATTAGCGCAGACACGTATTCGGCATTTTACTTTTTAGATCATCGCAGTACATGCCCTACGTATGCCTGGAGATCCTCAGGTACTTTTCAGGTCACGAAGTAATCACAAAGATGACGCGTGGAGAACTTCAACAAGCTATCACGGAGTTGGACGCAGTCTGAGTACACATTCTTCTCACCAACATCATCGTTTTAGGTTCTACTTCAGATCGGAAACCAATTGTATAATTTCAAGGTCTATCTCAAAAGGTCTAGGGGTATTCGCATTATCATCCCAAACGCCTTGCTAAATCGATCCCGAATGCAAGACTCCTTTCACCGACCAAGACTCCAGAAAGCAAATACGAAGGAAAGTGTAGTGCTCTCCTCCTTTTTCAAGCCGCTCCAGCGCCGGGAGATCCACTGCCTGGAGAGCTAGCTGGACCCTTGCCCTTTCCGAAGGAGGGTGACGTCGGTGACTGTGGTGATCCTTGATCTCGTCCGGAGCCAGCTGAGCCGCGACCTCGAGGAGTGTTGGACCCGCGACCAGCTGATTCACAGCCAGATCCTAGCTGACCGCCAGAGCTAGGGCCTCGTGGAGTTGAAGGACTGCCGCGATCGCGACCGCCAGAGAGAGGAGAGGTAGCTAGGTTTTCACGTGTGCCTTACAAGTATTAGCTCAGTCTCAAGAGAGATGTAACGTGGTTGCTACTTACTCCTCGAGGGAGTCGAAGGAGGCTGTTCGGCACGGTCGAAGACAGCATCTCCTGCGAACTCATACTCCTCTTCGGCATCTGTGATGTGTCAGCGTCCAAATTCTCTCTCGTCAGCATGTATTTCACTAACCTTCACCCAGATCCTCTCCAGGCAAGCGATCACCCCTCACAAGAGAAGCATGTTCCTCCATCTGGATTTCCCAGTACTGGTGAGCAAAAGCGCCGAACTTGGGACGACCAGGTTGGTTGTACTGGAACTTGACTCGGCGACCAGTAGGTGGGTCGAATACACGGTAGCCCGAGTCATAGAACTGGAGAGCATCGCCCATGTTGCAGCGTACATAGTCTTTGCCTTGGAGTATAATGAAGCTCCTGGCGTTCTTGTCGCTGCCAGCAACCCATGTAGCCTTGTCAAGGGAGGACCCGTCACCGCCGTCGTTTGCACCTTGAGGTAGGGCGGTAGGTCCGTACTGAGGTGGATTGGACATGTCGGCTTGTAAGTGTAGTGTCTGAGTTGTGTTGAGGGTGTGAGAGTTGTATATAGTAGTCGACTCGAAGGTATGGTATGAGAGTGGTGTTTGAGGTTTCAAAGAGATATATAGTAGTCGAAGTGTACTGTCTATATCGAAGGATTGTTGATCAAGAAAAGAGTCAAAGAGAAACCAGATCAGCGGTTTATATGGACACCCCGGATCCCAAGACAGGAGCCCAAGACCGTTTGCTTCAGGCGTCAGGTGCATTATGGCGCGATTATTCTCGTCTCTCACTTAGCAAAAGTGCCTCAATGAAAGGTCTGGAGGCGCGGTGAAAGAGCGCTGCAAACAGCCTTCATTTAGCGAAGGAGCGATGACGGCATCAATTACTGGCGGAAGAGGAGCGGCGAGGGAGCGGAAAGATGTCGGAGAAAGGAGCGGTGGTGGTGCGCCCCTGACATGATCTCGACACCGCCTATGTGGAAGAGATGGAGTGAAGGGTGTGAGCTGATATATTGAAGAGCCTCCGCTGCGACTTCATATATAGAATTCAGCGCTTGCTTCTGGTGGGCGCATGGCTCAAGCAAGCAGTTTCCTCCAAGTCGCGCCTATGACAATCGTCTTGAGCAAGCTCGACGATGCCCTCAGTTCCACATCGCTACGCAAACGACGGCAATTTAGTCTGTCGCACGATCATTCTATTGTAAAGCAATTCAGCGTCAGAAGACTAGGCGGACATTCATCGATTTGAGGTATAGGGCATTACGGTTACATTGCATGATGCCACATAGCATTGAGACTCGTTGAGCGTACAAGAGCTCAAACTTTCCTACTCAGAAAATAGACTCTCAAGAATCATACCGTATGCCTCCGCCGCCTGCACGAGTTCCTCTTGACTCAACATCTCATCCGGCGTATGCGCAACCTCGATCGTACCTGTACCAAACAGATACTTCTTATCCACTTGCGGCAAGCTGGGAATATCCGTTCCAAAGAACACAGGTGCGACCTCCAGGCCCTCAACGTCCGTGTCGAGGATGACTGCGGGGTACCTAGCGTTCGAGAAAACTACCTCGAAAGTAGCATTCTCCTCCTTTGCGCGCGTTTCGAAAGGCGACAGCATCCCAGCGATCATGTCTTGCACAAGGTCGACTGCGTCATCTTCGCTGCGAGCTATACGAACGGCGATACTTGCGTTAGCATGGTCGGGAACGACATTGCTAGCGACTCCACCCGCAACAAGTCCAGCGTTGAGGGTTGTTGCGCCTAGTAGCTCACTTCTCGGTAGAGCCGGTTCGAGCATGTTCAGTCCAACAATGGCTTCGGCAAGATAATTGATGGCGCTTACACCGAGCCATGGATATGCAGAGTGGGAAGATCGGCCTGTGATGTCCAAACTCACACCCAGGTATCCTTTGTGTCCGCTAGCTAGCTTACCTTCCGTTGGTTCGCCGAAAATACCTGCGCGGAAAGTAGTGTTGGAAGCGTACTCGGCGAAGGCTCTCATTCCGACGCCGCCAGTCTCTTCTGCGACAACGAATAGCATGCCTAGACTGGGCGTATCGGTTCTGGATTGGAAGAGCTTGTGGGATGCGATGATCATGGTTGCTACAGGGCCCTTTGCGTCGACCGAGCCACGACCGAAGTGATAGACTGTGCCGTTCTCTTCCTTGCGCTCGAATGGGTAGAATGGTGGCACCTAATTTTATCTCAGACGTTGTTGTTGGAGCATGTCTCGGGTCGAATATACTTACAGTGTCGATATGACTAGTGATCAGAACTTCCGGCCAAACTCCCTCATCTTTGAGCTCTTGGGGATAAGCGAAGACGTTGAAAGTGCCAGTGTCTCCAGCAGGGACCTCTTCGACGTAGTACCCCAAGTCCGAGAGATATTTTGATATAAACTCCGCGCATTCAACTTCATCCCCAGAGATTGAGGGGATATTGACTAGCTCTTCATGAAGACTGTACAGATCTTCCGTCTCCTCAGTAGTAAGAGTCGCTGAACTTGACCCGGATGGACTGGGAGAGCTCACAGCCGATGGTGACACTGAAGCTCGCGGTGCTGCTATAGCCAAGCCCAGGGATGCCAGAGCTGCCAGAGTTTTGATGACGACCATCATGGCGTTTAGTATGAGTGTTGGCACTTCGAGTATGTTTCCACTACTTGTGAACTGGGGGCATACCCCATTCTTATACCTCCAGTATAGCCTTGAGACCTCGGAAGTTGAACTCCAATCCGCGATGAGGCAATCCGCCTTAGTCAGGACCCACGCTGAATTAACGCTCGAGACGACAGGGTCTAACGCGAGGTATGGATACTTGAAGGTTGGCGTACGTCGTTCGGCATCTGAGTTCCTCGCTTCGAGGTTTGCGGAGCGTTCTATCCTGGCGTGGCCAAGAAGCCATATCTCCTAGAGATATAGTGAAGACGTTTTACTGGAGTGTCGACGGACTACAAGCATAAGCCAAGAACATCGTTGCAAACTAACGCATCTAGCTTGATATGATGGAAGAAGATAGCTGGTTTACGTAACCCTTGCCGCATTCTATTGTTCACGATAGCTTCTTCTTCCGTGGTTTGGAGAAGAACGGGATGATGTCAACCGCGACAACGGCCGCAAACGCGGGGTGCGGAGCTGTTATCGAGCGCAGGGCTCTGATAAGCGGTATCTTGGCGCCATGGCAGCATAGGAAGCGTCTTGGTAGTCTCCCCGGCCTGCCATTCCGGATGTTTGTAAGGCGAGTGTTGTAAAAGCGGTACAAGTATCAGACGTGGGCGCGTCAAACAGTGGATGAGCGCAACCGGGCTCCGAGCGCTGTCAGATATGTAGATGAGCTGATCCTTCGCTAACCTCGTGCATCTGTTTTATCCAATCTTCGAAAAAGGAAGTATGCAGTAGCTGCACCGTGCAGTCGCGTGGGAAGGAACGGTATCGTGATGACGCTATCGCCGTTAATGGGAGCTATCGCTTTGCATCAAGGTACAAGAACGTGGCTGAGAACACCCAAGTGGAGGGTATCGAAGCAGAACGAAGCGCTGATGAGTATAGGGGAGTATGAAGAGATGGAAGGCCAGGAAGAATCGACATGTTGAAGTGGTGGTGGTGGTAGCTGCCATGATTGGGCCGACACGCGTTCGCGACGTGAGTTCGATGGGGAAGTCGCGACCGCAACTACCGCCAACAACAATGGGAACCCACGTATAGCTAGTCAGTGTGAGAGTCTAATGTCCCTGATTACAATTCCTAGCATCGCGATCCATTAGACTCTCTTTGCAGCAGCTGACGTTCGGGAGCTCACACACAAAGGACCGAAAGTGGATAGCGCGCCGCCCTTGACCGCCGACTGACGACTGACGTACATCGGATGGATCATCAGCCTGAGCCACTCCACATCTCCGCCCGCGTATCCGTGAGGCTTGAGCTTTCGCTACCTGTAGGTCCTGGTCCCGCATCTCTCACCTAAACACCTACACCCAAAGAAGACGCCCAACGACTGCAATCATGTTCGGCTTTGTCGCCGACGGTTTGACGTAAGTATTACCCCGCCCCCGCCTGTAGCTGCCAATTCTCCAACAAACTTTGGGGCCTGATGAGGTATCGTGAGCTCGCCGCTTGCTGTCTTGGAGCTCGCATGACTACGATATGCAGTATTTTCTTTTTGCTGCGATGTATTCGCAAAGAACCTAGCTAATACGCCGATAGCGTTGCAACCACCGTCTTCTTCCCTATCTTCGCCTCCTACAAAGCTCTTCACACCTCCGACCCAGCCCTCCTCGCACCCTGGCTGATCTACTTCGTCGTCCTCTCTGCCTTCACCGCCGTAGAGAACACCTTCGACTTCATCCTCAGCTGGGTGCCGTTCTACTCATGGATTCGATTCTTCGCACATCTTTACTTGATCCTACCTGGTTCGCAGGGCGCAAACTACCTGTACCAGGAGTACATGGAGCCTTTCCTATACCACCATGAGCGAGAGATCGACGAGTTTATTACACAAAGCCATGACCGTGCTAAATCGGCAGGCATGGCATACGTCGAGATGGGCATCGAGTGGGTCAAGGTCAACGTCTTGGGTTTCGCACCCGGAAAGCCGCAGGCGCCCAGACCAGAAGGGCAGACGTACGCACAAAACCTCATGAGCAGGTTCCAGATGCCTTCGGCGAGGGGCAGCAACGATCTATACGGACTTGTCAACCAAGCACTCAGCGGAGCCAGCGCACTTTACGGTGCCGGCAGCGCAGGCACTCGAGATGCGCAAGCCTCAGATCTGAGCCGCGGCGCCGGGAACCTCGTCCCAGACTCCATCCGCAACAACAACGACCGACTCGATTACGTTGCGTCACAACGCCAGCGCCTCGAGACCCTCCTGCAAGCATTCGACCGCGAACAAGAAAACATCCGCACACAACAAACAGGCGGAAGCAGATACCACGAAGTCAACAGGAGTACTGGAAGCCTCTCTGGTAGCCTCTCCCGTAACAGAAGCGAAGCGGAATTCGACAGGATCGAGCGCGACGAACTGAGCTCGGGCTCCGACCGACCACCGTACCCCCTCACACCACCCGCACTCGGTCGAAGGACAAGCAGTGGCTGGATGCCGTGGAACTGGCAGCGTCAGGAACTCCCTCGGGACGACCCTCTGGCGTATGGAAGGGAGCCAAGTGATGTGAGAAACAGATCAAGGGCTTCAGGTTTTGATCTAGGCGATCGCTAGAAGAATCCCTGGAGGACAAAATCTGTGATATGATGGCGATGATTCATGGCGTTTGGGCAACATGGTAGATGGTATTCTGCTAGGCTTCACAGGTACACTGAAGCTGTGTATATTTGGTATCCCAATTCATGAGTACGAGTAGGACTAGTCGTCCTGGTGATGTTACAACTTATGTGTACAGCCACGTCTGGCTTGCGTGAGGTTCTATGCCTGATTTCCCTGAGATTGGGTCTATTCCCTTCCAACTATATGACTCCCGGCGTGACTCAAGCCCACTTACAACTTCACCTCCTTGTACGGATACTTGGCAGTGTCGTCCTTCCTCAGCACAATCTTCCTCTTCTTCTTTGTGCTCGCATGCTCCACCCACACCTCCTTCGTCATCTTATTCGTAAAATCCCGAATGAAGCGCGGATCCCAGAGTTCAGACGCGATACCCAGGTCTTTGCAACATCGCATCAAGGCATTCGATTTGCAGCCTTCGGTCGCAGTGGGAATGCCGTCGGGGTCGAAGTATTGTTGCTCGCCACGGGCGATGGAGACGAGTCTGAAATTTTAGTTAGTATAGGTTCGAAGGGGAAAGCGAAAGGAGGGAAGAGAAACATACCGTCCCTGCACAATAAGTCCATACTCCCTCGTAACCAATTTCCCTGTAACAATACTCTCGCCTCTCGGCGCAAGACCCCACCCTCCAGGTCCAAACGCCTTGTTCAATATCCGCCTGTACTTGATCTCAGGCAGATATATGATACCATCGGGCTTCACCTCCACGTCATCCTGTGTGATAGGTGCTAGTAGCAATTCTCCTTGTTCGGGTGTGAAAGATACGGAGCCAAGACCATGGTACGAGCGTGTCCAGTCTATCGCCGGTACGCCTTCCAGCTCGGGCGGGGCATCGGATAGTCCGTCGGTGAGGGAGCGTTGTTTGCGGGCTGCGGAAGCTGCGCTGTCTGCGGTGGCATTGCGTGTTGTTGGTATAGGCGGTTCTTTGGCGACGAACTGGGGTTGTACTGTCCGTTGTGGAGTCGCTGTGATCGCGGGTTTTGCTGCTGTTGACGTTGTAGTGGCTGGCTTGGCAGCTGTGGAAGTACTGGTTGTGCTTGTCGTGCTCGTCGCTGCAGGCCTGGGTGCAGTCGCGTATGCGGCGAAGATGCGGGACGAGGTGAAGCCCCGCTGCTGTATCCGATTGGCGATTGTTCTCGATGACGAAGCGGAGAACAGGGCGGAGACGCCTCTGCGTGCTGGTGTCGCTGCCATTGTGACGTGCAAGGGTAGGTGGGGTTGATTTGTTGCCCTTGGGACGGAAACGCCTCAACGCGAAGTCACGATCTGATAGCCGCACGGGCCATGTCTGCGTACATGATGGCGGTGCATTGCTGTTTGCCGATTTCACCGACTATGCTCATGGGCGAATCATTATCATTCGCATTAGCTTTACACATGGTCAGATTACGACTGCTTCTGGATTTCGCGTTTGCGCTTGTCATTTCCGCGGATAGGTTTGGCTGTGTACCCAGGTACGTTCGGGGTTGTGCATTTCCGAGGTCGTGTGGTGAGATGATGATTGCTACTAACATTGCTTGCGACTCGGCTCCGATAGCGACATCCAAACTGTGCAGTTTAGGAATGGTCTTTAACTAGGTGTACAGATCTGCCAGGGAGCTTGTCCGAATGCGCATGCGATTGCGATTCGAATGTCCGGAATAGCACCCATGCTGATCGCCCGCCTTCCCCACAGCATCGTATGCAACGTACAAACTCAATTCTCCGAGCGATCGGCCGGTGAGCATTACACGGACGAAAGTGTCCTATCGGGCCCTGCCACACTCTGAAACATATTTGGCAGGCTTCACATGTCATATTACGCCCTGATGTACGAAGTACAAACAACCAGGCTGTGCCTAGCCACGCACAGCCATCTGCCAGACCTCATTGCCGACCCTCCGAGGGAGTGGGTTCTGGACGAGCTTAATGATCCTCATTAGCCGGACGGTGAGCGTGGGAAATACCCTCCCCACGGATGGTCGACTCGCGTCAAATGCCTCATTAGGTGCGACATTTGGGCTACTCCAGCCGATCATTTGACACTGGGTGCCTGGCTACTGGCTACCGACGTCAACGGTACTAGGCGAGCTGGCTGTGTCCCGTCTCGGCATGGCCACTACTCCGTTTCTTTTAGTGCGACGAATGTAGTGCTTGTACTCGTCTGTACTTAAAGCTTGCGCGTGCCCTGCATTGAGATCAGCATATGGTGGCTGAACTCCAAGCGTCATGTCTCCAACATCAACAAACGGTTCTTCGAGAATCACAAAAGTCTTCAACATGGCCTCGATACCGCACATCGTTGGTTATCTGATCGGTTTTGTAAGTACTGCTTGACTTGCTGAAGCTCGTCAGAAAAATAGCTGCTAACTTGGCATAGCTGGTTCTCCGCTTCATTGCTAGAGCCATCTACCGCATATACTTCCACCCCCTTCGACACTTTCCTGGACCGAAACTCTACGCTGCGACGCGCATCCCATATAACATTGCTGTCTGGAGAGGCACGCGAGACAAACTCTTCCAAGACCTACACCAAAAGTATGGGCATGTCGTTCGTGTCAACCACGATGAATTGAGTTTCACGGACCCAAATTCTTGGAAAGATGTAAGTTTTGCATACCTTTTACATGCTACTTGATAGCCCAATCGACGTTCCAGTGTCGTGCTGGAACTAATCGCTACCTGCTTGCGTACCCGAAAAAGCAAATGTAGTCTTTGACACCTACTAACCACCTCTCAGATCTACGGTCATGGTTCCAAAGGCACTGCAGGGCACGTTCCTCAAAAAGCCTGGATGAGGTATGGCACAACACCCAATCGGGAACTCAGCCTCATCATCGCCCCCGACCCAGACCACAGTCGTCAACGTAAGATCTTCACACCCGCGTTCTCGGACCGAGCCTTGAAACAACAAGAACCCCTCTTCGTCAAGTACGTCGACAAACTTGTATCTTCCATGAAGAACACCATCGAAAAGAATCCAGCCGCGAAGTTCGACATGGTCAGGATGTACAACTTCACCACCTTCGATATCATGGGCGACTTGACTTTCGGAGAGCCACTGCATATGCTCGACAACGCCGAATACGACCCCTGGGTCCGTATCATCTTTGCCAGTCTCAAGATGGGATCTCACTTCACCGTCATGATGTCATATCCATGGCTATGGCGTGCGTTCAAGAGATACGTACCCGAGTCTGTGAACCGGAAGCGGATGGACCACTTCAACCACTCTGTAACGCGCGTGACAAAGCGCCTTGAAAAAGGCCGCGATTCCGAGGGCGTCGATCTATGGGATCTGGTGCTGGGCCAAAAGGAAGGACGAGGTCTAACCCGAGGCGAGATGGACGCCAACGCTTCCCTCTTCATGATCGCCGGAACGGAAACAACAGCTACACTCGTTTCGGGCCTAACATATCTGCTCCTGCGCAACCCGGACTGCATGGCGAAACTCAACCATGAGATCCGTAGCGCTTTCGCCAGCGACGCCGACATGACCATGGAGCAGCTCGCTGCATTGCCCTACCTGTCGGCTTGCATCAAGGAAGCTTTCCGTATCTACCCACCCGTTCCTCTTGGACTTCCGCGCCTCACACCGCAAGATGGCAGTACTGTTGTCGGCCAATACGTACCACCCGGCACCATTATCATGATCCCGCAACACGCCATGTACTTGTCTGACAAGAACTTCAAGAGGCCAACGGAATTCCTTCCTCAGAGATGGATGGGTGATCCCGAGTTTGAGAGCGATGAGAGGCAGTGTGTTCAGCCATTCTCTATTGGATCGAGGGATTGTGTTGGCAAGAAGTAAGTTCAACAGCCCTCTCTCGATATTCATATCCTAGCATACGTACACAGACCATAGCAAGCTAACAGTAAACTTAGTATGGCATACCACGAGATACGCCTCCTTGCTTCCAAGGTCTACTACAACTTTGATATTGAACTCTGTCCTGAGAGCAGTGATTGGAGTAACCAGAAAACATTCATTCTTTGGGAAAAGCACCCTTTGATGTGCAAGTTGAAGGCTGTCAAATAGAAGATGCTGTAGTAAGATTATGATACGAACCAATGAATTCATGAAGCATGTAATCCAACACTTCATATCAAGTTCCGCGCGCACTTGTCTCGAATTCGCCAAGTCGGCCTGCAGCCCACAGCAAGTCTTTGCCATGCCATGAGCTACTAACACTAGGAGCGTCTTCGATTCCTCCTCCTAGATACCAACATCCTCCACCCGCAACAACCCCGACGCCATACCCGCAACAGCCCACGTCCCAAACCTCAGATTCGGGTTCCAAGCCAGCGCCGTAACGGCAGTCAGCTCTTCGAAGATACTAATCGATCTTCCCACCTCTGGGTTTCCCCTCTTCGTCGCATTCGCAGATGTGCTGTGCGCAATGCCTGTTTGACCAGCCTTATAGCCTTCGGTGATGCGCACTAGAGGTTTCGAGAGTACTTCTCGCGGCACCTTCTTGGTTCCATCAACTGGTTCTCCGGCTTGCAGATCGTGTTCATTATCATCGTTGGATTGCTCGGCTGGCTCATCTTCGGTCATGGTGACATCTCCACCGGTCGTAGGCTTGGCTGGCAGTCGATCCATCGGTCTTCGCCACTCGTGGACAAACCATTTTTGCTGCCATGGCATGATCTTGTAGTTTGTGATGCGCATAATGGGGTTGCTGGCTTGGATGTCTCCGTCAACTCCGCCGATGAGAACGCCAGGGTGGACCGGGCTTGTCGCGACACGTGTGATGCTGTTTTCTAATCGCATGCTGTATAGGTTGTGGTAGTAGCGACGGATGGGTGTATGTCTAAGAATGTAGTGTTCATCAGGCATGACGAAAGATTGCGTATGCTCGTGCCATGCCTGCGTTAGACAAAGCGTGCGACCGCGTATTGAGGCGGTGGTATCAGCGTTTGGGCTCCGCAGGTCGAAGAGACGCGCGAAACCGTCTGCGGTGCTGATAGACAGGAATTGCGGGTTAGACGGCCATCCGGAGGATACTGTGAGAATGTATGTGTCTGCTAGTTGCTGATAGAACCAGGGTCTGGGGTTGTGATGTATGGCGTCGGGTGTTCTGAGTGTGCCTGGTCGGTTGAGGGACCAGATGCCTACAGTGCCTGCTGCAGTCGCCACCGCGAGTGTATGTCCCGACAGCCAGTGTAAGCACGAAGGTACTGTTTGAGGAAACGAAACTTCGAATGCAGCACGTGAAACACGAAGATACGTAGGAGTGTGAGTGTCGACTTTGGGAGGTGCGGAGATATCCAAGACGCGCACTCGTCCATCGGACCAGATACCTGCAAGCATACCTATATGCCTGCTACTTGCGTCGTCCATCTCTTCAGTCGTGTCTGTAGCAGCTACCGGGCACCATCTAAGATGTTTTGGCGCACCCCAGTCTGTGCAGATGACTAGCTTTAGTTGCGGCTCTTTCGATGCATCCAAGTCGCCTTCATCGTCAGCTTCAAACGACCATATCTGAATCGACGCAGGGAATGGCTCAGTAGGATTGAATGCAGGTGCTTTTGGTTGCTCCAGTGGCTTGGGCTGGTCGCCGCTGGTAGGTCTCTGCTCGATGGCGACAGCAAGATATTGGGTGCTGGATTCCTCGTTCGTCGCCCATTGGGCGTCTTGCACCCAAGAGCCAAGGTTGAACAGCCAACCACGTCGCTCTTGATCGCCCGGGAAGGGTTTTGCGATGCTCATGTATGAGCCTTTTGCCAGCGTATTCACTTGGGGGGTGTTCACTGGACCAGCCAGTACGTTCATGGTGTCCGATCCTGGGGTTATCATGTATTGTTTTGCCTCATCCGCAGTCAATTCATGCGTTGTCTGCGCTTTTGCAAAAGCATGGCTTCCGATATTGGCATACCACGTCCTCAAGACTTCATTCTCTTTCTCCCTCGCGCCTTCGGCTTCGAAGAAGCTCCTTCTCAAGCTACCCACCTCAGCATCATCAGGTTTATTCTTCTTGTAACTCCGGATAGGGAAAGTTTCTTGTGGAAACCAATAGTCCCTCGATTCGAGTACTGGTCTCAGATGGTGCACATCTGGACCAAACAGGTTCTTCAGCCGCGGCTCATGACCACCAATCTTGTCGAAATCAGGGATACCTCGCGTTCGTAATTGGGTGTCCGTATCGACAACCCGTACTTTGATGCCACCTCCTTTCTTGAATATGACTGGTGACGGTATGTTGTCTGCCATGTCCTTGTAGCGGGGATCATTGTACCGTCGTTTCGGAATAACGTCTGGGGTAGTAGGCACGGCTTGAGGTACTCGCGCATTTCGTGCATCGCGTGCATTGCGTTTTGGAGTTGGTGCAGGACTTTCGTCGGAATTGGCCTGCTCTTCCGCAGAGTCATCTTCCTCCTCTACCACTTCGTCTTCTTCTTCATATTCCGTCTCCTCCTCCTGGGCATCCGGCATGAAGTCATCACCGTCGTCATCATCGCCGTTTTGGAGGGATGGTGTCTGTTTGCCGGAGGGCGCAGTGCCATCCTCGTCTTCATCGAGAAATGAGTATTCATCCTCGACGCGATAGGATTTGCGTGGCTTGCTTCGCGACTGCCGAGGTGATGAGTGCTCTGATGCGAGCGTTAGTGGTGTCCACCCTCGTCAAAGATGCAGGCAAAATCGCCAAATGCAGCACTAGCTCCAAGCGGCCTTCGTCATGTAGAGCTCCAGCCATCCTAGATATCGATGAACTCACGCTGAAGCTGGAGGATCGCGTTCTTTTAACGCGTAGCTGGGCCTGTGGAGTACTTCAAATCACATACCTATGGACATTTCGAGCACTTAGGTGTGTTGCTGTTGTGACTGCCCAGGTGATTGGGTGAAGAAAGAGCAACTCGGGTGCGACCAGGAAATCCAGCCCCACCATTAGCGGAGGGCACAGACCTTTCGACCCCGCCATCGCATCCAAATTTTGCTGTCAGAACTCTGATTCACATGCTTGTGGGAGACTTGACTGCAGGACTAATGGCAGCTGTACGCGTGCGTTTTGCCGACATTATGACCACAAATTTCCCTCGTTTCTCCATCAAAACGAATCACTTCGGGTAAGCAGCTTTCCAAGCCACCACCCGTATCACCGTACTAACAACCCTATCGTGGTATGGTCTAGTGGTATGACGTCGCGTTGTGGCTGGCGGACACCTAGTGTCCCGATCCAGATCCGCGCCAGCCTGGGTTCGAGTACGTTCATTCCCTCATTGGTGGTCCTGAGACATTCCTAACATGTCTACAGTTCCCAGTACCGCCAATTAATTGCGACAATCTTTTTTTGCCCTTTCTCTCACCATGGCTATGTGAAGTTGGGCTACGCACACTCTTTTTTGACTTTGTGTGTGAGTCACAAGCACAGCTACAGAGATGCAGAGTAGGCAATATGTTTTGCCCTTATGTGCACGTGTACTCAAGAGAATGTGCTACGCGAGTGCTATGATAGAGATGCGTGCCGCTTCTCATTTAAATGTCGCTGTCTTTTTATTATAATAAGAAGGTAAATGTTAGAGGCGCCGATGCACGCTTACAAGATATTTCTAGCTACTACATAAGTTTCTACAAGTCTGTACAACTATTAAAACACATGCGTAATTTAACGACATAGATGCATATGTGTGCGAGTAGTAACTGGCCAAGATCTGCTAAGAGCGAGAACGCTAACGATAAAGCAAGGCGGGCTGTAAGGTAGTAAATTATGTGTATATAACATGTGGAAGTGCTGGTAGGTTTACACGATGGAGTAACGACATATAACACAACGTCTATCTTGTCTTGGTAGCGCGTTACATGTTGGTCAGATTTGATAAGGGAAAACCCAGAGGTAGCAGGTAGTCTTTCCGCGAGCGGTAGTTTCTTACAAATGCAGTGTGAAGACGGAGTTCGACTTTATATTTCATATAGTATTCTCTTCTATCAAAGGGGTATCTACTAACGCCGTGACACTAACGGAAAAAACTCCATTGCATCTACTTGCCCACTCTTTCCAGTCGGATTTACCCAGCGCGCGCAATCTCGCTCCGAAGTGAAAGCACAGATCCGACAGTCAGGCCTTAGTCTGTAGAAGAGGCACCAGCCGAGCGGTCTCCAGATGTATCTGAAGAGGATTTTGACAAGCGATTAGTACAAACTCGTCTGGTATAACACTAAACCGACTTACCGGCAGCGTCTTCCGATGAGTTGCCCGTGTTGTCGTTATCGTCTACAAACGCGTCACCGTCTGCACAGTGTCAGCCATAATCGTGCGAGGAGGATACATCAGACTCACGGTGAACTTGAAGCGCGTTGTAAGCATCAGTTGCTGCCCCCGAACCCGTCGCAAGTGCGTTCTCATGAGCGGCAATGTCCTGCATCTGAGCTACGATACCCGCAGCAAGGGGCATAGAGGGGTTGCCAATGGGACCCGGGGGGACCTGAGACTCGGGAATGACCTCGTAGGTCTCTCCGTCGAGTATTGTATATGACAAGCGTGCGTATTCACAGGCTTCATTGATACGGGTCCGGCGGTAGCGTGGGAAGAGTCCGACGCCGTCGATGATATAGTTCTTCGTAATACCAGGGGGCTGGAACATGATGCTCGCCCATGCAGCCTTCTGGGGAGTGCTTCCGTCTCCCGATAGAGGGATCTTGAGGTTGGAATACGAAGAGGTACCGTGGCCAGTGTTCTTGTCGGTTGGTTTGCCGCTAGGGGGTGGGGGAGGAGAGGATCCAGCGGCGGCGGACATGTTGTTTTCGATTTAAAAAGTTGGAGAGTAAGATATATAGGTTCTGCAATGTATTTAGCAAAGCAAGTGATAGCCAGTGTCTCCAAGAGAACTTACTAGGAATTGATCGAAGTGTACAAGACTGATATCTCTTCTTGTAGCAGTGGTGTATAGAAAGAAGGAACCGTAAATCCGCTCGAAATTGACTACTTATAGAACCAAGGAGGTTCTACTCAGCCGTCACCTCGACCTTTACTCAAAGTCCAGGTGACCTCCCATCGCCGCCCCTCACCGCGAAAGTGAGAGCGCATTTGCCGTAGTGAAGGAGCGCATTGTCGACGGGGTGGTCAGGGGCCACTGCAGCCTTGATATTTGATAAAGACAGCGCGGGAAAGGCGGGGTTATATGCCTGAAAGGGGCCTCGAGCTTGCTACTCGTAGTCGTGTGTTGTGGACGCAAGCCTTGAGTCTGCTGAGTGACGGACAAATCAACACGAGGTGCTTTCGAATTAGGCAATCGCTATCGCAAACTGCAAGAGGCTACGGCTGATCGAGGAAGGTGCGATACCCGAGTGGAAGGCGAAGGACGCGGCGAAAAGCAGGAGCGTGATGTCACCATGTATCGTATACATCAACTTCAGCGTATGTGCCTTCCCTAGATTTTAGGTCATTCACCAATTGTACCCAGCGGATGCGCATAGACTCGGTCACTCATTCTGGACCAAAACCTTGGTCTTCATGTGTTGTGTGCAGCCATATGTCATTGATATCTAAAAGAAAGACCTTCTCACTCCAATGCTCCAGCCGTGATGGGAGATACATCAAGACTGCAGTCCATCATACCCCACGCCGATCAACAACTCCAGTCTAGGAAGTAGCAACGGCAGGCTCAGAAGCAGAAGTAGTACCAGTACCAAACATCCCATCATTCGCAAAGAAATTTGGACCTAGTCGCGAACTATCAGTATGTGCATGCAATGTAGTAAGAAAAGTAACTTACCAAAGATGCCCTCTGCAGTCAAATCTGGGAGATCGGGAAGCCGTTTCTTAAAGTACTTGATGTCAACGTCTTTGCTATGTGATTAGCAAGTCTGCAAGACGCTCATCAATTTCACAGCCTTACCATAGTAGATCTTGTCATTAGAGGCCGCCTCCGCCAACCCGGTCCTCACACTGATAAACTCCCACGTCGGATCGTTCAGGCGCGACAGAGTGTTCTCAGCTGGATCCCTGGAATACACGTGCAGCGTCTGAGTGACGATGCGACCGTCTTGCAAGAACACGCGGAGTCCCTTGCTGTTGAGGATGGCAAACCCTTTCGCAATGAACGAGGCCACGCACGCTTGAGTAGTCTGTATGATGGCATTGTGGACCCTATCCAGAGCATAGTATCTCTCGGAGATCAGGTCGCGTTGAGCCGCGTGGTCAATCAGTGGGTTCTCGAAAGAATCACCTGCTTTGTTATCAGGAGCGCCGGATAGAGACATCTTGTGTTTTTCTTTGGACTTGGCGCGTGAGTATGTGTGCCTTGGTGGGAAGTAACGTTTCCAGAACAGAGAAAAGGGCTCCCATAAATACAACGGTAGCTTGCTCATGTTTGCTGCCAAAACCGATGTGCGCGATCGCAAAAGGCAAAGAAGTATACAAGCGTGACGCCAGGCCCGAAGGGAAACTCAAGTGGAGATGCCGACAGGTACAGAAATGATGCGGAGTCGGAGAAGTAGCTCCTACACACCCTGCCTTTATTCTAGCCTGAATTAATCCCCGTATTTGGTATACTGGACGTCCTTTTTTCACGAACTTGAACTCTGGTGGTGATACCTTGGGTGTATGGTCTTCGCCCCATGTCCCTAACTTTTTCCCTTCGGACCCTTTCATCATCCATGTGGTCCTTGCGGGGATCCAGCGAAAGTGCAGAATATGTAATAAGTGTGATATATATACAGCCCTATATGATGGGTATCTAGAAAACAAACATACTCCGACTCGTTCGTCGACGATCCTTCATAGCAACGCCATGATACACACTTATTCTATAGTAGTACACAATCCAGCAAAAACATCCTCTCATGCGCCGTGGAACCAAATGCATGAACCCCTACTTCTTCTCGCCATCAACATCCATCGCATCCTCATCCTTCTTAGCACTAACACGTATAACATCGCCATCCTCCTTCCTCGACATAACGTGAATAACATCGCCATCATCATCCGCCGCATTATCTCCATCAGCCGTCTCATTCCTTTTTCCTTCGGGACTAACTCGGTTAGCCGCCAGATTAGGAAAGAGAGGCTTTCCTGCAATAGATACCGATCTACGCAGATTATCGTTCTGAACTTCCTGATGGATCTCTTCCACCTCTTCTTCGTCTAGCTCGCTAAGCTCACTCTCGTCGTCTGCGTCGTCGTGGATGGAAGCGGGTGCGCTGCGTTCGGGCTCGTCGTTGTTTATGCTGGCAGATGCGGTCGCCGTGCCGCTCTTGTCGAAGGAAGGGTGCAGATGTTCGGTGGATGTGCCTGGTCCAGGTGCTGGTTGCGCGACGGCTTCGGGTGAGGCGGCTTGTCCGACGATGGAGGGAAGCGCTGCTTCGCTGGGTGGAGGCGATCGGATAGGCATTGATGTTGGCTGCGTAGCTGTACCTGCGATCTTTTGTACACAAGCTTCGGCTCGGCGAGCGATCTCCCTACGACCCACTGCCTTGGCTCTTGGTTTTGCGGGCTGTTCAGGCTGCGAGGGCATTTGGGGCATTGACGGCGGGTGCTGCGGCTGAAGCTGGTTGGGGTGATACATGTTAAATGGCGTACCGGAACTTCCGTCAGCAGGTCCATCAACCTGAACCTGCATCAACGAGGAAATAGGTACAGCACCTGCAGCTGTTGCGGGTACCCCGAAAGGCGATGGTCGAGGCTGTGCAGGCTGCAAGGGCTGCTGTGGTTGTTGCTCCGATTGCAACGGCGGTAGCGAAGGCCCAATTGAAGTGTACAGCATTGCGTATGCGTCGCCAATCAGGTCATCGATGAGAAGAGGCTTCATCATGCCGTTGTTCAGACGCTTGAGTTCAATGGCATCACGGAGAACATCCAGAACGGGATGCTGGGTCTCTGGGTTCTGACACCACGCTTCCAAGCGAAGAGCGAGCGTATTAAACTCGTCGTGGTTGACGGACTTGAAGGCAGAGTCTTCCTGCCCCTCAAGCACGTTGCCCATCTTTCGCAGCATCTTGATGTAACGCAAGCACAGGTCTTGCCACAGCTTCTGGTGCTCAAAGAAGTCGGTCTGCTTGCGTCGTACACGCTTAGCAAGAGCCTCAAAGTTAGTCTTGTCGCCAGTGAGATCCAGAAGTTCAATGAAGAACTTGGTGTACCGTGTAGTGTAGACAAAATGTCGGCCAGGTCGCTCATTCTCAGGTTTCCAGACCTGAACAGCCATGGTCTTGGTAAACATTTGCTGCGTAAGCTCATGTTTAGCCTCGTTGGCCGATACTGGATCTCTGCCGTTGTCATAGAGAGTATGGGCCACACGAGATATGATGCGATGGTGCCAACTTGACTTGTCGGCCCCTCGCAATGCTTTCAATACCGCGAGTACGTATCGCTGCCAGTCACCGTTATTCTCCGGAGCTTTGACGTTCTGCGTGTAGGAAGTGTTCGCGAGGATCTCCGCCCCTTTCTCGTGGTCGATGGCTCCTCGCAGGAATAGTTTGTGTGTGACGGAAACGAGCTTGTAATGCGGCTCAAGGACTGGCTCGCCGCTGCGCCCCTTCTTTCCTGGCAGTGTTTCGATGGCGCTGATGAATGCGTCCACAACTGACTCCCAGGAAGGACCGCGCGGAAGGGGTAGTGGTGCACCTATTGACTTGGCATATTGCGTCGCACCATCATTTGCTGCCCACATCTTCCAACCACACTTTCCAAGCATGAAGTGGTTCCACCACTTATTCGGATTGCCCTTGATGGCTCTCTTGTAGAGAGTGCTTGCGAATTTCCAAGCAGTGTAGGCATGCAGTGGGGCAAATACGACCTCTTTGTATAGGGATGCGTTCGTTTGTAGGTTGCAGAATCGTTTTTCACTTTCCCGGATCTGGAATGCTTCCATACCAAATGGTTCCCTGGATGAGGCGTACATGCGGTTTCCAAACTCGGTGTACATCTGTGCAATCTTGGTTTGATCGATCGGCGTGATGTTAGCATCGCGGGTAGCGCAGGCTACAGCCATAATGTAGCAATTGATTGCAGCACGCTGGAAATTAACCACCTCGGCACTATTGCTGTTCATCTTGTCTGCGTTCCAAGATACAGCCTCTTCAAGCTGCGTGTCGTTGGCTTGGGCAAGCCGATACCAGGTCTCCCACCGTTCAATGGAGTGCTCCAGGTCCTGCACAAAGAATGCTTGGGCGTAGTTGAGGTCTTCTGTCGGTCCCTGGGTCATACGTTTCTGCGATCGGAATTTGCTCAGCGCGATGTTTCCCATCATATAGTACCAGCCCTTCGATGCAGCCACAGCTTCGTCAGCAGGAATGTGTTTCGTGGCGAGCGAACCAACGCCTTTCAGACACCCAAACAGTGCCACTGGATTGACCGGCGATTTGAAGTAAGTGGAAATGACTTTGCGGTTAAAGGTGATGTCCTCGTTCTGTTTGGGCCGACCGAGAGCAGCATGCACCTTCTCGATGGTACCCTTGAGCTCGGTCTTCGGTAGGTCCTTAAGATCGACCTTAGCAGCTTGCGACATTGCGAAAGGTAAGATGCTGAAGGCAGTTTTCTTGTCAAGGACGTCTGGGGTAGTTTGAAAGCTCTGACAGTCCAGAGGCTCGACGAAAAGCTTCAATCCGTACATATCGTGGAGTACCTGGCAGAGCTCGGTGGCGTGGCTGGGACCATCCACGATGTCATCCATGCGAAGTAGCTCGTCCTTTGCAAGCCTTAAGAATTGACGGTTGGAAAGGTGGCAGAAGCCACGTACACCAGTCGCATGATGCACATGGCGGATGAAATCGAACAAATCGTCAGAAGGAGTAGGGAAAGCCTCTGGATCTTGGGACATGCCGTCTTTGAACAGATGGTACTGCAGAATCCAGAGTCGTAGATGTATGTCGTCGAGTCTTGACATCATATTGGCGAACGCTGCATTTGGCTGAGATTCTACTCGAGGCACGGCGATGTGATTGACACGAATCAGATCTCGGAGCATGTCTGCTGCTGATATAATATGTAGCAGTTCTGCGATGGCGGACATGGACGATTGGACATGCTCATATGAGAGGCAGGCAAATGGCGCTTCGTCATCTCGGATGATGCGGATTATCTTGACGACCATGTCATCGATAACCCGGTATCGGGTTAGGAGCTTGTGTTGACGGTCTAGTAATGGAAGTTCCTGGAAGTTTGTAGATCTGAGGTCTGCCACAAGGGCCTCAATACTTCTAAGGAAGCATGACAAGACCTTTGAAGGATAATCGATGGCTTCATATGCCACACGCAACCTATTCCAGAGGGAGAGTCGGACGTTGACATTTGCAGAGTCGAGGAATTTCCGCATTTCCAGAACGGGCGAGGCGCGATCGAGCTGCTGTTCTGAGCCAGTGCTTACAGTAGGTGAGCTGTGTGTATCAACACCGTCATGTTCTAAGCCGTCCGGCTTCGGGGAGCTACTAGGCTCCTTTGTGTTCGCAAGCTCCAGTATCGGCTCCAGGCTTTCGATAACCGTCACTGGGTCCTGTTCCTCTTGGTCAAAGACCTTGAGAAAGAAGTCCTTCATACTAATGCGCACGAGCTCTTGATCAATAGCGGCGACTGAAAGTTCCGGCATGACGGCGTTGTTCTGTATCTGAATCGTGTGATCGCCGAAAGGCTCAAACATATCTTTCAACTGTGCCATGGCAAATAATACATGTTCCGGCAACACCTCGTCGTTGACACTCATTTGAAAGACTGTCGCCCAGATATGGCGCAAACCTAGATCGTCAATGCCCTGACCTGGTCTGCAGTCCGATCGAAGTTGTAAAGCCTCCCGCGCGAGCAAAGCCCATCTCTCTAGACGGTCACTCTGGAGGATTTGGGTGCTGGCGTCTACTACACTTTGCGGATGCTTGATAAGAGAGTAGACATCGAGATGCAGCTCAAACAGTGCCTCCACTATCTCTATCTGCGTCTTGTCGAAGGCAGAGAGCTCATACGCTTGAGACCGATGTGTAGCGTCCAGTATCCGCCGATTGAGGCTGTCAACGCGTTCAACCATGCGCTCGTATATGAACTCGTCAATACGAACAATGACTTGTACAACATTGCGCTTGAGATCCTCCGCCCATCTAAACTGCAGGTAGCTTGACTGATCACTCGGCTGAGTTCCTGTTGTGGAGCAGTAACCTGGAGTAAACAGAGATTCGATCCAGCCGAATGCGACTTCTTCAATCGAAAGCCAACCGTTGTTGACAGACCTTGCGAATGCGTTCAAGCCTTGGTTTTCCAGCAAAGGTTTATTGGAGGCCTGACTCGAACTTGATTTGGAAAAACCCAGAAATGCATTGAGTCCGTGTTCCCTAGTCGCACCGAGGAGATCGAAAGACTCGGAACTGAGAAGGATTTGTGCAGTCTTGACGTGCCCGCTTCGTAGTCCCGTGAAGAAATCACAAGCGGCCTTGTCAATGGGATCTGTAGCAGTGGCGTGAGGGAGCGCCATGACCAGCTTACGCAGCTCATCGGGGTCCTTCATTCCTTCGACACCGAGCTTCGCATACATGTCCTTGAGGATTTCATAGAGGCATGAATCTGCGTATGTGTATGGTTCGAGTTGTACATCAAGCTGTTTACTAGCCTCTTGAGCTGCATTGCCAATTGTCGGTTCAAGAATCGACTCTCGACCCCGAATGCGTTTACTGCGTGACCTTCCACCCTCTGCGGTTTCGGGTAGACCAGCAGAGTCTGTCGATCGTTTGCGCGATGGGACTGGTGCGACATTGGAATGGCCAACAGGTACAGCCTCCTCATTCTTGACCTCGCTCTCGGCCTCCTGCTCTTCCATTATGGTATCTTCGCCATCCTTCTCTGGTACGTTCTCCGCTTCGGTCGCTGCAGTGTTGGGTTCTTCGATCTGTGGCGACGGGGTCCGAGCGGGCGCAGGTGCGGGCATCAAGGCTTCCTGTACTGGTGCGGGTGGTTCAGACTCGATGCGCTCAGGAGTCTCGCTCTCGGGTGGTATGCTGAAGACTATGTTGGAACCAGAAGGCACGTTAGGCGTCATGCCCTGTTGCTCCGAGAGGAACTGCCGTACGATGATATCACCCAGTCCTGCCCAGTCCCACTTGGTCGGAGTCAGGGTCACGCTCTCTGGTGCTACCTTGATGTTGTGTAGGTTTTCGGCGAGGGCGACATCGGCTGGGAGGGGCGCAAACGGAAATGGATTCAGGCGTCTCTTCAGCGTCTCGGAAAGCTTCTTGCGCTTGATCGAGGATAGTGGCGCCTGGCTCAGTGAGACATTGTCCTCCAGGCGTCCTACGAGCTCGCGCAATTGTTGTCCGGCAAAACCCTCCTCCAGCCCAGGAAGCCGTAACAGACTCTCCCATTGCTCGTCGTTTCCATCCAAGACTGCCTCCAGACAGTAGCGAGTAAGGCGCTTGCTGCCCAGCATAGCCGCGACAGATGCCGCACGCAGCCAGAGATCCAGATCGGTGTCTTCCTTGTCCAAAGCCTCGGCAAAGTAGTTCAGGGCGCCGCGTGTGTTGTTCCATGCCTCCATCTGCGGTGACACGCCACTGGTAGCGATCCAATGCTGCATCGCCTCGAGCAGAAACTGGCCATGGTTCTTGTATGACAGGTGCAGTATTTGTTGGAGTGTGTTGGGGGCGCTGTCGGCAGCGCCTGTGGACTGGACGGGGCCTGCATCGTAGTCGTCCTCCAATATGGTGTCGAACACCAGGTCTTCGCCAAAGACCTCATGCCGCTGGTATTCCGAGAGGGATTCGGCGTATTTGAAAATCTCTGATTCGAAGAGAGCTTTGTAAGCTGCGGCGGTCTTGTCGAACGAGGGAGGGCCTTCGGAGTGGTATTTGAGGGCGGTTTGGTAGAGTTTCAGCGCCTCTTCGATCTGAATCTCCTGGGTATCGTCGACTTCTTCTTCGGCGGTCTCCTCGGGGAGCTCGACATTGTAGGGATGCCATGTAGAGGCTTTCGACTGCGATATGTGAGCGGGCATGGTTGAGAATGCCCGGGTTGTACTTACCATGATGCGAGATGTGCGTGGTTGTAGGCAGTTGGGAAAGGCCGACAGGCGAATGAGAGACGTTTCACAGCATTGGTGGTACAGACCCTGAGCAGCAGGCAACCATGGAAGGCGCGACGATGGTGTGGACAAAGAAGGTGGGATGCGACTGGGCTGTGGCCTATGACACGTCGTGAGGCCTCGGTGTGACGCGACGCGACAGTGAATAATGAAGCGCAGGGATGCCCCGTCTTGGCAGCTGCGGTCCTCCGCGATGAGCTACCGTGCCTGCCCTCCATACTCAGCAAGGACACCGAAACCCTGACAAACATCGCCCGGGCTGTGAAGTGCATACCAAGCCCCTCCGCCAGCAACCCGCCCCCGCCATAGCATCCTCTTCACCGCCATCGTCCCCCCGCATTTGCGGCGCCAATTGAAGTCATGGTCACATCGCCAGCTGTTCCCGAGTACGCGCAACCTACTAGCTTTCAATCTATACGTGTTTTACATATGCGCCCACCTGCATCCTTCCTGCTGTCTTCGAGTCACAACACATCGTCATGGCGCATTTCTGCTGTAATTTCTTCTAACATGGCTCTAGAATCTACGAGGACGAGCTACACTCCGCAATCGAAGCGCGCTCGGAATCTCTGCAGACCCTACGAGAGCTGGGCCCGCCAGATCTGGTCCACCTGATAAAGCAGCCCATCAAGAATGCGACAAAGCAGGTCCGTAGTACCTTCGACCGCACAGTGGCCGCGAACCCAATTTGACATGTGATTAGATTGGCGTCTACCACCACGTATCCGGCGTAGACGCTTCCTCGTCTGCCAGCTTGGCAGCCTACATCAACACCCTCACATACTCTGCGCACGACAAGCAAAATAAGGTTGTCTCTGGGCTGTATTGGTAGGGGAATGTCTCCTTGCGGCGCTGGCAATTGCTGACCGAGCAGCTGCTACAATGCCTTCTCACGCCTGGACATGCGCGTGCAGGTCTACATCCCTGGCACTGTGGAGAGCTACTGCATCGATGAGCGCGGCGACAAACGAGTAGCCACCGACGAACTCTGGCTAGAGACCTACCTGTGTAGCGTACTGCGCGCATATTCTTATGCCGACGATGGCTCCGGCGACACGATCAAGAAGATCGTTGGTGTGCGGAGATTCAATCCCATCACAAGTACCGAGAGCGAGCACAAGTTTCTGGATGCAGCAGAGCGCCTGTTCTTCAACGGTATGACATTCGCTTGCATGATGATATCTCCGCTAACGCAATTCAGGCTGGCAATTAGGATCTGATCCCGAGATTCAAGTCCCAAATCTCGTCTCGAACCACTTGACTACGGGTCTTCTCGACTACATTCATACCACCGGTAGATATACTTCAGGCATCAATCTGTTCGAGAAATTGCGAACTCGCGATCCGGAGATCTCTTCCCTACTGGCGCGAGTATACATCGAGGCAGATGAGGAGGTGCAGGCAGTCCAACTGCTACACGAGGCCATCCAAGAATTGCCCATGGATTACTCTCTGCTCGACTGCCAAGCCGAGTTCTGCAACAAGAAGGGCCGCGGCGACCTGGCGCTTGAGATTGCTAAGAGGAGCGTTGTGTCTGCACCTAGTGAGTTTGGCACATGGGCGCGCTTAGCAGAGATATACGTCAGCCTCGAGCAGTGGGACATGGCATTGTTGACTCTCAACTCATGTCCCATGTTCACCTACCAGGACAAGGACGCACCACGGATGCCCGAGCCACAGCGAGTCTTTCTGCCTGTCATGCCAGAAGCCATGTGCGACGAGATTGAAGATTCCAACATCGACGATATGGAGCTTGTGCACCCAACTCTGAGGAAGCTGCACGCTGCTGGTTTCAAGGGTACCTTCCTCAAAGCCTACATTCTGCTGACCGAGATTACAAAGAAGATAGGCTGGGATCAATTACTCAAGATACGAAGCCAAGTCTTCGTCATGGAGGAGGAATACCGCCATGAAAAGACCGCACAGCAACCGCATTCTCGCAGCGCCAGCACAACAGCGCTCCGTTCTCCTTCTCCAAACACACACGCCCAGCAAACAAATGGTGATCATGGCGAAGTCGAGGAACGTTCCTCCGCTGAGATATCCAACACGAACGGCGAATCATCGTCTGCGGCCGCCGAAGCAGTCAACGATCTCGAGAAGCCCATGCACACTGTCGCCTCTGAAGTTGTGAAAGCCGGCAGCGAAGACCCTCACGCACACGACGCCGCGAACAACGGCAACCCCTCGCAACCAAACTACACACACTTCCAGAACAAGCGCCTCTGCGAACGCTGGCTCGACAACCTCTTCATGGTCCTGTACGAGGATCTGCGCGTATACACGATATGGCGAACTGAGATGGCGCAGTACAGGCAGCAACAACTTCTGTACAAGAAGAGCAGTGAGGAGTGGGAGATCCTAGGTGAACTCGCCGAGAGACTGCACCACACAGAGGAGGCAGTGGAGGCGTATGAGAACTGTCTGCAGATCAAGTTCTCGCCAAAAGCCATGCGAGGCGTCCTGAAGCTGGGCGAGGAGAGGAAACAAGTCAGAGACGTTACAGCCGCGTTGATCAGACTGGTCACTTGGCAGTACCGATGGTACTCTGAGGTAAGTCTACCTTCACCCCTTCAACAATATGGCGAAACTAACACACCCCCAGTTCTCACCTTCCCTCCTCTACACAATCCGCAAACTTATCGAAGAAGAAGGCGCCGTCAAAATCCGCAGCATCATCCAGGGTACCTCGCTACCCCAGCACGTCCTCGATCTCACACACCAGTATGCCGCGCTGTGTGCGGCATTCAGGAGCAGCGGTAGCGATGGCTAGAAGCCTTCGCCTCTCAAAATCTATGGCTATACCAACAACAGTCTTGACCTCCAGGGACGTACCTGGAAGGACGAGAAGGCGAAGTGGTTGGCTGGAGGATAGCTTTGTGTTAGTGTGCGCGTGTGTGTATGTGTTAATGCATGGAAGCGTTGGTGTTGGAGATGGTGAATGTTAGACCGTTAATTGAGTCCATTGCCCTCTTCATGATATGTCTTGACAGCTGTGCACTTGCTCTGCGTGTGCCACTTCAGTGCCTAAGTAGTTCGTTTGGGGAAGAGTCGATTGGCATTCATTTATCCTGCTTCACTGAGAATCTCATGACCATCCACACTCGACATGCCGTTGTCCACGTTCTTGCAACCAATGTATTCATTTTGTATCGTCACAAGCCGGGGGATCGTACCAGGCAGCCGTTGCGCGCCATGTCACGTAACCTCGTCCTCAAGGAGATAGATGATAGACAGTAGAAGACCCCATGTAAAAGCCCAGGATGAACACCGCTCCATGCTCCCCCATACACCGCTCCATCTTTCTCCTCTCCAAGCCCAAAAGCGATACCGCTTAACGGTAAGACTTCTGGTACCTGGCGCGCGCACCTGGACCGCCGAACTTCTTGGGCTCGCACCGCCTGTTGTCGGCAACGAGCAGTGTGCGGTCGTACTGGATCAGGGCCTGCTTGAGCTGGTTCTTCGAGTGCTCGTCGACGTACTTTTGGTAGTAGGCGATGATGGATTTGGCGATGGCTTGGCGGATGGCGTAGACTTGCGAGGTGTGTCCACCACCGGAGACGCGGACGCGGATGTCGACATCAGCTGCCCATGATGTTAGTATTGTGCCCGTGATTCCTTCGCAGCTTCCTCCCTGGGGTTTCGTGTGTGCGTACCGAACTTGTCAACACCGAGGATGAGGATGGGCTCGTAGACCTTGAATCGCAAGATCTCGGGCTGGACGAGGGAAAGAGGCTTTCCGTTAACCTTGACGAGACCCTTTCCGGCCTAGAATTTCATCGTAAGTATGCTGTTCGGATGCGCGTTCGATCGTGGTATTGCGTGTGTACCTTGCAGTGGGCGACAGCTGTGGGCGGTATTGTTAGCCTTGTTCTTCTTCTTGCTCTGGGGTGTCGGGCGGCGGGGTTTGCGTACCAGTCGCGGTCTTCTTCTTGCCGAAGCATTGCACGCTCTGGGAGGCCATGTTGGGCGACTGTGGAATGTGCGTGCGGTTAGTACGGGTGGGCGTGGTCGGTTTGGCTGTCGTCGATGGGTGGAAGTTACCCGACGATGTTGCATGTCGAAATTCAGTGGGCGCACGGACCCGCTATCCCTGTAAGCGATTAGCGTCGCGGCGGGCTAGCGCCGTCAGCTCCAGAAGCCGCGCATCTTCAACCTTGCCACGAGCAATTTCAGATCCCGATCCAGAGCATCTTTAGAGCTACTACTGTTGTTTGAACTGCGCCTCACTTCTAATATTGTCCATGTGCAAGTCGGTATAATCTGACAATCGCGAGTTACTTCAGCGTTCGCGATTATGATTCGTGCGTTGCGAAAGTAGAGAAACAGACATTGGAAAGCTCTTCTTTTCGTTGCGTGTGTGCTAGAAGGCCTCCAAAAAAAGTAAAGCACCCTAAACCAACGTCTCTCATTCACACGCCTACCAGTCGCTTTCATCGCCAACCCCATTCAGCGACACCCATCAAGTTTCTGATTACCATACTACTCCCATACCAAAATGTCATGCTCTCAGAAAACTTGCCCTTGTTATGTGGCCCCGTCACTTGCCACAGATTCATCGCACAAACTATATGTTTTCGGAAGTAATGGAGAAGGTCAACTCGGGATCCCAGCAGCCGAGATAGTCAACACTCCAACCCCAGTTCTCAATTCTACAACCGGCTGTTGCCCTATTCCTTTGGACGAGATATCTTACATCAGAGGCGGCGACAATCACACGGTACTGTTCACGAAAAGCGGCGTGGTCTACAGTCTTGGTGATAATCGCAAAGGTCAGCGGGGAAAGCAAGAGCCCACGTCTCCCCTTGAACCATTCCGCATTTTGTCACATAATGACAGTTTCGCCGCCGCTACATGCGAATCCTCGGCTTGTGTTGAGTCTTTCGAGCCTTTCGAGCCTGTCGAGCCTGACGAGTTAAGAAATTGCATCAAGATGTTCGGTTCCAACAACTGGGGTGAGCTAGGCTCACGCGAAGGCTCCAGCCTGCTTTTCCTTCGAGGCAGGATGATCGATTTCGCAGCAGGAGCTTGGCATTACATCGCCGTAATGGAAAATGGCTCAGTATACGGTTGGGGAAAAGCACGTCTCGGTCAGCTTGGGGAGGGACTGTACGGCGGCAAAGGCATGGCGCCTAGTCCAATCGAAGGTATACCGTTTAGACCTAAGAAGGTGGTATGCGGGAAAGACTTCACATACCTAGTCAGTGATCCAGCTGAGGGTAAACACCATCTCCTCGGCAAAGACAAGTTCAACATCATCTCGAACATGCCTGAACATGTCAAGGACTGGAAAGACATCGGCGCGACATGGCACGCCATCTTCGTGCTCTTTGACGACGGCACTCTTACCGCGTGGGGTAAAGAGAACATGTGGAAGCTACTACCACCCAATCTACCGCTTCTGGATAAGATCGCTGTTGGATCAGACCACATCCTCGCTGTGACGAAAGAGGGCAAATTAATATCATGGGGTTGGGGTAAACATGGGAACTGTGGCGATCTGTCAAATATTGGGGTTGAAATGAAGAACGATATGGTCAGCGGGTTCTGGAACGAAATCAGCATACCAGGAGAGATCCAGACGATTGGGGCTGGGTATTGTACTAGCTTCGTGGTTACGAAACAAGGTTGAAGATCCGCTAATCAAAAGAGTATCATTATAATCCACGAGTACCTACGTTGCGGTCATTCCTCCATATACAACAGCTTCATCAACCATCAAATTTAACAATTCAGAAACCCTCTCTAACCAAACTCCACTCCGCAACCGTCCCCCCATCCGTCGCATTCTCGGCGAAAAGATTTCCACTAATCCCCAAATGCGCATACCGTCCGCTCCAAATGCTCTGCTCAAGAGTGACGTTCGTCTGATTGCCAATGTACGTCTTGATCTCATACGCCGTAACGGGATCCCAAGGTGCGCTTATCTCAACTTCTCCTGCTGTTACCTTCCTCACATCTTCATCGAGTTCTGAGCTGGATTGACTTTCGAATGGAGGCAAAGAGGTGTTGGAGAAATGAATTTCGAAGTGTGAGGGTGGCTGGTTGCCCCAATCCATTACGACCTTATTGATAGGGTAGAAAGATGAATCGCCGAGATCTACGGTCAGGTAACTGGTGATGTTCGCAAGTTCGGGTTGCCATTTCGTACTTGCGGCACCGTCGATAGCCGCAATAGGAAACTGGCCAGGTTTGTTACCCTGGGATGGTGGGAGCAGAGCTTTGCATTGGAGGATGTTACCGCCGACTGTGAGTATTTCGCCCATTGGTCGGTTGCGCACTACGAGTGGCTCATCGCCAAGTTCGTACGTTGTGTTATCGCGGTTGCTTCGGGTACCAATCGTGACTGGGATGGGTTTGTCAAAGTACGTCGCATTCGCCGATGTTAGAGTATAATTCTCTCGTGGCAGACGTGTCAAAGTCGTGTGCGTCGAGTTGGAAGTAGCGTTGATACCATGGCCCATCCAGTAGAAGGTACGGTAGTTCAGATATGGGATCTGCGGCGGCAGCGTGGGGTCGATATCCAGCCTATCGTAGTAGAGACCGAGACCAAGATATCCGAAAATACCCACGCGGTTGGTTCCTCCCATGCCGGTCAGAAAAGGGAACGCAGGGTGCGTGCCGCCGTTCTCGTCGACGTTGTCAATGAGTTGTTCGGAGTATTGGTACCATGGTGCGCGTACGTATGGCGAGGATGAGTAAACGTCGTAGGTAAAGCTCGAGCAGCCAGATGGTGAAACTTCGTTTGCGACGACGGCAAACGAAGAGTAGGTCATCGCGGGGCCGTCAAGAGACTGCTTTGCTGCGTAGTAGTCCAGGTTGGCTAAGCTGTATGGGTTGGGGTAATGTAGTAGGTCGTCGACCAGAACAACGTCTGAACAGTAGTTATGATTAGAGACTCAACTATCGAAGAGGTGGATGTTACGTACCAGCCTGTTTAACCGCAACTGATCCATTCATCCCAGTGTACTCAACAATGATGCCAGCATTCTCGTTGATTGGAATTCGCATATTGGATGCCTTGTCTGCCCAGCTAGCATTGGGGCTGCGTCCAAACCAGCTGTTAAACTCGTTCGTTTCGAGGAAATGGCGTTGCATGAGTGCAGTGGTAAAAGCAATGTTGTTGACCTGGTTGGCGTATTCGTCCGGGTCCGTTGCGTTCCATAGCTCATATGCGCCGGATGTTTCGTTGAAGTCCAGTAATTGGCCAAAGAAATGCGCAATAGCGTTCGAGATCGGCAATAGAGTGTCGTTGAAGTATTCGCCATCTCCAGTGATGATCAAGTGATTGTTGAGCGCAAGACTGATGTCGCCGTTAAGGTGGTACTCGTAGTCGAAGCACGCGCCAGTCCCTGTGCAGTTGCCAAATCGTCCGCTTGTCCACGGGTATACAGCTCCTCCAGGTGTAAAACGGCCTGTCTGGTTTTTGCTCGATTGATACGCAGTTTCGACGTTGCGTTGCGCTTGATCGAAGTGTTCTACGCGGTACTTGATGACATTCTGAGCGTGTTGCGGATGCGATACTTGGACTCCTGGTGCCATCCATACGTCTGCATCCCAGAAGATCATACCGCCGTAGCAGTCTGAGCCCAACCCACATACGGGAATACTGTAGATGTCCAGCTTTGTATTGTTGTTGGCTGCAGCCACAGCATTGGGTCCGACCATATTCGATAGCAAGTAGAATGGGTTGGTTCGTGCCATGATATGCAATGTTCGTACGTCTGGATCTTCCGGGAGAGATCCGTTCGGTAGGTGGTAATCATCAACCGAGTCCGGTGTTAGTATAGACTCCCACTCTTCAATATGAGAATGCAACAGCTTGTAGTAACCCTCTTCGGCACCGGATTGTGAGGCGTCGCGTGCTACATTCTGCGGATCCGGGAAAGCATCAGTCGATGCAACTCCTATGAACTTGGTGATTTCGGTGGGACGGAAGGCGACAAGTTCGACCGGGAGAGACTGCGCAATGGTTGAGCCATTGCCGCCACTGAAGATGCCGCCGGCTACTTCACTACGAGCAGTAAGATTGACCCAATCGCTGCCACTCAGAGTCGAATATACATAAGCCTTTACGTCGGTGATGTTTCCCGGGCTGACAGCGGACCAGATCGTAGGCGTGTCTTCTTCAAACTTCTTCTCAACGAAGTCTGAGCGAACAGCACAGTCACCGTCAAGAACGTCGTACACCGTCACGTTGAGGTCGCGTGTCGCAGTCAGTCTTAGCCTGACTGCTGCTTTATTGACATAAAGCTTGTGCACAAACATCTGATAGTCCACGTCAACTGTCCCATCTCCGGAACCACCAGGCCGCCAATTGTATCGCCAGCTTGCAATTCCAGCTTTTACATCTAGACTCGATACGAAATCCGATATGTGGTCGGGGTTGACTGACGCATTCAGGAATTGACCGTTGGCTTCCACAACGATACCACTAGCATGTGGAATACCGGCAGTGAAGCTCTCCCACCCATACTGATACAGCCAAGGGTAATTCGTTCCGTTTGTTCGTGGCTGACTATTCCAGAAGCCTGCGATGGTCGAGAAAGCTTGTCGTCTGCTGAACAGCGGCCACCCACTTATAACGTCGCCGTCCACTGGCTCATCCACTTCGAAAAAAGGTCCTGCTGATGCTACATTGATGCCAAAGTAGCCATTTGCAAGCGTTAGGCGGGACTGGTAGTGGCCTTGATCCAGGGCATGTGTCGCTATAACCCAATTCTGGTCATCCCATGTTACATCCTTGAATTGTTCATGTTCGCTGCTGGTGGAGCATGAAACTAAGCGCGATGAAGCTAAAAGCGCAACGGTAGCTCGACGGAGGTTTGTCGATAGCATGTCCTGCTATCGAGAGAAGAGTAAGATCGTGATAACGGAGCAGCACCCGACGTGTTTAAGGCACGCCGGCCTTAAAGCAGTCCTAAAACAAGGTACAAAGCCATGCCGATCAAGCATTATTGGCACTAGACTTCTACGGGACGCCACCCGTTCGTCTCTCTTACCTTTTTCTACACCGCTAGGCACGGGCTAGCTGCTGCGATCGCTCGTCATACGCTCCTTTTGCGGGCGCTAGCTGAGTCGCCCAGCATGCTTGCGCGACAGCTTCATAGCCTCATTTGATGTTCATCAGGTAGCGAGAGAGTCTGGGAAGGATGTGGTTGAACAAAGGTTTGATGCGTCGTTGTGGTTCTTGGCAAATGATGAGGACGCGTCGATTTCGAGCACCACAGGCGATTAGAGCCGAAGCTGTCGGGATCGTGCGCATGTGACGTCACGGCTGACATCCCAACGAAGCCCTGGAGACTAAACTTGTCGCCTTATCGTTCATCGGATGCCAAATAGTGCTGATCGCATCAAACCAGCGATGTTCCCAGGAGCTGGTCTATCGCGAGGCTTAGGGCTGGCCGTCAGCTCGCGGTCAGGCCGCCCATTCTGTGAGTGGCTGAGTCGCGCCATCACGATGCGTAAGCACAGGGCATTCTCAGCTGGATGACAGCTTTCTCCACTCCACCCACCATGGCCCGGCGCATCGCGTCAAAGCTCAGAAAACGCGCCAGGAAGACTAAGAAAGAAATCTACCTCCCTCTCGATGCTGCGACGCGTGCAATCCGTGTGCTACACCTTCACCCTGGCGCCGGGGAGGATGACATTCGCGCAGAGCTCCAGGCCTCTTCCATTGACGATGTTCGAGGGCGCTATATCGCAGTTTCGTACACGTGGGGTTCCGAAGGCGTCGCTCGCCAGGTTCTGATAACGTGCAACGGGAAACTTCTTTCTGTTTCTGAGAATCTTGCCACGGCTCTGCGCAAACTTCGACAACCTGACCATGAGGTCCTGCTTTGGGCGGACGCGCTCTGTATTAACCAAGCAGATGCTTCAGAGAGAACAAGACAAGTTGGCTTGATGGGTGATATATACAGCAACAGTCGCGAGACGATCATATGGCTTGGCGAACCAACGCCTGGTGAAGATATTGGCTCCCGCTTTTTGAAGGGCAATGCTTCCGAAATAGCGTGGACAGGTGGTTCCAGAGACAGCGACCTGCGGGATGAGTTTATGCTCGATTTTGAGAACACGTGTAAAGTAGCACCGTTGGTCGCATTTGCAGACACACCCGCGGCGAACACAGGGCCGGATATTTTTGGTGCGTTTTGTTTAATCCAGGACTTCGCCGAAGACATTTCGTACCCTCTGCTGAAGTTGCTGGATCGCAACAAAGCCACTATATCGGAACGCATCGAATATCCTAGGAGACATGGCCTGATTGCGACAAACAGTCGTTGGCATGGGTCACAGTCTCTTAGGGTGTGGGACGGCCTCGCAAGATTAATGAATAGGGCTTGGGTGATTATCCACGTTCTCTTCATCTGGTCTGAACTGACAATAGAACTGGCAGTGGCAGCGCATTTGGGTCATCCAAGAGACCGTACTCTCGAGAAACGCCACGGTACATTACGGCATGCTTTCAGCCCCCTGGTCAATGTTCGCTAGCGCCGCCATTAATTATGTCCAGCGGCGTCACACGTTGTGCCTTGATCTGGCTGGGACGCTCTATGGGCAAGACACACTGGATCAGTTCAGCAACTTCGTGCTTCGAATCGAAGAGACAAGACTTTGTCACGAGAGTAGCTCCGAAAACGCAACGTTGCTGGATCTGCTTTGGAAGTTTCGACCCCTACAGGCGACTGACAAACGAGACAAAGTTTTTGCTCTCCTCGGATTGACTACGGACTGGCAAGGTTTGCCAGCGTTGATCCCCGATTACAATAGCGATGCGACGAAAATATTCACTCGAACGACTTGGGGCAACCTACGACGAACAGGATCGCTCTCAGTCCTTGCAGGAGATCTTGAAGCTGTCCTGAATCGCAGACGTCTTGAAGGTCTTCCTTCTTGGGTAATGGACTGGTCGCTACCATGCCTTCCTGTTGAAATAGAAAGAGTTGGCTCATTGAACATGTACAACGCAAGTGGTAACCGTGAAGGCCCGGTGCGGTACCATCCGGAGAACAATGCACTAGAGCTTGAGGCTGTGTACATCGACTATGTGTCCACCATTGGCGAGGTCAGCCGACATACACAGATCAGCGATACATGCGCCGTCATAAAGTCCTGGAAATTGCTCACCAATCACTTCGCGCAAAACCTAAAGACATATCCTACTGGCGAGCTATATCAGGATGTCTTTTGGCGGGCATTGATCGGAGATCTGATACGTACGGATGCTTCTCCAAACACGCGCGGGGCGAAGAGCTCTTATCGCCGAGCTACGAAAGACGATTATGAGTCCTATAGGGCGTGGAGTATGTGGTCTCGATGCATCTCACGAGACACGTTCTCTCGAACAGCTTCGTTTTCGCAGCGCGACCTTGATGAAGGCATATCTGGGGTACATCACGCTCTCAAAACTGCGACAGCGTCCCGACGTTTTTTTCTTACCAAATCTGGATACATGGGTATTGGCCCAAGAACAACCGTCGTGGGCGATAGAGTGCATGTTTTCAAGGGCGGAAATGTGCCGTTCATCGTCCGGAAAGATGGATTAGTCACTGCGGATGGTGATAGAGATATTTCAGACCCTAGCGATACGCCAGTGGGTGATAGCTTTCGCTTGATAGGCGACTGCTTTGTTTACGGATTGATGGACGGCGAGGCCTTCACGCAAAAATCCCGGCATGCTGGGAAAATCAATTTAGTTTGACCATCCGGTTCGACACTTTCTCGAGATCGGCCATAACTAGCAGCAGAACTCAATTCGCATACCAAACTGATAATATATGTACAGGAGAACGAAACAAAACCATTTCACCAGACCTCACAGTCATCACCCTACTGCGGAAGTTTAAACATGTATCCATGCGCGGGGTACCGACATCTCACGAACGTAGTAGCCTACCACTTGCGCTCTACCTTCAACTTCCTCCACCAATCCCTCAGCATCCAAGCATCGAACTCGGTGATCTCCATGGCGCTACCGGCCATCATAATGAAGTTGGTCTGGCCCTGCGGCACCCAGTCGTAAAAGTCTGACACGGATTTAGCACGAATCATGACGAAATACATATAGAGCATACCTAGAAGACCGAAGCCGTGGCCCATCTCGTGGAGCAGGATGTGAATATTTTCCTGGTCAATGTTGTTCAGGAAGTAGTCCGGACCAATCTCCTCTCCCCAGTTGTATCCATAGCCGCCCATCTGACCCTCAAGACTTTTATCAAGCCATAGGCTGATGTCGTAGCGGCTGGCCTCACCACCGGGGCACTGGCTCATATCGCCATCCAAATGAGCGGCGCGATAGCAGCGAGTATCGCACTCGGGTACGCCGTCACCATCGGTGGTGGTGTAGATGTCCAGACCGTTGACATCACCTTCGATGAGGTTCTTGTCCTTGACAGCGTAGCCGACAACGTTAACATTAAGCTCAGTAAGCGGGAATCCTTCGAATCCAACGAGCACGTCGAACCACTTCTGCATCGAGCGCTGCAAAGCTTTGACGGTGGATGCGCGCGCACTCGCAGTGCTTTTACCCGAGTGGTTCCAGCGGACACAGTAGTTGATACTCCCGTTGTTGGCCATCATCTGATCAATGATCCAGTTCTTGTCTTGAAGACCTTGGGGATTCTCCTTCATGGTCTGCTTCCATACCTGGTCTAGACCGGTGACCATATCGGAGGGCGGGTTCCATGTCGTCGCTTTGGGGATTGGTGCGGGTGAGGTAGGGTCTTCCGCGCGGACGAAGACGCTGCGCTGTTCGAGCGAGCAAAAGCGACGGTCGATGTGCTTGATGGTTGGGTGTGCCAGCGCACCCAGACCGAAAGCTGAAAATGCGATAATAGAATTGAAGTTCACCATGGCGGTGGTATAAACGAGTGACAATGGAGATACAAAAATAAACAGAGAGCGAAACAAAATGAATGTAGATGGTCGGTTTCTCTGTTCACCAAACAGCAGCTCATCACGCCTGTTATACTACCTAGGCATGAACATCGTACAACCTTTTGTACGGAATACGCGTATATGATGGTTGACCCTGAAGCGAGCAGGAAGTGGTGGGTCATGTCGGACATTGCGAACCGAAGTAGGATTGTTCGCAATCATCTATCGCGTAATGCAGACTCCACGTTTGCGGGAACAACTACTACGTCTATTTCGTGAATAGTAAACACATGAGGCTGGGTGTTTCATGAAGAATCAACTTGTCGTGTGTTTGGATTAGAGGACCTCGGGAAGGTGCGGGTGGGGCTGCTGGCACGTGCGGACTCAAATTTCTCCGTGAGATGTGAGACGCGACGAATCTACATCGACGTTGTGTTCCTGGTGAACATCCTCGAGCCCATACGGCATGCGCTTCGTTTGCATGGCGAGTTGATCTAGTACTATTGAATAAACATTTTTCCTCACACGTAGTATCTGTTTAGGTACATTCGTCACATGCGGCTCATTTCCATTATCGGTATATTCGCACACTCGGTGTATTCATAAAATCGGTGCATTACAAGACGAGTATGGGCACGAAGTCTGCACATGTATCGCGGTACCTAGGTATGTTTGACAGGTTGGTGCACTTGGCGTAGTAGAAGCAAGCAGGCGCAAGGCTGTTTTCGCCGCGATTTACGATAGATAACCCAAGTTTGGTAAAAGTTGAAGGGCATGGCGAGAACTGCCGTACCGTGTAGACTCGACGTCTAGCTCGAACAACTGTCTCTCTGCTGTCGATCAAGATGGAGATACACACCGAGCGCGTTGGCATAAGTACTGCTTCAAGCGGCTGTAGGTGTAGGAGAAACTGCCAAAGTTACCCATCTTCCATTCCAAAGGAGAACAAACACCATATCGAACATGACACTCGCCCAAGATATCCTCGCTCTTGCCAGTAAGGGGCCGGCAGGTCTCGAGGAGGCTGACCGGCTCGCCTTACTGCAAGCCTCCGAGAAGCTCACACAAGCCCTGGAAACACCCATGGACAAGTTTCTGCGTCATTTCTTCGTGCGTCTTTTCGATATTGATAACCATTTCTCCATGCAGCATACATAATCACTTCACCGTAACACATGGCTAATGATGCTAGGCAATCTATGACCCAATTGTCATCATTCTCGCCGTTGACCTCAACCTTGTCGATATGGCCATAGCGAACAATGGGCCCATTACCGCCGCCGAGCTGGCAGAGAAGAGCAGAGCAGACCTAAGATTAATCAGTAAGCTTTCTTCCATTCAAAACATCACAAAGGATCGCTTACTAATCCCGTCAAGACCGAATTCTCAAGATGCTCGTACCCGAAGTCTTCACCTCGACATCAGACTCTCCACAGCGCTACACCCCAACCGCTTTCGGCCGTGCCATAGCAAAGGGCGCGCCTCTTCGCAGCGCAATCATCCACTTCCATTACCACTTCCGTTCGGCCGTCAAGTTCCCCGATTACTTCGCTGCAAACGGGTACAAGCACCCCGTAGACGCGCGGGATAGCCCCTTCTGCTTTGCCTATGGTTGCAAAGGCGAGACCTACTTTGACTTTATGAACAAGCCGGAGAACGTGAAGATGTTCGACGCATTTAACGAAACGATGACGCTGGTGAAGCCAGGTGAGCACAACAAATTTGTGCAATCGTACCCGGTCAAGGAGCGCCTCGCCATTACCGAACCCTCGCGCCCTCTGTTCGTCGATGTTGGCGGCGGCGTAGGCCATCAAGTAGTAAAGTTTTGCGAGCGTGCAGAAGGGCTACCGGGTGTGCGCATGCTGTTGGATCTTCCGAGCGTTATCGCGCAGGCTAAAGGTCTGCCTGATGGCGTTGTAACCGTCGGACAGAGTTTCTTCGATCCCTTCCCACCTGTTGTCAAGGGCGCCAAGGCTTTCTACCTGCGCATGCTTCTACACGACTGGCCGGAGATGCAGGCCCTTACCATTCTTACAAACATTGTCAACTCAATGGCTGAGGATAGTGTGGTGCTAATTCACGAGGTCATTCTGCCAGAGACGGAGACGGAGGTTGTGCATTTCGATGCCAAGATGGACTGGCAGATGATGAACTTGGGCTCGTCGGAACGAACAGAGGCGCAGTGGAAGGACTTGTTTGGGAAGGCTGGGTTGGAGATAAGAGGTCTGTGGTGGGAAGAGGAGGGTACCAAGGGTAAGAAAGCGTTGATGGAGCTTGGGCTGAAGAAATGAGAAAGTACGCGTTTATCAAATTGAACAGTTAACTTCATGCACGGAATACAGGAGAAGTGTTGAACCTTTCAGGAGCAGCCACTGGGCATGCACAGCGTTCTTCGAACGAATGACGCGTCGCAGATGCCCAGGCTGGAGGACTTCGCGTGATGGTCCTAGCTCAGCCCCACTTCAGCTGCCTTCTGGTGGTCCAGACATGCACTCCTCACAGCATCCTCGCTTCGCTGCTTGTTTGGATGCTGGCATGGCTACACCAATGGCACCTGCAGCTCTGAGTAACATCTCAAGCCTGCAAAACGCCTGTGTCCAGGTGCTGCCTCGTCCGAACCCCGCACGCCGCCCGTCCTTTTCATCGCAATACATCTCTATCCACGGTTGCTCACGTATCATCACCAAAGCCGTATCGTCCCTCGATCACGCTCGGAAACCTCATACTAGCCATACTGCAGCATCATTTCAGCATATATCGCGTCGTATCAACGCGCTAGACTGACGCGTTCATCTCGCGTTTGGAGTATTGTACCCACTACTGTAGTATACCCGGGTCGTACTCGCACGATACCGTACTGACACGATGTAGCGACAAGGTCTATTGTATACGTTACAAGTATATTCTTACCGTTCGCAAGCATGGGCGATCTAGCGCCGCCGAAGAAATGGAGATGGCAGGCTTACGCAGATGCGCCTCTAAACCGGCTGAAAGGAAGCCAGGAGTTCAGGCTGCTCGAACTACAAGCGAGCGAGCTCTCCGGACCTATCAAGTGCGCCCTCCGTACCTACTCGTTCGATTCCGCTCCGCCGGCATACACTGCACTATCCTATACCTGGGGTTCGGCGGACAATTGTAACGCCATCGAACTCAATGGTGTGCCCTTCACCGTCGGCTACAATCTGTGGTCATTCTTAGACGAGATGCGCTCGCAAGAGCAGTATCAATTATACTGGATTGATGCTATCTGCATCAACCAACGTAATGTACTGGAACGCAATCATCAAGTCCAAAATATGCGGCAGATCTATAGTAATGCCGCTTCGGTGTCCATTTGGTTGGGCAGACTCGACCAATCCCCGCATTGTGGCGTGGGCATGGAGTTCCTTGCAACAGGAGAAAAGGCCGAATTCTGCACCTACGACCAGGGCAAGGGTATCCTTGGGCTGTGCTCCAGGAACTACTGGACCAGAGTCTGGATCATCCAAGAGATCATGCTAGCCAAGGAGTGTACGATATACTATTGCAATCTGCGTGCCAATCTGTCGACTTTGTACAACTTGATTGGCGAAGTAAGAGACTTCTATACTCTCGAGCATCCTGAGGGGAAGCCTCAAGTACGTCTACCTCGTCTGCTTCTCGAAACACCGGCAGCTACCATAGTCTTGACGAAGTTTATGGATCGATTTCGACTAGGCGTTCGAAAAACCGTACCTCTGATGCGACTCTTGGAAATATACCGACACCAAATGGCTACAAACATCCTCGACAAAGTCTACGCGTTGCATGGGCTGACACCCGACTCCGAAGCTATGGAAGTTGAATATGAAATTTCCCCTGCACAACTGGCTGTCAAGTTGTTATGTTACGTCTGTCTCAAGTTCGATACAAGGGGGATTGATTTCGTCGAGAGAAGGAAACAGCTCATGCGTTTTGGCGAAATGGTCGCACAGATCCTGGATGTCGCGTGGTCTCCCGATGACATAAGAATGGCAATCACCGTCATCGACGATTGATATGTGTTTCAATCAAACACAGTAGATACAGGCTGTTGATACCGTCGCCTACGAGCTACCCCCAACTTTCGAAATTCACGGAATGCAGGTATATTGTACCACTTCATTGTCTATCTCGCGATTGATTGGGGGGACGTTGCTCTGTTACTACCGCGGGTCTACTGATCTATTGATTACACTTCCACTAAACGAATGTAAAACATGCTGAGACTAATTCATAGCGCCTCGAAATCGTCGAACCATTTGCCGCCCTTGAATTTGCCCTTTACCACATCGATGTTGAACATACATTGCGGCCAATCACCACCATATGGGGTGTTCTGGATATCGACTTCGCGCTCGCCATCTTGACGGGCTCTCTTACACTCGATTGCATTCGAGTAGACATCCATCAGATTGAATTCGTATTTTCCAGTCATCGTGTCCACCACCGTGTTGTCGAGCGGAGAGATCTTGTAGCTATTCGGATTTCCAAACTCATGTTCGTACTCGGGGGTGTGGTAGAGGCCCATACAAAGGCCATCGGTCCATAGGTTGGAGTTTTTTCCAGTCACGCAAAGCTCTTCTGTAGTTTCGACGTTGATGAAGACAAGGTAGCCTAACTCGCTCAAGAGACGGGTACCAAGTGCTTGTTGCTACTACGTATCAGCCAAAACGTTGGGATCAATACATGAGACTTGACTAACGTACCAATAGTTTGTTGCCAACGTTGATGTAATCCTTCCATACGGCATCGACACTCTCAATGACGAACTTGCCCTCGTTGAAAGTACGTCCCACTGGCGATTGGAAGTAGTTACGATCACCAGATTGTCCCGCTTCGGGAAGTTTGCTCTGATCGCCTTCTCCAAAAAGGTTTCGTGCCATATCGGCAATCGCGATCCTGCTCTGGTTGAAGTAATCAGCCAGCATCGTCTCCATTGTTGCCCCGGGATCGCTTGGCTGGTACGTAGAGGCAGCTATTCCAAACCCGCCACTAATCACCGCAAGGGCTCCGCCGTAAGGTCCTGCCCGAGTTGCGAGATCTGCGCTTCGAAGTCCCGCCATCCCGAAGACACCAGATGCTGATGCGAAAGCACCGTTTGCAACTCCGGCCGGATTGATTTTGGAGTTCTCGACACCGAAGTCTGTCTTGAGTTGATCAAGGCTGAGCGAGTTCAGAAGAACGATGCTCTCAAGTTCTGTGTGTAGAGTCTTGAGGACAGTATGCGCCTTGGAAACAGAACGCATGATCCAATAGTACTCCGGTCGATCGCGCGTGAAGAACTCATCTGTCACTGTAAGCTTTTGAAGATTAGTGTTGAGGGTAAAGTATACGGCAATCGGCAGCATGGCCACATGTTCCGTCAAGAGTAGCGCAGTCCCAAGAATCCGACTGTTGCTTATCAAAGACAGCTTGGTCCATGTTGCGAACCCAATTGTCGTACGAACCCAAGGCAATGATGTCGAGTGTGGTGTCGGCGCCCGTCACACGCCAGATGTCCTTGGCGACATCAGCGTTACCGTCGTCGATGTCGTGCCCACAGATCTCGCCAACGTTCTTGCGATCGTCCAGACCCTCTTGTCTGGCCTTGAGGTTGGCGAAGGTGTCTTCAAGCTCAGGTGAGAGTAATGGACTGGCGAAGGCTATTGAAGCGCATAGCATGGAAAAGGCGATTTGAAGTTTCGTCATCATGCAGGAAGATGGAGGAATACTAAATGGAAGGTTTTATAGGCTGCTGGCTCGGTAAAAGGGATGAAGCAAGTGAGGAGGAAGTTGGAAGGTGATGGATAGTCGTGATAGCACAGTATATGTTCAGCATAAAGCAGTTATATACTTTTCGTGACGTTCTGATGATCGAGAGCTCAAGTAAACCTTGGAAGTGTGTGCTCGGAATTCTCAACATCATACAGCATAGCCACGCTGACGAGCACTTCCGCCCTCTATCTCGGTTTGCACTTTGCCTGACATTCTGACTGATGTTCCGCCTTGTGTTTAGTCTCATGTTGCGCGTCCCATGCTGACTCACATTTCGCCTGCGATTCGGACCCATTCTCTGCCTTATAGTGCGACCGGTATCTCACTTTCTATTTTGACTTTGCTGTGTCTTATGACGAAAGTTGATGTTGGGTGGTCTATTTTGAGCACGAATGGCAACTCGACAACTACGTCCCATCATGGCGTCTCAACCCTCTCCGCCCCAGCAAACCTCCCTGTCCTATGCACCAACCTTCCCTTCACCCACACAGCCACCGTATTCCGATCATCCCCACTATACACCCACTTCTCCACCAAATCCGCCCAACTCTCCCACCCAAACACATCAACCGGCCCCTCTTCAAACGCCCCATCCCGACAACCATCCTCACCAACGACCCCCAAACTAATCATCTGCGCATCCCACTCTTTGCCAACCTCAAACCCGCCAACTTTATCCTGCATGCCCACCACCGCCGCACCTCCCCTCGTAGCAAGAAACAGCGCCTCCTCTGTTGAAAGCTTCGCTTTGTCTTTCGAAGTCTGGATACACAGATGCCGCGACACCCAAATCGCCTGCCGCACATTCTCCAATACCGACGGCGAGTTTCCGCCCGAGACATCCGTTCCAAGACCGATCGTGTGTCCTTCATCCAGTAGATCGCGAATCGGCGCACACCCCGATGTAATCGCGGTATTTGACGCGGGACAATGCGATATCTTGCTCTTGCGCTGTAGAACTAACTTGCGTTCTTCGGATGTGAGGTGGACGGCGTGGGCGAGAATGGTTTTGTCTGTTAACAGGCCGTGGGTGTCGTATACATCTGCGTAGCTTTTGCTATCAGGGAATAATTCTTTGACGAGTTCGATTTCGCCTTTGTTCTCCGAGATGTGTGTCTGAACATGCGTATCTGTTTCCTTCGCCAATCTCCCCATAGCAGTCAGGCAATCGGGTGTACAGCTCGGCGCAAATCGGGGTGTGATGATTGGTTTTACGATTTCGCCTTTCGGGTCGATGGAGCGGATGTAGTCGATACTGGCTTTTGAATCTGCGTAGCTTGTTTCTGTGCTTGAGTCTCTGTAGTACTCCGGGCTTAGATCGCTGTTCATGCATACGCGGCCTACTAGTGCTCTTTGACCGCGCGCTAGACAGATGTCTGCGAGGGCGTTGGTGGCGGGGACGTGGATGGTGGCGTAGTAGGCGGCTGTTGTTGTGCCGTGGGATAGGGTTCGTGAGACGAAGTTTTGGTAGACGCGGTGGGCGAGGGGGAGTTTGGAGAAGGAGGATTCCATGGGGAATGTGTATTTTTGCAGCCAGTCTAGTAATGTGGTTTTGCCGAAGAGACCTGTGTTGGGGTGTTGGGGGGCGTGGACGTGGGTGTCTATGAAGCCGGGGAAGAAGAAGCCAGTGCCGGTTATCTCGACGATCTTCGCGTCTGTCCATGAGTCGCCTTTCTGTTGGATGATATTGGGCAGATCGCCTTCTTGGATATCTTTTTCGACATGACGGATTATGCCGTCAGAGTCTACGAAGATGGCGCCGCGTTCCTGTATTTCCAGTGTTGAGAGCGATTCGCTGTGCACGAAGGGGCCGACGTAAACTGTATTCGATATGGGTGATGAGGCTGCCATGATGATGTACGTATGTTGTTTCCGTCAAAATTCCCCCTTTTTAAGTTCGAGTTGCGCGTTTGTATTCGGTGGATGTGAAGAAGTGTTCTAGCCGCGGCAATAGATCGGAGCAGGTACCGAGACGCAGCCTCTAGTGTAGAACTTCGCGAACAGGGCGGTTGTCGAAATGAACTTGTACTTCTCACAACCTGTGAATGTCGGAGATTTGGCAAAACGAACAAAAAGACAATCAAGACAAGAGCAATATAAATCGAGTGGCACTGGCGACCTTTATCAGTTGCCAGACGTAAGAACGGCTAGATCCGGTTAGCCACTCGCTAATGCCTAGCACGTGGGGAGCGGAGCGGAGCCCCCAGGGCTATCGGCGTACTCCGATGCCAAATCATCAGAAGAAACGAGGTGGGCGTTTCACTCCCACAGAGTTGACGAGTGAAAAAGGAAAGAAAGGGACGGGTAGGTGGTAATGAAAATAGGATTTGGAGGTTGCATCTCGCAATGCGCGGCTAGCCTATCGCTACAATCGCCTATTTCGTTTCATCAAACTTGACCCCAGGCTTTCCTTTTTGGCAACGCCGGGATATCCATAAACCGTGCCTAAACTCCACAAAATGGCTGCGTTGCAAAAGTAACACAAGGCCTTGCTTATCAAAGCCGGCTTTCGTAATCCAAGTACCAAGATATCAGATTATAGACTGTAATCGTGGATACCCTGTGGACCCTGGTCGTTGTAATCGGGACGGGTCATGTAACCCTTACTTTGGCCCTGATCGACAACGAAGATGACCTTGGCTGCGACCTGAGCGCCCAAGAAGGCTGACTCATCAAAACCAACGTCCTTGAACTCGGGGAAGTACTCAGGCGGCTTGATAAACTTGATTGATGTGGGTGTTTGGCCGTGCGATGAGTGGGTGTTACCTCCCATGCCAGGCATGCCTCCGTGTGGCATCATATGTTGTGTCTGAGCAGTTGTAGCTGCAAGGAGGAGCGGGTTGACTTGGGAGCCGCCGTGCGGGCCAAGTTGGGGCTGTGGTGTGTTCGCGCCGGTTCCCATGGGCGTTGATACGTTGGATGGGATCTCGGATGTGAAGATTGTGGCGGAGGAGGGCGAGACCAAATACTTAGTCTGGATGGTTTGGAGGAGCGATTCTTTGAAGCCTGTATAGATGTCAGTAGATGCACGATGAATGCTGAAACGTGGTAGACGACTTACCTCGTAGCTTTGAACCGTTACCGCAGACGATGAGCTGTTCCCATAGATCACTTCGCTTGCCAACCTCGTCGATGGACGATATAGCTCTGTGCACAGCGTCTGCAATCTTCTCCAGCGTACCATCACCATCTGCCATGAAACGCTCGGTGCCAACCTCGATCTCACGTCTTATCGATCCTGTGCGTTTGCCGGTAGCACCAGATTCGCTGGTGCCGTTCGCTTCAGTCGCGGATGTAGGCTCGCCGTTTTCTCCATTTTCTTGTCCCTTCCTGTTTGGCCCTTCGTCCAGAGCGCCCTTCGCGTCTGCCATCTCCTGGGTATTGAGGTTCATGTTCTTCAAAGTGTCCAGAAGCGCGTGATCTTCGTAGAGGAATGTAGCCTTCTCCAGTCGGGAGTTGGGTAACCTGACCGGCTTGTTGGCTGCTGGAGCCGGACCACCCTTCTTCTTCGCATTGGCCTTTTCCTGCTTCTCCTTCTCCTTCTTAGCAAGGTACTCAGACATCTTGCCGCCAGCGACGATGCTTGCGACATCCAAAACACCTTCACTCTCTTCAAGACTCGCGTCTTCGCCGACCTCCGTATCGATACCAGGCCCTCGTGGCACGTTTCCGATGGAGGCGGCTGCTGCTGCGCCAGGACCGGTCGCGCCCGTTGATGCGAGCGCTGCAGGGTTGGTCGCTGCATCCTTGGTAGCCGCATCTCCTGGCCCTGGTAGCGGAACTCCTGGGGGCAGAAGTTCGCAGATGGGCGATCTCTTCAGTTGTTCACACATGTCGCGGTTGAGACCCTTGGACTTGAGCTTAGACAAGAGCCCTTGGGTAAAGGCCTCGCCTCCACATCCTTCCAGTGAGATGACGCGACCCTGGGTGTGCGGGATGAACTCGCTGACGGCGGTGATGTCTGCCTTGTCTTTGCCCACGTCTATCACTGTTGCCGTGTGTACACCGTATGCCCATGTTGTTGCCAATGCCGCGTCCATGAGCCCAAAAGCAGGCACCTTGAACTTCTCGAAGAAAAACTGGGTGAGCTTCTCGTGCTCTCGCGGGGTCCATGCCGGTTGCGTAATGAGGAGGATCGGCGTGTGGAAGGGCGGGTTCAGAGAGTTGTAGGTGTGCGTGATGAGGGCGAAGAAGCATGGCCAGTCAACGATGCGGCCTTGCTGAATGGGCCATATCGCGCCTTCTTCCGAAACGCGGTCTTCCTCCCACACTACATCATCGTCGCCCTCGGTGGGCTTCTTCTCTTCCTGCGATTCGTCTGTGGGGTCGCCATTCGTCGCGGTCGGCTGATCTTGCTTTCTCCGGATCTTGTAGGGCTCGAATTCACCTTCCTTCTCTGCGGGGAACATGCGCGATCTCACGCGAAGACGCGCGGGCGTGAAAGACTCGGGGAGCCCCAGCTGCGCGACTGTCGTCTCGGAGCCCGGCGCAATGATCTAAGGCGGTTAGCGCATATGCCGAGGGTCGAGTGCACGTGAGACTCACGATTATCTGGTCATCTTTGAAGGGCGGCATGGTGGCGCAATGGGTGATGTTTACAAGCTCCGGCGCGCGAGTGAGAGCTCCAGGCCGCGGTGGAGTTTCGCGACTTCCGCGCTAATCGATGCACGGGCCCAGCCTTTCACAAGCTGGCAGTGGCACCCCACATGCAAGCGCCCCCAGTACATACCCGCGGATTTCAACGTGCCCGCTGCACGGCACATCATGGGATTCCTGTCTTTACCGCCCTAGATTAGCAACTCTAGAAACGTCTAGAAATATTGACGCGTGACGGTCCGAATTCGGCACCGATCTTTCCTCGCCCACCATGGCCACCATGGCAGTCCCGGGAACTGCCACTTCTCGGTCACTGGCAGAGGCTTCCAAAGCAGCAGTGTATAACACAGCAGAGGCCCTCTCCAACTCTGTACTCGGCATGAAACCTGCTGATACCACGCCGTCGACCAGCTTTGGTCTATTGGGCCGTGTCATTCTGTCCATCTTCAGCGTACTGCCGACCGTCTTGTACTGGATTACCTATACCCTGCCGACATGGCTGTTCACGCTCTTCTCTATGAGCCTGACCTTCACCATGAACTTCACAACGCTGTACGTTGTCGATCCCCTACACGTATCTTGGCTAAACGTTTGTAGGATGCTCGTCGTCGTCTTTGTCGTGTCTACCGTCAGTTACTTCGTGAGGTACCGATACATGACTATGTACGCACGACTACCGCCTGAACCGCAGCGTGAAGAACCACAGGTCGAAGTCTTTCCCGACAGCGCCGAAAATGACTCCAAGCGCGGCTTGTCCAACTACTTGGATGAATTCTTGAGCGCAATCAAAGTTTTCGGTTACTTGGAGCGCCCAGTCTTCCATGAACTAACACGCACTATGCAGACCCGTCGGTTGGTGGCTGGCGAGACAATTCTCTTGGAGGAAGAGAAAGGCTTTTGTCTGGTAGTAGATGGCTTGGTCCAGATCTTTGTCAAGTCAAACCGGAATGATTCAGACTCCGATGAGGATGACATGGGAGGGGAGTCATCCGGCGACGGTGCCAACCAGGGCCACCGGCAGGGCTATCAACTTCTTACTGAAGTCAAGAACGGAGCCCCAATGTCTTCGTTATTCTCCATTCTCTCTCTGTTCACAGAAGATGTGAAGCTGCGTCATGACGAAGATGAGGACACGCGTCCAAGCTTCCCAGGATCGCCTCAGCAGGATGTAAGGCCATCTATGTCACGGAACAGTAGCTTTGCATTCGACGATTCAAGACCGCACACACCAAACCAAGTCCCTGAGGCCAAGTTCGGGCATCGAAGAACATCAACTCTGAACAGTCCAACAGCAGGTGGGCGCCTTCAAGCCGTGCCGCCTCTGTCGCTGGATCTAGACGGACTTGGTGATGAGCGACTCAAGCACAGCAAAACTCGAGGATCACCTTCGCGCCCTGCGAAGCCTAAATCTGCCCACCCAGACATTGTCGCGCGTGCGACCGTAGACACAACCATCGCTATAATCCCAGCCACTGCATTTCGTCGACTGACGCGCATATACCCCAAAGCAACGGCGCACATTGTTCAGGTCATCCTTACGCGCCTTCAAAGAGTTACGCTCGCAACCAGCCATGCTTATCTCAGTTTGACGAATGAGGTTCTCCGCACGGAGAAGCTCATGAATAAGTATACTACCTACGATCTTCCTGGCTTTCTGCGTGACGCTCCGCTCGAGCGACTAAAGGAAAAGTTTGCGAAGGAGACGGAGCGCATTGGCTCAGACGAGGGCATGAAAGGCATCGCGTTGCACAACCCCGGCGCCGGCCGCCGACGAAGGTCCAGCGTATCCCTTAGGAGAGGAACCGCTGCGCAAGCCCGCCTTGCCGCCGCTCGTGGGGCCAATGCGAACGCAAATAATGAAGCATTACCCAAAATCACTTCCCCAGATCAAGGACCACGCAACGACCGAATCAGCGCAGGTGACCTGTTGACCAATTCGCAAATGGCACGGGGAACTGGTCGCAGCGGCCGCAGCAGCTTCTCTCAGCCGTACCAACATCAACAGGAACGTCGAGACAACCGAACACCATTGGACGCCAGCAATTTCAACCCTTTCGCATCTCCGTCGCTGCGCCCAAAAACATTGCACCGGCAAGAATCTATTGATGAAGCCACTGTGTTCAGGGAGTCTATACTGGGATGTATGTTCAAGGCTATCGGACTCATCAACCCGGAGAACCCCATGCCCAAGCCAACCGCGTCAGTGGAGCAGTCACCTCAACTTGTTTCTTTCGACGCCAGGAGACAGAAGGCTGTGTTCACGAATGCATTTGGCTTCATGGACCCATACGCGGGCTCCAAGGATGGAGACACGGAGTCTATAGCATCAGCCTCTGGCATGTCCAGCATGAGCGCTGCCGGTCCACACAACATCCTGGAAGAGATTGTCAATGATGTGGAAATCGTCTTCTTCCCCAAAGACTCTGTGTTGGTGGAACAGGGAGAAAGGAATCCTGGCCTGTACTACGTGATTGATGGGTTCTTGGACGTAAGCGTGCCTGTGGAGGAAGACGCACCTGAATCCAACGTACTAGGAACCCTTCCCAATGGGCCGGGCTATACAGAAGATGACCTCTTCGGCCCGCCATCCCGCCCGCCTGGATCAAGCACCCCTTCGCGAACTGCTGCCGATGGTACCAAGAAGAAGCGCACAAGAAGGAGTCTATTCATGACCAAGCCTGGCGGACTAGCTGGCTATCTTGGAGCAGTGTCATCGAACCGATCTTTCGTCGATGTCACAGCCAAGACCGATGTCTACGTAGGTTTCCTGCCTCGCTCAGCCATTGAGCGGATCGTCGAACGGTACCCGGTGGTATTGCTCACAATCGCGAAACGCCTCACAACACTCCTACCACGGCTTATTCAGCATATTGACTTCGCTCTGGAGTGGGTTCAAGTCAATGCAGGCCAAGTGATCTACAACCAAGGTGATGAGAGCGATGCTATTTACATCGTCTTGAACGGAAGATTGCGCGCCATCCGCGACGCCGAGAACAGCGCAGTAAAGGTCATTGGTGAATACGGTCAAGGTGACAGCGTCGGCGAACTCGAAGTCCTCACAGAATCATCACGACCGGGCTCATTGCATGCCATTCGAGATACCGAGCTTGCGAAGTTTCCGAAGACGCTATTTAACAGTCTAGCACTGGAACATCCTGGCATCACGATCAAGATCTCAAAGATCATCGCCTCCCGCATGCGAGCTTTGGTTGATGACCCACTTCATGAACAGAGTAAGGAGCGTGGAACGAAGGCCACTCGCGCGAATGTATCTTCAACAGTCAATTTGCGCACTGTCGCTGTACTTCCAGTGACAGCTGGAATTCCGGTAGTGGACTTCGGAAGCCGACTGGTGAATGCGCTCACCCAAATCGGCATGCCGCAAGGTGTGGTGTCTCTCAACCAGGCCGCCATTCTCAACCATCTTGGACGACACGCCTTCAGCCGCATGGGAAAACTTAAGCTATCGCAATACCTCGCCGATTTAGAAGAGAGATATGGTATGGTCATCTATGTCGCTGACACGCCAGTCAAATCGCCATGGACCCAGACCTGCATCAACCAGGCCGATTGCATACTCCTCGTGGGTCTAGCTGAGTCGTCCCCGAATATCGGAGAGTACGAGCGGTTCCTTTTGACGACGAAAACGACTGCACGCAAAGAGCTAGTACTTTTGCATTCGGAAAGATACTGCCCGTCGGGTCTGACGCGGAAGTGGCTGCGCAACCGCCCTTGGATCAATGGCAGTCATCATCACATCCAAATGTCGTTCCGCGCAACCTCGGAGCCAGTTCATCACGCTGGACGACGCTTTGGAAACGCGCTCAAACAACGAGTGCAAGTCATCCAGGCTGAGATTCAGAAGTACACGTCAAGGAAGGTCCGCCAGACGCCCCTCTACTCAGCAGACACACCATTCAAGGGTGACTTCCATCGCCTCGCACGACGTCTGTGCGGTCGCTCAGTCGGTCTCGTATTGGGCGGTGGCGGTGCTCGTGGTATATCGCAAATCGGTATCATCCGCGCACTCGAAGAAGCTGGCATTCCGATCGACATCGTTGGCGGTACATCTATTGGTAGCTTCATAGGTGCATTGTATGCCTGGGATGCAGACGTCGTTCCCATGTATGGTCGCGCGAAGAAGTTTGCCGGTCGAATGGGCAGTATGTGGAGGTTTGCGCTGGATCTCACATACCCTTCGTAAGCTTTCTCTTCTCGACATAAAGTTCAACGCTGACTACAAATAGTGCTTCCTACACCACCGGCCACGAATTCAACCGCGGTATCTTCAAAACATTCGGAAACTCCCAGATGGAAGATTTCTGGCTCGAGTTCTACTGCAACACCACCAACATCAGCAAGTCGCGTTCGGAAATCCACACGAGTGGATACGTATGGCGCTACGTCCGCGCATCCATGTCACTTGCTGGTTTACTTCCTCCACTGTGTGACAACGGCAGCATGCTCTTGGATGGTGGGTACATCGACAACCTGACTGTCACGCACATGAAGAGTCTCGGCGCAGACGTCATCTTCGCGGTCGACGTTGGCAGTCTCGACGATAACGCGCCGCAGTCTTTCGGTGACTCATTGAGTGGTTTCTGGGCGACGTTCAATCGGTGGAATCCATTCTCTAGCTTCCCCAACCCCCCGACGTTATCGGAGATCCAGTCGCGCCTCGCATATGTGTCTAGTATCGATGCGCTGGAGCGGGCGAAGAATACGCCGGGATGCAGGTACATGCGGCCGCCAATCGATCCGTATGGCACGCTTGACTTTGCGAAATTCGAAGAGATCTACGAGGTGGGGTACAAATACGGTAAGCGAAGACGCAATCTTTGACTTCGAAAATGTTTTGCTAATGCGATGCACAGGCAAAGAGTACCTAGCGCAGCTCCGCGAGCAAGGAATCCTGCCCGTGACCGAAGAGACGGAGAAAGAAAAGAATCTCCGACGGACAATGGCACCGCGACGGGCGAGCATCTAGTCTGGTTGAACCGTGCCCAGAACACGCGGAGAGGACAGAGATGCGGGTTATGTGGATATCAAGTAATAGAATGCAGCGGTGGTCAGCGTAGTTTTGCCCAATGAGTGCTAGGAATGCGTGTGGATGCAAGGACAGTCGGCTTGGGGTTTAGTGGCACGCGTCGGCTAGCTTGGCCAGGGTCAGCTTATCACCAACGGCGCGGATAATGACGGGTTAGAGTGTAGATAGCAATGAATGAAGGCGCGCTGTCACCGCTGTCAATTTGAGCGTCTTGAGGTTTCGCGATCCAAGTTCTTCCTTCCCTTGCAAATCCTCACTTTGCATTTCCCTGGGTTGTGGGTGTTGAACGCGTTTCCCCCGCCAACGTCACCACCACTGCAGTGGCGAGCCTCCCAGACTTTTGAGCAATCGGGCCAATTGCTCGCACAGGACTCGCTCAACAGACCACTAATCTCCTTGTTAAAAAATATTTGCTTCCTGGGGAGACTCCCCGTAGCATCACTGCAACCACACAGCCAACATGCGCGCAGCGTGTATTAGGGCAGCTAGCACTGCTAGCCGGCTCACACGATCGTCGTGTGTCGCCCAGCTACCGCGTCCCCAGCTCGCGGGCACGTCGTCGCGCGCCATCGCATACCAAACCCTGCAAACTCTCCAAAAGCGCGGGTTCCAGCAGCAGGCGCCGACTGCGCAACAGGCGGCCGCAGCCGCAGCCGTCGAAGCCGCAGACGATGTATTCGACACCCCGCCCCAGCAGACCGACTCGGCGAGACCCTTCGATGCGCTCGACACGTTTCCCCGCCGTCACATTGGGCCGTCTGCCGAGAGTGCGGAAGCCATGCTCAAGGCTCTGGATCCGCCCGTGGGCAGCCTAGACGAGTTCGTCCGCCAGGTTATACCCGCTGATATTCTGTCGGCGCGCGAGTTGAAGATTGGCAGCATGGCCGAGGGGCTGTCTGTGGAGGAGTGGCAGGCGCATGGCGTGCCAGAGTCTGTCTTCCTCAACACCGCGAAGCAGATTATGAGCCAGAACAAGCCCGGCAAGAGTCTGATCGGACAGGGATACTATGGCACCAAAGTCCCGGAGGTCATCAAGAGGAACGTCCTCGAGAACCCCGCTTGGTACACTAGCTATACCCCATACCAGCCTGAGATCAGCCAGGGACGTCTCGAGTCGCTGCTGAACTTCCAGACTATGGTCTCGGATCTGACTGGCCTGAGCATTGCGAATGCGTCGGTGCTGGATGAGCCTACTGCGGCGGCTGAGGCCATGACCATGTCCATGGGCATGATGCCTCTGTCCAAGCAGAAGAGCAAGAACAAGACTTTCCTCGTCTCGGAGAGGTGCCATCCCCAGACTCTCGCTGTTCTGTACTCGCGCGCCGAGGGCTTCGGCATCAAGATTGAGGTCGCGGATGTGCTCAAGGACAACAGCAAGAGGGTGGAGGAACTAGGCCAGGATCTTGTCGGTGTGCTCGCTCAGTACCCAGATACTGACGGAGCTGTCAACAACTTCCGCGGCCTCGCTGACAAGGTGCACAAGACTGGTGCTCTTTTCAGCGTTGCGACCGATCTCCTCGCCCTCACACTGCTTACTCCACCGGGAGAGTTCGGTGCCGACATCGCCTTCGGAAACGCACAACGGTTCGGTGTGCCTCTGGGCTACGGTGGACCACACGCGGCCTTTTTCGCCTGCGACGAGAAGTACAAGCGCAAGATCCCGGGTCGTCTGATCGGTCTGTCAAAGGACAGGTTGGGAAATCCTGCGGCACGACTCGCGCTGCAGACCCGAGAGCAACACATTCGCCGTGAGAAGGCTACCAGCAACATTTGCACGGCACAGGCTCTGTTGGCAAACATGAGCGCCATGTACGCTGTGTACCATGGACCAAATGGCTTGACTGCTATTGCCAAGCAGGTCGTTGCAAAGGCTCGCACGATCCAACAAGCGCTCATCGCCAATGGCTACAAGACTGGCCAGCGCGGAAAGATGGACAACTCACCCGTCTTGTTCGACACAGTCGTTGTCGAGACAGGCGACAAGACCGACGCTATCATCTCCGCACTCGCGAAGAACGAGATCTTTGTACGAAGGATCGACGCCCATCACGTCGGTATCTCCGTCGATGAAACCACCGGTGCAAACACTATTAACAAAGTATTGAATGTGTTCAACGGAACTCGGAACGACTGGTCTTTTGCCGAATCTGTCGATATTGAGGTTCCTGAGCCGTTCAAGAGGACTAGTGAATTCATGACCCACCCAGTCTTCAACTCGCACCACTCCGAGACGGAACTTCTTCGCTACATCAACCATCTGTCTTCGAAAGATCTGTCTTTAATTCACTCGATGATTCCTCTTGGTTCCTGCACGATGAAGCTGAACTCTACCGCGGAGATGGCACCTGTCTCGTTCGATACCGTTTCCAACTTGCATCCCTTCTTGCCTCTGGACCGCGCCACCGGATACTCCGACATGATCAAGCAGCTGGAAGACGATCTGGCCGACATTACCGGTTTCCACTCGGTCTCGCTACAGCCCAACTCTGGTGCTCAGGGCGAGTTTACTGGTCTTCGCGTCATTCGCAAATACCTCGAGCAGCAGCCTGGCAAGAAGCGCGACATCTGCTTGATTCCTGTCTCAGCCCACGGAACCAACCCTGCTAGTGCTGCCATGTGCGGTATGCGTGTTGTACCCATCAAGTGCGACCAAGCGACCGGTAACCTGGACATGGCCGATCTGAAGGCCAAGTGCGAGAAGCACAGCGAAGAGCTCGGTGCCTTCATGGTCACCTACCCCAGCACTTTCGGTGTCTTCGAGCCCAGCGTCAAGGAGGCTTGCCATCTGATCCACCAGCATGGCGGACAAGTCTACATGGACGGTGCGAACATGAACGCCCAAATCGGTCTCTGCTCACCCGGCGAGATCGGCGCCGACGTCTGTCATCTCAACCTCCACAAGACCTTCTGCATTCCCCACGGCGGCGGTGGCCCCGGTGTAGGTCCCATCGGAGTAAAGGAACACCTCTCGCCCTTCCTCCCCGGTCATCTCCGCGGCGAAACCGGTGGCGCACAAGCTATCCACCCCGTCAGCGGTGCCCCCTGGGGAAGCGCCAGCATCCTGCCCATCAGTTGGGCCTACATCAAGATGATGGGCGCCGTCGGCCTCACCCAAGCCACAAAGATCACCCTCCTAAACGCAAACTACATTCTCTCTCGCCTAAAGCCGCACTACCCCATCCTCTACACCAACGACGAAGGTCGCTGCGCCCACGAATTCATCCTCGATGTCCGCGGCTTCAAGGAAACCGCTGGTATCGAAGCTATTGATATTGCCAAGCGCCTCCAAGATTACGGTTTCCACGCCCCGACTATGAGCTGGCCTGTTGCTAACACTCTCATGATCGAGCCTACTGAGTCGGAGAGCAAAGCCGAGTTGGACCGTTTCTGCGACGCGCTCATTAGCATTCGCAAGGAGATTAAGGAGGTTGAAGAGGGTCAACAACCCAAGGAGGGTAATGTGCTCAAGATGAGTCCGCATACCCAGCAGGATCTTATTACGGGCGAGTGGCAGAGGAGTTATTCGAGGGAGAAGGCGGCGTATCCTTTGAGTTATCTCAAGGCGAAGAAGTTCTGGCCTAGTGTTGCGAGGTTGGATGATGGTAAGTCTTTTTTTCCTGTTCGTGGAGTTGTGAGGATGCGGACTAACATTGCAATAGCATACGGTGACACAAACCTCTTCTGCACATGCGCGCCTGTCGAGGGCGAGGACAGCGATATCACGGGTGCTGCTGCGCCTACCCCGACCTAAAACCTTCACCCCCACGACCGGTTCGACCTTCTTTCACGGACTTTTCTTTTTACCTCTTTGCATCAAAGGTGCGGGGCTCTATCGGATAAGCCTCTTTCTTCAACAAGCACCCCCAGCGTGGGTGTTCTGGCGTCTTTACATTTACATCACCGTGGCATGGCTTCAACACTTGCTGGTCGATGGAATCTTCTTTTTTTTTATTTACCCAAATAGGGTGGGGTTTACGAATGCATATGTGGCGTTCTTCTTTTGCTGGGTATAGATGGTGCTATGATAGGTTGGGAATGAGATGATACTTTATGACATATCAAGTGTGGTCTTGAACATGTGTGCAATGTGTGTTTGGTGTTGTGTATGTGGCAAACGGTTCCGGAGACTTCCGCGGCAAGCATTGCGGACGGTATACGGGCTTAGGGACTCACGTGCGCTGCGGCGGCTGGCTTGGCTGTGTGCGTATAAAAGCCTTCTTCATGCTGTCCACTCGCTCCTTCCTTATATCACATCTTTCCGGGGTTCTCCAAAATCAGGGAACCGTTGGAGTATGGCGTCTCCAAAAAAGCTTCCAGATGCTTCCCATGGGATCTGTCTCTTCCTCCTCTTCAACATAACTACACCGAAAAGCCTTAGACAATACCCTGATGTCTCTCCGATCGCCTGTCTTTCCAAAAGTGCCTCGAGTACTCAATATGCTGTCTTCGCCTGCCTTCTCGCGATACTTCAAAAATCGACTAGTACTGCCCATGTGCTTCGCCTGCCAGAACCTATCTGCTGAAGTCTCTATGGCTGTGCGGTCTCTCTTCTCCTCTACAACATTCCCCGGGCCAGCGATCAAAATATGAAGGCCGGCGACTCATGGTCGCTGCTTCCTCTCAACCAAAAGATAAAAAACACACAAGCCAAAGAAATCATGGAGTTCTCCGACTCTTCCTGAAGTCTTCCAAAACGGCTTATCGCCAGATCTATGTGTTCGCCTGGCCAGAATACCACCCGGAGTGCTTCAATGTCTGGTCTTCCTGTCTTCTTCTCGTCCATATCTGAGAAGTAGGAGCCGAAAAGTGGATTAACATGGACCATGGTTTCTGCCTCTCCTCCTCCACCCAAGAATTCACATCCTTGTCACTGATGTTCTCTCGCCTCTCCTGGGAGCTCAAAGGTCCTGCAGAAATATGGGATGTGCTTCCAGTATCAAAAACAAGATGCCGAACACGTATGTCTGTCCGTCTTCCTTTCCCGAAAAATACAACAGAGCCGCGTCATGATCCAGTCTTTTCAAAAAACGTCTTGGCAGAATACATGAGCTTCAGCGGACTAAAACAACCCGTCTACGTTCCCATGTCTTCGGCAAAAGTATGGCCTCATCCATTGCATGAACATAAAGATCCTCACAGCTCTTGCATGTCTAAAAGCAGTAACGGAGAAAAAGCATGGGTGCTAGGACTACTCCATGCCGTTTGTGATTTCTGTGGATATACTAAAACGCAACCGGGTTGTTTTCATGTTGGCGAAATATCATCGCTATGTGCGAAATGAATGTGCCTCTCGCGCTTCTTGTCACTCATGCCTCAGGTTTGATCGCTGGAACGAGGCTAGTCAGCGATGAGGGAGTGTATAAAGGTCGCGATGTTGTGCACTCTTTAATTTTTATCACTCACTGCTTCTGGCAGTTTACTAAAAGGTGGTCGGTTTGTTCTGATGGAGTGACCAAAACTGATAGACCGCATCTCGATGACTGCGGTGTGGCGAGACGTTTCGAAAAAGACGCAAGAAAAATAGCATGGGCGTCGCTTGTCCCCTCCTGTTCATCACGAGCGCACTCTCCAAATCCAACGCTCCCATTCCCACAACCCCATCAATCCACCTCCGCAAACATCGCATCCGCAATCGCGTCAATCGCCTCTCTACACAAAACCCTCACCTCCTCCTTCACATACGGCTCTTCCGCAAAAAACTTGAATCTCCCCCACCAACACCTCCATCTTCCCAACGAAAAACCCGGATTTCCATCCCAAAATTCCGTGTGCACCGCTATTCCTCTCTGCAAACCTTCTCCAAAGATCGAGTTTTCCAAGCGGTACATGTGAGATGCGCCGATGATGACCCATTTAGCTGCGGCTGTGAGGTCGTAGTTGAGAAGTTCATTGGCATCGATTGCGGAACGTTCGAGGAAAGTAGGGCGGATGTGTTTTTCAAATTCCGCCTCTCTCGATTCTTTCTTCGTCTCAAGCGTTTCCCTCAGACAGAAGAAGCCGAACATGAAGTAGCCATCATTGTATCCAGAGGTGGCCAGTTTGACGGTGAAGACGTTGTAATTAACCCATCTATCACCCGGTGTGACAGTCGCTTGCTTATCTTCTGGTTTCCAGAGATATCGCAGTCCGGATATGCCGTCATAATTCTCCCGGTGCATGGATTCGAGGTGGTAGTATACTGGGTTTGGGGTTGGTGGTACCGCGCGGATGGCGGGGAGGAGGGCAATAATAGGGTCGTGTGAGGTGGAGAATTGTGTGACTGTGTCTAGGAGTAGGTTGGTGACTTCAAAGCCGGTGTCTGCGGGTTTTGATGAGGCGTTGACAGAGGTCACGATTGCTGATGCGGTTGATGCGGCCGAGGTCTCTGTGGTGCTGGAGAGGTAATCTGAGAGGATTTTGGTGCATTCTTGGAAGGCCTTGTCACCGGCGCTTGCCTTTTGACTGAGCCATTGTTCCATATTTGATAGTTTGGGTTGTAAAAGTTGTTGGTGTGGAAGTGATGTTGCAGCCGCGGCTCCTGCTCTCCCACCCCCGGGTACGGTACTTAGCCTCTTTGATGCGCCCTCGCTTGTTCCGGCAAGGGCAGATGACTGCGCCACACTGGCGCAGCAACATATATGCGCCCTTTCGCCCTTTATCATGACACCGTTTACCAAGCCTTTTTCCTTATAAAGGATTCCTATAGACCCAGGCATTCAAGTGTGGTCCAATATCGCCAACCGCAAATCCCCATAGGCGCATGGCAACCTTCCACCCCTTCCCTCGTCTGCCATACGAGCTGCGGATGCAGATATGGGAGATGACTGTTGAACCCCGCGTGGTGAACACTGAATTTCGTTACGGCTGGGAGATCCGACTACCGCCTCTTGCATCCTCCACGCCAGTACCCGCTGTCCTCCAAGCATGCCAAGAAGCTCGAAATCACGGATTGTATAAGAAATGTTTCTCTGAACTAGCTGTGCCTAACTACGGAGCGCAGTAAGTGACTATTTCGTTCGAGATGAAATGATGCATGCTAAGTGGCGGTGCGCACCGTAGGTACATATGGGCCAATCTTGAAATCGACACCATCGACATTGGAAAGTCCTTATTTGAGAGCTTTGAGAAAGTCGCTGAGTCTATTCGCTACCTCAAATTCGAACGCGAGTTACAGACAGAGTTTTGGTTTCATTTCGACGGTCATAAAGTCGGGGACTTTCCCAATGTGAAGGAAGTATGGATCGTTCCAACGGATGGACTGTACGGATGTGTCGATGAGTTGGATTATCCAGGTCATTGGTACCCCTGTGGCAAAGAGAATGTGTTTTACGTGGACCCGTTTAACAGCGAACGAGTCTTTAGAGGCGAGCAAGGGGAGGAGGAGATTTATGAGCTGCGAGAGAAGTGGCTCAGCGAAAATGAGGGGTTTGAAGCGCCTCATGAGAACTGGATAATGCCTATATAAGGTACTTAGGTGACACTTGGAGCTTGTAAACCTGGGAAGATTGTGGGTAGAAGTAGAACCGTACTTGGAATTTTATGGTTTGCGTGCACAAAGGAGGTGGCATCAGCTATGTAGAACAGGGGCTAACCGCGCCGTACCCTGACTGCCCCGGGCTTTGTCCACCTTCCTGTTTGAGCTGCCATTTGAGAGTGCATTTGACAATGCCTCTGCAACACCGGTTGTGTCTAGCGCTGCTGCCAACAAACTTGGTGTGATGATGATGAGTGGAGGCTTTTGTGGACTACGAGATATGTTTGAGTCGATTAATATCCTACTAGTAGCTGTTGTGGTAGATACACTGAGCGGTATAATCGATATCCTAATCAAACGTGAGAGTGATAGACGATGTCATTACCTTTCGACACGGGCACGCTGAGCGTCGTTGGAATGTGTAGCCGGTTGACGCTAAGGACGAGGGTATAAAAGCATTCATTCTGTGATCTAGATGCTGTTACCTTATCACTTAAGCATCCACTCGTTTCTCCAAAAACAGGAAGTACCACAACGCATGGTCGTGGACCCAAAAGAAACTAGTACAGGATCCATGTGGCTCTCTTCTCCGATCGCCCAATACAAAACCAAAGAGGTTCATATCCGACTTCTATGCTCCTCCCCTCTACTCCACCAAAAAGACTCAAAGTCCAAAACACACATTCTGTCCACTCATGTCGGTGTACCAAAGAGATCCGGGCAACCCCTCCATGACTTCGATATCACGACCTGCGGCTACTAAAACCAGAGGGGGTGGATCCCATGTCTTCGCTGTTCTTTGTCCTTCTTTCCCAAAAATAACGAAACTGTCCGTGGAAAAAGAACATGACCGTCGCTTCTCCCGTGTATAAAAACTACCACTTCGACTTCCTCCCTCCTTCCTTCATCGACATACACCTTATCGGTGTTTTACCAAAAACAAACGCTACAAACCTTATGTCGTGTTTTAAATCAAAATCTTTCTCGATAATTCAAAATGTTCCTGCTGTCTCTTGACTGCGCAACCAGAAGTATCAAGCTACCCTACGGATGCCTGTCTTCCCGCTCTTTCCTCCAAAAACAAGCCTGGCATTCGAAATCCCTCACTGCATAGCCATGCAGTCCAGAACCGAAAAGAAACGCATCAGAGAATCATGTTTTTCGACTTCGACTAAAAATCCCCCACCCAGAGTACCATGATCTGTTCTCTCGTCTTCGCGAAAGTCTGAACACTAAGTCTCACTATTTATGCTCTATGATTGAGAACCACTAAAAGACATTATCACACGTTGCATGATAGTGTCCCTCGTTCAAACAAAAGCCATAGATTATCATGCTCCCGCTTCCTCCTCTCTCATCCCTACAATTGCTCGACCAAACACAACACAAAAAGACTCCATATCCATCGAAATCTATTGCACGATTCATTATGTGTGCGTCCAAAAAACCGAAAAATTCGTAACTATGTGCTCCTGGATCTTGTTCTCCCTCGTATAAAAGAGACCGAGTCCCAAATGACATGTTTCCAAGTCGCTTCACATCATGAAGAGTAGCAAAATGCCTCAGAATACTTGCCATGGCTGTGCCTCAACACATAAGCTTAGTGCGTACTACGAAAAGCAGAACAAAAGCCAAAACATTCTTGTGCCATGTTGTTGTAATAAGCAGCGTTGAACAATACATGTGCATTCGGTTGAGCTGGGAAAACCCTGTGGTGTGGTGTATAGCTGCAGAGTGTACCGAGTACAACTAGAAAATCTCAGAAAAAAGACATGTTTCAGTCTTGCCGATATGTTGTATCATGGGGTACCAGTATTGAGTCGATGATGCTGATCATCACCATGGTCATTCCTCGTAATTGCTCGTATACGTCAATGGTTGTGGTGGTAATGTCTCCAGCTTGTCCAGTAGACACGAACAAAAGGGTAGTAAAGTAGAAAGGCACTATGTCATTCATGCCTCTGCATCAACACAACTTAGCTCAGCATACTGCATCCGTCGCAGCCCCACTAGCACTCAGCAGCCACGCTCTCTCAAAGACAATCACTCTTCTTCGACCTCTTCACCGCAGCACGATAAATCCTAGGGTCCAACCTATTCATAAGATCGCTCTTATGAGGATTCGTTGTCGATCTCGGCTCGCCCCTCGTAGAACTGGGTGGATCCACTCTTGCATCTGAAGATCACATTCTGTTAGCATAAGCGCACACCGAGGCTGTTGCGCGCTGAGCACCTTTGCGAAAGACATGCGGCGAGCCACCTTCAACGAAAACATGTGACAGCCTGCGGAGAGTGAACTTACGGCTTCGACGGCGGGATATGCGATGGAGTTCGTCGTCGGAGTCGGGCGAGTACCTTCCCGACTCTGCTGAGTTCTCAGAGCCGTCATCGTACTGCGGTGCAGGCTCTGTGGTAGCGCGGTTCGGAGGAGGGTATTGTTCTGGTTCGGCGTCCTCGTCAAGCATGTTCAAGACGCTGCTTTGATGCGTAGGTTTCGGTTGGTGGTAGGACGGGTCGGGTTGACTGTAGCCGGGGCCACGAGCCGATACTTCGTCTGGCATATACGTTGTCGCCTGCTCAGGTGGGTCAAGCTTCTGGGCCGCCTCGAGACCTGAAGCGCCGCTGATCGAGCCGCGGAGACGGTGGATGTTGGGGTGATCCGTGTACTTCATCGACTCTTCGTCCGATCCGACCGTAAAAACAGGATCGAGCTTGTTCGCAGCCTCTAATCCGGATGAGCCGCCGATTGAACCGCGATGTTCGTGTGGAGGGTTTGGGTCATGCTGGGATTCGTGTGGCGGGTGCCAGGCGTTGTCAAAGCCTTGCGATGGCTGCCATTCGCCAAAGTCTCTCTCGGCTATACAGCATCAGCATTGATTTGGGAAAGGTGCTGAGAAAAGGAGTTCGTGTAGTATATGTCGTCGTTCGGAATACGCAATCTCACCTGTGCCATCTTTCTGCGCTGTATGAAGTAATGAGCGAGCATGAGCTGTGACGTCAGCGAGAACAAATCGAAAAGGATCGGTAGGTACGAGGAAAAGGGTATATTGATGTTGAAGTGCTCAATGTATCGTCTATCTACGCGTCTCGAAGCCCGTACCGCCAACTTTGGATGTAGGATCAGCGCGGTGGTCTACGTCCGAGTCGAAGCGCGGGTCCATCTTGTTGCCAACGTTTGTGGAATGCGGTCCAGCGTTTGTAGAATCGGTCGCGGTGCCTCTGTGGTCGAGGTCAGAGTCGTACCTGGGGTCGACCTTGTTGCCAATGTTGGAGTTGTGCGAGCCGTAGTTCGTGGCCGTGGTGCCCGTCGTGTTCATGCGTTCGCGGTGGGCATCGGCGTCAGCAGGAGTAACACCGGCGTCGGCAGGGTGGCCTCGGTAGCCTCGATCCCACTCGTCGACTCCCTTGTTGGCAATCTCCTGGTTCTTGGTTGCGCTCGCTTTATCGCCGCTCGCTTCGTCGACCATGGACATGGCATTGCCTCGTATGGCCTCGCCAGTTCCCTAGATCTCATTAGCATGACTTCGATGTCGAGGTAACGAGAGATTGGAGTAAAGCGACCATGTTGAGCTAGGCGCATGCATCGCAGTCATAGAGCTAACTTACGTGAACCATGCCCACACCCTTGCGGATAGAGTCGCCGAGAGTCATGTTGGATATGTAGGGATTAGGTGTATTATGGATAGCAGTTGAGAAGCTTGTGTAGTTGTGGAGAGACGCGTATAGGTTGGTGTATCAAGGTGTGTGTTGAGAGTAATCATGAACAAGAAGCCAGGAGGGGTGCCGACATAAGTACTCGACGCGGGCAGTAGCTGCCACGCAACCTGCTTCTGGGTTTGCCATGATGTGCATCGTTTGCGCGTAGTTTGGGAAAGCGCATTGCGACATAGGCTCGACGATGTGATGTCATGCTCGGAATTTCAAGGACGCGCTGCCGGTAGGGCTGAACTAAGCCGCATTGGGGTTCCCACGCGTCGAGCATGACATGCGGCACGTTGCGGTGGGCTGCATGGTTACGAGGGTACCTCATACATGGAAAAGACTCGAACAGGTCTAGAGCCTACATCGACATTAGGACACCTACTTTGCAGGTTTCCATGTGTATGTAGGCTGCAGACTTGTTCAATTCTTTCCTAGGTTGACGTGAGGGTATGTCATAGATAAATGCATCGAAACGAATACATGCATGAGAATCTTTGCACATGCAGTCGAAACAATAATGTATAGAGGTAACATGTCGGTCATTGATGTCATTGTCAAGTCGGTCATGCCAAACTCCCAACCACACCCATACGCGCAAGCGGTAAAACGCTGTGTATTCGAGCACTTGAAGTACAAGGAATGACAAAGTGATTTCATCCATTCAAACCACAGAACTCGACCAGAGTGACTTCGTGGTATCAGACTCAGCAACCCGAGTAAGGACTTGAGGTGTCATACTTCAACCACTCTCCATCCACTCTCGGTGTTGTATACTTCAGCATGACACATCGAATGTTCTCACTATATGAGTGCGCCCTTTACAGAACCATCTCGAGGCTAGAACATGAAAGGGGGAGATCATTGCACCAAAGCGGCCAAATATGGGGATACTAAAATCTTGTTCTCTCGAGGAGACTTTCGTGACGTTCATCAATATCTATGTCCACGCATGCGACTTTTCTGTCCTCAACTCCGTGATCGCACCACGTCCAGACTGCATTCATGCCAGTGCCATCCTCTCATGCCCATCCACCAACGCCGTTTCCCCGGGACCAATTACCGCCGCGTCGTCTGTTGGGAAGCCTCTTAGGCCTTGCCGGCGGTGTAGAAATCATCGAGAGCCGTCTTCAAGCGAGCCGACATAGAAACTTCTGCGGAGCGCACCCCTGGATAGCTAAATCAGTACATTTCTCACATATAATTGATAGGTAATACTGACAGACACGAGGGTCGTAGAACTTTTTATTCTGTACGTGGGTCAGTGTATGTCTCGCATGAGTTTTGTACATGGTCACTTACTGGCTTGTCTTCGCCATCTGGGTTTCCGACTTGAGTCATCAAGTACTCTTTCTTGTTCAGGACGTAGTCGCGGACACCAGAGAGGTAGGCCCATTGCATATCAGTGTCGAGGTTGACCTTGACGACACCGTATGAGATGGCCTGACGGAAGTCATCGACAGAGCTGCCACTGCCACCGTGGAAAACGAGGAAGACGGGCTTGTCATCCTTGGCGTTAGTCTTCTCCTTGACGAACTGCTGGTGCTTCTGGAGGAGCTCAGGGCGGAGCTTGACGTTTCCGGGCTTGTAGACACCGTGTACGTTTCCGAAGCCGGCAGCAATGCTGAAGTACTTGGAGACTTCCGACAGACTACGTACGAAGTCAGTATATGTCTCACATGGACTTTGAACAGCCAAAACTTACGTCTTGTAGATATCGTAGATGTCCTCTGGCCTAGAAAAGAGTTAATACGGTCCTGTAGTGAGATGTACAGAGGGACGTGGCATACTGGGTGTACAAGCTGTTGTTGTCGACGTCCTCGTTGTTGACACCGTCCTCTTCTCCACCAGTGATGCCGATTTCCATCTCGAGGAATTGCTTCATGGGAGCAGCACGTTCCAAGTACTTCTTGGTGGTCGCGATGTTCTCCTCCTTGCTCTCTTCCGAGAGATCGATCATGTGGGAGCTGAAGAGGGGGACGCCTACAGAAATACCAAGTTAGTAGTTGCCTCTGTGCGCTTCGTACAGTTAGAACTTACCGTTGGCCTTGAAGAACTTCTCATCCTCATCGAGCATGCCGTCCAACCATGGCAAGAGCTTCTTGGCGCAGTGGTCGGTGTGAAGAACGACTGGGATACCGTATGCGGGCGCAATAGCGCGGATGTAGTGGGCACCAGCGATGGCTCCCTGGATGGAAGCGCTCTGGTCCTTGTTGTCGACGCCCTTTCCGGCGAAGTATGCGGCACCACCCTGGCTCATCTGCAGGATGATGGGGGACTTCGAGTCGCGGGCGGCCTCGAGAGAAGCGACGACAGTCGAGGAGGAGGTGACGTTGATGGCGGGGATGGCGTAGCCCTCGGCCTGGGCGTGCTTGAAGAGGTTGTAGACATCCTCACCGTAGATGACACCGGTCCTAGAGGGGTCGATGTTAGCTGAAGTTCGCGATCATGCGAGCGGGGTCGATGTAACTTACTTGCCGTTGAGAACCTTGGAAGCCATGTTGGTTGTTGTATCGGGTATGTATTGGGTATAAGTTTGAGTGTAGAATAGAGAGTACAATTCAGTGTCTGAAATTGTAGGAAGGTGTGGTATGGAGAGAGAAGTTTGCGCAGTGTTGAGAGCTATCTAGTTAAAGTTCAAACATGGTAGTGGGGTTACCGGACCACAAAAACCACCCCGCTACTGTAATGACCGCAGCAGTGACGCAGCGCGCAGCATCGCGCCAGCTTCCCTCGCCAAAGTCGACCTACCCGCGCTCGAGTAAAAGCAAACATCACCCCACAAAAGTCCCGATACGCTATATCCGATACCATGACCTTTGGTTTGTCAAATTCTTTTCACACCGTGATGGCGCTGCGCTGAATCACTGCACTCCCAACCGTGGGTGATGGCAGTGCGCAGTGACATGCGCCTGGTCTGATACACGATGATGCTTCACGGCCGCGCTCTGAAGTCATGGCGGGGCCGCTTTCGCTCGGCAGCGCGGAAGTAAAGTGGGCTGTCTTTTTCACATTAGCTCGGTGAAGCATCATCGCAGTCCACAGGTGACATGTTGCCCGAGTCTCGCCGCAAAACGCTGTCGCTTTACGCCTCGAATTACCGAGCCAGCCACTTCTTCCATGTTACTCAGCTCCGTCCAGGCATGCGCCAGGTCCCACCAATGAAGTCACTCTGATGATGCTGGATTGTACACATGCGCGATATCGTGATCGTGATTGAGGCGTTGTCTGATTTTTCCGATATGCGGAATTCTACGTGACATGGATGGCACAGGTATATCTTTACAGCGAGGCGGAGGGATCCTCGGAAGGTGTGGTCTGGGCCTCCAGATGTCCGAGGTTGGGGTCTGGGGCTCGTAACAGCCGGCTGCTGCAGCCTCATGATTCCGATGTCTTCGCTCTGACTCGGATGTTCCTCACCATAGGCTCCTCTACGCCGGGTAACCGTATCTCCACCTTGAATGTGCCCAGCTGCTTCACACGCGATGTGTCGCCCTCCTCATGCCCCGAGAGGAACTTGACGTCCGCCTCGTTCAGTATGACGCGAGCCGCCTCATCGTTGTGGGCAAGCGCTCCCCTTATAGTTGCAACCAGATCTGCAGTCGAGACGGATCCGTAGATGGCGTCTATATTTGCCTTCTTGCCCATTGCGGCTGCGGTCAGGATGTCTGCCGCACCAGACGCACCCATGCGGTCTCTGGGCTGGCTCTCTTGCTCGATCCGTTGGCGGTAGAAGTCGATCGTGGGTGGTACGAAGGCGTCGAGAAGTTCCATAGATCGTTCAGGCTGTTCTTGTCAGTATGCGCGAAAACGACTGTCGGATATAAACATACGCTGAGCACGTTGATCTCAATTGGCCGCACGTAATGTTTGGGCTGCTTCGCGAAGTCGTCCTCCTCTTCCTCGACTTCCTCCAGATTCAGTCGTACGCCATATGTGAAGTCACGGGCCATGTCCACGTCCTGCGCCTTGAGCTGCTTCATCTGGGTAGCGGGTACATAGTCGGCGACGCGTGCGGGAAACCATCGGTTGCGCATGAGAGACGGGTTGAGGGGGACATATGAGCCTTGATCGTATTAGCCATATTGACTGGTGATGTTTGTGGTCAGTTTGACAGCTTCAGTGGCTTGCCAGAGCGCACATGTCAAACTCCGGCAGTAGCTGCATCGTACCTGCGCGACCAAATCTTGGCACATCCTTCAGCAGCTTCACGATGATGTTGCGCTCTGCCTCCTTCGCCTTCTTGGAGATGCTGCGAGTCTGCTGGGACCCCCAGACGTCCAAATTCTGCCGCGTCACCCTCCTGATGCATGACGTACACTGCGGGAGCAGCGTGGACGTCCTCAGCGAAGCCATTGTGCGTGTCGTTGTGAGATTGGATTAATCTCAAGAAAAATGCACGACGTCCACCAGATGTGGAGATCCTTGCGGCGGAGGGCGGAAGGTGCGAGTGGCCGGTGCTACTTGCCGTAGGCTCGGCATACTTTGCGCCCGCCTCACGAGCAAACGACAGATGACGGCCAGCGCAATATCCCAAGCTGGCCAGCAGTCAGACCATGGCTTCTGCAGCAGTCGGACACACTCTACGCCATTCCCATAGCATCTTCGCCGTACAACCTTAGCACGACCGAGCACAGCGTTCGCGACACCCTACACGACCCCAGTTTCTCCATCCAATCCCGCGGTAGCGGAAGTGACAAGCGCCGCAAGATGCCTGAGAAGCCCCTCACAATTGCAACCTACGCCGCAGGAGCCTCCCTCGCCGCAATTACCCTCGTCTATGTCTTTGGCCCGACGTATTTCCTCGACGACGATGCGAACGCAGCCAGCGGCAAGAAGAAGGGCGTAGTCGGCCTCAGTAATGCGGCCAACGACTGCTTTATCAATTCGGTGCTGCAGGCGCTCGCCGGCTTACCAGACTTGCGCATATATCTCATAAGAGAGACGCATAGGCGCATGCTCGACGGTCCCGAAGTTTATGATGTGGACCCTGAAAGACTCAACGCCGAGACAGGGACCGCAAGGCCCGCAAAGCTAGAGGGTCTGCAGCGCGGCATCCTCACCCATGGACTCAAGGAAATTCTCGACCGGCTGAACGAGCGACCCATATACAAGAAGACAATATCTCCCCAACCCTTCATCCGATCCCTCGAGCACGCATTCGGTACCCGCATTAGCCGGCAGCAGCAGGACGCGCAAGAATTCCTCCAGATCGTCACCGAGCGCCTATGCGACGAGTACCATGCCGGTGGAAAGGCCAGGCGACAAGCGACACGGGCGGGCGTCACGATCACAACCGAAGACGGCGCATCGGAAAGGAGGGACATTGAACGTCAGTTTGGCGCAGCACCCCCTGAGGGTTCTGGTAGCCATAGTGTAGAAGAGCCGGAGGACAATGAAGCACCCGCGGATGAGGAGGGCTTCCCGTTCGAAGGCAAGATCGAATCGCAGATTGAGTGCCAGACATGTCACTTCAAGCCGAAGCCTTCCGTATCGACCTTTGTCACCCTGACACTCAACGTACCGCAAGCCTCCTCTACCTCCCTAAACGCCTGTCTCGACGGAATGCTCAAGGTTGAATACATAGACGACTTCAAGTGCGAGCGCTGCCGGCTGGAACATGCGCTCAGGAGCAAAGACCACCAGCTCTCGCGAGCAACCGATTCGGATGCACAGGCCCTCTTACAATCAGACATCGCGAAGATCCGACAAGCATTAGAGGACGATCCTGAGAACCCGCCTGAGGGCGTTAAACTTCCGGACTCGAGCCAGGCACCCAAGCGTCGCATAGCGCGCCATATGTACATTTCGCAATTCCCCAAGGTTCTTGCGATACATCTGTCGCGATCGACATTCGCCATCGGTGCTGCCTCGACGAAGAATCTCGCCAAGGTTGCCTTCCCCGAAGCTTTACCATTGGGTGGAATACTGCACCGGAAGAACTACCGGCTTCTTGGAATGGTCACACACAAGGGCAGTCATAATAGCGGTCACTACGAATCCTTCCGTCGTCAAGTCCAACCTCTTCCGTTCTCCACGAATGCGACACTTGGTACTGAAGGCGCATACAGCCGGCAAGCCAGTCCATACCCGTCAGCAGCACCGTCGGTAGCGCCTTCAGCCGTACAAAGCCCGCGCATATCAGCACTTAATCTTCCCAACACCATCGACCGCGGGTCACCAGTCCCATCCACACCCACACTGAACTCACCCTCAACACGGTCGCTGTCCTCACAAGAGACCATGCCTGCGTCATCAAGAGGGCCCGCGCCAACCTCTGCACCGCGCATGTCCGAGTCTGATCCACTACAAATGGCATCCTCTTCCACAGAAACAGGCACCGGCAGCGATTCCTTGTCACGTACGAGGAGTGTGCGGTCGCTGAAAGAGCGTGCATCGGAGAAGGCTTCATCGATAAAGGAGTCAAATCCTCTTAGGCGGAAGTCAAAGAAGACCAGTAATAGGTGGTGGCGTATAAGCGACGACAAGATCAAGGAGAGTAAGACATCCGAGGTCTTGAACATGCAGAAAGATGTGTATTTGCTGTTTTACGAGCTGAACAAAGTCTAAGCCAGGTCTAGTTGGCTAATGTACAAAGGAACGACAGGCATGCTGCACTGCAACTTGGAGCGACACCAGTAGTGATGATGTAGCAGAAAAGCCTGGATTAGATATCACTCGCTATGAAAGCGAGACACGAATGAAGAACGTGTTACATAATGTAATTGACGCAAGCTGTAACCTTAATTATCGTTTCTCTACACTCATATCTATGCGCATTTCCCTAAACCACTCACGTTGGCCATGCGTCGTGAATGCTACCTCTGTCTCGTGGCTTTATCAGCGATGATATCATTGGCTCAGACCCCACGTGGCGCTCCTTCCCCAACGATAACCACCAATGGTCAGACTGCCCAGCCTGCAATGCAACGACATCGATGCTACGCTCGTAGTTTGACACCACGCTCCCCCTCATCTGTGTTGACCGGTCACCTGGAAAGGGAATCGCAACACACATCTGCTCATCCTTGGGCCTTTCGGATCGCCCAAAACGCGCCCATTCACAACGGGTAGACCAAGACTAGCAGGCACAAAAGTGCGAGCACAGTTGAATCGATTCTAGCACCAAGCCTTCTTTCATCAGACCTCCCAATCTGCATACAGATTTCGAGCGGCAACAGTCATAGCGATCAGCTTATGTACTGTAGCAATCGCTAGTATTACTCTAAACCGTTCCTTCCCCATCCCATTCCAATCTTCACTCCAATATAAGCGACATGCCAAGCCTCGAAGCAGACGAGAGCGCCTTCCTTCAGGCCGTAGGGAAGCAAACGTTCACCAGCCCACCCCGCGTCCTCATCATCGGCGCAGGAAGTCGCGGCACAGCCTACGCCGAAGCCGCACAATCTTCAACCAACTCTATCGTCGCAGCAGTGTGTGAGCCAAATGACTACAAGCGCGCCGAGTTTGGTCGCAAGTTTATCTGGGGTGACGGACGTGAGACCAAAAATCACCAAGCATTCCGCGGGTGGAAAGAATGGAAAGAGTACGAGGTGAAGAGAAGAGAGCAAGAGACAGCTGGTCATGACGTGGAGAAGGGCATCAATGCAGTGTTCGTATGTGTACTGGATGAGATGCATGAAGAAGTCGTCTGCGGTATCGCAGATATGGGCGTGCATATCTCGTGCGAGAAACCGATGAGTACGAGGCTGGAGAGCTGCATGAGGATGTATAGGGCTCTCAAAGCACCGGTCGGTAGGGATGAGGCCAAAGAGACGATCTTCGGTATCTGCCATGTGTTGCGGTACTCGCCGCACAACATGTTACTGAGACATTTGGTACTGGAAAAGGATGTCATTGGTGACGTATTGAGCATTGAGCATGTTGAGCCTGTTGGTTGGTGGCATTTCTCACACAGCTACGTGAGGTATGCAATTCACTTCAACTTCAATGATATACAGATACTGACAATGACAGAGGAAATTGGAGGAAAGAGTCGAAGACTGCGCCATCTCTCCTTACAAAGTCCTGTCACGACATCGATTTCCTCATGTGGATGCTCTGCTCACCTGGCCCGAATGCCGAGAAAGCGACACCTCATCTTCCCTCATATATCACATCTACGGGGTCTCGCACATTCTTCCGTAAAGAGCGCAAGCCGAAAGCAGCAGGCTCAGCCACGAACTGCCTGTCCTGCACATACGAGCCACAGTGTGACTACAGTGCGAAGAAGATCTATCTCGAGAGACACCTGAACAACGGCAACGCAGACTGGCCAGTTAAGATTGTGAATCCTGAAATTGAAGACATCTACAAGACCTCCGGTAAAGAGGCAGCTGGGAAGCAGCTTCTCAAAGACCTGGCTGAAGACTACAGCAACGACACACCGATTGGTGAAGTTGAACAACGCCCATGGTTTGGTCGATGCGTATGGGAGTCGGACAACGACGTATGTGATGACCAGATGGTGACTATTACTTGGGATGATGATCCAGTCGCAAAGGACGATGATGGTATGCCCTTGTTGCATGGTCGAGGCGCAAAGACTGCGCAGTTCCACATGGTAGCCTTTACAGAGAAGCAGTGCGAACGGCGGGGTCGCATCTACGGCACAAAGGGTGAGATTGAGTACGACAGTACCAACATCAAAGTACATAACTTCTCAACCGGGCAGACCAAAACCCACAGTCCTCATCTCGCGGGCGGCGGTCACGGGGGCGGAGACGAGGGGCTTGCGCGACAATTCCTCATGGCGGTTAACGCTGTAGACTCTGGCGCCATGCCCGCGTCAGACGCTCAGCGGAAGTACCTCGGATGCGACCTTGAGGAAGCGTTCCGGAGCCATGCCATGGTTTTCGCGGCCGAAGACGCTCGAACGAAGCGCCAGGTGGTCGACTGGAAGACGTGGTGGACCGAGTCGGTGGAGTCGCAATTACACGAGCGGTAACTACCTGGCATGATGACAGTTCAGGCGGGCAAGGAGAATACGACGGGTAGTTTCTTTTCGGTCGCCGAAGATGATGGCAAATGTACGTAGGCGCCTAGAGCAAGGCATGACCATCATGACATCGGATGAGGCTCTTGCGAAGCTTATGAAACTGAAATGAGGGCTGCCAAACCTCGCGCCAATCCGCTGTCAGCGCTCGATGAAGCAACACTAGCCCCAGGCACGTTTGACAGTTAAGCTCCGCTTTCAGGCAATTAACGGCCATTTTCCAGCCGGTTTCGGCTCGTCTGGGCTATATTTGGTGATTATGCTAAAGGCTAATACTTCCGCTTAGGGGTGGATATGGGCGCTTAATAGACTATGAGGCTCAAGGAAGACGATGAGTAGGGCTGGAAATTTTCTCCACGAGAGCGTTTCCGGGTGCAACGTTTGATAGTATGGGCGCTTGGATTGGCAGACGGGTTGGGGCCAGTCAGATTGCACGGTCTGTGGTACATTGGACGAGAACGACACTCGCGCTGTCTTCGGGAGCGTCCGAACGTCAGTTTGCGCTGCTTCGTAGGTCATGCTCAAGACGCCGCTGGGGGCTGTGCACAGAGTCGAAGTCGCATGGCATGGCGGATGCCAGCGCAGCAGGTGGGCGAGGCCCGAGACCCGGAAGAAACTTGCTTGACAACAACGCGGTGAACGCGTCGACGTGTGGGCGGTCTAGGAAGCGTGTTATAGTCGTGAATTGACTCTCTCCGCCCATTGTGAGTCACTCGTTCGTGCATGGCGGGCATGCGGGAAGACGCATATCGCTCCGCAGAAACGAAACGCTGGAGCGCCGTGGTCCAATCAAGCCCCTCTCGTCCATCGATGACTCTTAACGGGCTGCAGCTGCCCCACGCAGCGCGGGACCCAGCACGGACGACACGGCAGGCGCTAAGCGGACAACACCACGCCCGTCGATTCGTCCCTTCGCGCTGCCAACGTCAAACTGCCGCCCCAGCGCCCATCGAGAAAAGTCCCTCAGTGTACTACGACACTAGAACTCTGCTATGCGGCGCCGAGGCTGCCGGTTTCAGGTTATCCAACCGCCCCATGTGCAGGCGCGTCGCTGGCCCGCTTACCGCTTCGGTATACCACTTCATCGCGCCAGCCATTGACAGCGCAGCATTCCATGCCGCCATACTACATCGAGTATGCAACGCTGCAAGAATAGCAGACCCAGAGTCGTTCGCTAGCCACGTACTCGCCCAAGCCAAGCAGCAGCCACGCTATGTTTCAGACGCCTTGTGAGGCTCGAATGCTGTAGAAGGATGCTCTGATACTGCCGCCAGACCGCCAGAACGTAGTCTACCGGTCCAAGTCCCCGGGTGCTGGCCCTTCGATGGATCGTGTTTCAGATGTTTTAGCGCGAAGTGGGCGTTGGTTCTCGTGTCTCTACGCGGGGAACAGTAAGGATAAGAAGTCTGTCTGCGCCGCAATCAGCCAGTCCATCAGCTTTTTCAAGCACTTCATTTAGAGCACTGCCCGACGAGTCGATCGTGTCTCATTTCCTTTCTTTCTCCATCTTTTGCGCTTTTGTCTTAGACACCTAGAGCTGGCCTCTTCTATTAATCGCTATTCGATAATCTCTTCCTGTTACTATTCTCAGTCTCCACAGCGTAAGTCACTGCTTCTATTCTCGATTCGAATCATTGGTGCTGATTGGAAGTAGTCTGGTAGCTTCACATCTTTCATCATGTACAGCCGTCAAACAACACCCCCGACTGCTCCCTTCAACTACATCCCGGGCAGCGTCGGCTCGGACGTCACATACTACTCCCAGGCCTCATCACCAGAACCTCACATCTCTGGCCCTACTCCTCCACGGTCACCTGTTCGCCAATATGGACCTATCCTCCTCCCCAAGGTCCGTATGCAAGATCAGGTTGCCGAGCCCACCAGCGGCCCCATCAGACATCGCAGGACGACGTCTACTTCTTCCAGCATCGGCTATGCCTACAGCCCATACTCACGGCCAGCCTCGATGGCGCGCCGTGGATCCAGTCCTTTCAACCACAACATGCACAACGTTCACAGCCAGTTGACTTCTCCTGTGTCAACTGCTTCCTCATACGACTTCAATCTCTCTACCCTCAATTCTCCCATCACATTCGCACAGCAGCCTGAGCTTCCTCGTCGATCCTCATACATCGGATCGCAATCTCGCTCCACTTCAGCTAGCCGAGCCCGCCATGATCGCTCCGCCTCTGCTGGAAGTGTTGATGAGCAGGTCATCAGCCGCTATGGCTTCCCCACCTACCGCAACATGCCCAGCTACGTCACTGCCTCGAGTGCGCCTCAATCCAACTTGAGCCTTGTCACTTCCCTTCCTTCTGCATACTCTTCAGTTCAGGACATGCCAAGCTTCACCTCCACCTGCTCGCAAGACTTCACTATTCCAGAGTTTGAGGCCGCTCCAGCTGTGCAGTACCCCTCCTTCACCGATGTCAGCTTCGACAGCTTCCAGCAAGTCCCTGCTACATCTTCCCTGGTTGAGTATCTCTCTTCTGCCAATCCCTCCCCATCTCTTGTTCGTCGCGTCACTAGCGCACCCCGCGGCATCAACAACCACTTCTGGTGGGACATCCGTAACCTCCGTAGCTGGGAGGACTTCAACATCACCACCATCAAGTCCATTCCCTCGGTGCTTCCTCTTCTTGAGGTTCCCGTCCCTGCCAACTACCTTCCTCAGCCTTGCCGCCAAAACCTGCAGCCAGAGAACGAGTCGGCGCTCCAAGACATCTGCACCAACTACTACGCCAACAAGGTCAATGCCGCTCTCAAGGTCGCTCAGGGCAACTCTCACATGGTCATGCGCTCCATCAAGCCTGTCGCTGGCCAACGCACACAGCCAGAGTTCGTCTCCAACTACCCCTCCGACTACGAGAAGACTCTCTTCGGCGACAGCCGTGGCCGCGTCGTCGGTCTCGTCAAGTGCTACGACCAATGGAACACCGGCATGCGCAGCGAGTCACCTCCCAAGCAAGTCCTTTACCTCCAGGGCCTCGCCCACCTCCACCGCGTGATGCGCGAGCACGGCTGCCGCTACGGCTTCATCATGACCGAGATCGAGCTCCTCTGCGTCCGCTGCGGCGGCCCATCTTCTTTCTCCACTCCCGACCCCACAACCGTCGATGCCCAAGCTGGCGTCCCCATCTACGGTTACCTCGAGACTTCCGCCCCCATCCGCCTCTCCACATCCGGCTCTCACCCCGAGACCGGCGACATTCAACTCACCGCCGCTCTTGCTCTCTGGTACCTCCACATGCTCGCCAAGGAGAACCCCTTCGAAGGCATGGGTACCTGGCGCATGGACGTTGGTGGCCCCGCCGCACTTACCAGGCAAAACTACCTTGAGAAGGATGCTTGGATTCCCAAGCCGCAGCTTGGTGAGAAGAGGGAGGCTAAGAGGGTCAGGGGATGGGTTTTCCCTGACGAGCCGCTTAGTAAGAGGGAGTGTGGTAAGGGTAAGAGGGGTAAGAGTGTTGGGTAAGAGTGTTGGTTAAGATATGGATTCGGTAATGGGTTATGGGTTATGAGGTATGATGGGATGATGGGATGGGACATGAAAACATCAGCTGCTGGTCAGCATAAGCTCTGCTTCTTTCTTGCATTGAGCGGCGTTTTATCTTCTTGGGCTTTTAGCAGCATTGCACGGCGTTTTTTGATTGGGTAGCATTTACATGGCGCGCATTATTTTACAGATCAGATAGTATCTATACTCCTAGTTCAGAAGCAATGGTATTTTTCACCATTAATATCTCTGTTTGCATGCTTGGTGTGGCTGGTGTGGTTGATGTGAATGGTGTTTCCGATTTAGCGCTGAGCGTTGGACCTTGGGTCTGCGGCGCGCATCACGTGTGCCGGCTTTTAGGACGAGTCTTTGGGGTATAAATACCGCGCAGAGTTTTGGTTTTAAGACTTCTTCATTATACTTCTTATTCTGCTTTTCCAAAACCTGAAGAAATGGCAGACATGAGATCCTGCTCCTTTCTCCAACACCAGGGAATGCTTAACCAATGACTGTCTTTCTGTCTTCCAAAACGATTAGGAGAGGTATGATGGCTGCGAGTCTGCCAAACACACATTCAAATTACCAAAATTCGACCAACTCTCCTTGAATGGGGACGGAGAATCCAAGCGATCCCCAAAACACCAAAATTTACCCCATACAATGCGATGTACTTCCGCCCTGCCTTGTCGCTTCCAAAAACCTACAAAAGCTTTCCATGTGTTCGGCGATCGCTCGAAAATGCAATCGTCCAGCTACATGGGCTGTGCTTCCTCCGTTGAGCATATAAAACATCTCTCGACTTCTCTGGGTTCTTCGCTTCTTCATTACACCTTTTCCTCAAAACACCAAAACTAATTTGAGAGGAGTGCATGGAGAGTTCCGCTGTTCGAACAGAAACAGCTTAGCAACATGTCCTCTGGCGCTTCTCTTCTCCGACACGCTCTTCCACCAAAAACCAGAAGATGTATGGATCATGAGACGTCCTCGGTCCAAACAACAACAGCGCTAGCAACATGTTGTTCTCCTCTTCTCCTCCGGGAAAGACATTTGTTCACCTTTTATTTGCGCAGAACCCGAAAGCTGGAAGCGTGGACGACATGGAGAGATTCGGCGGTCCAAAATACCAAACCGAGGGCACCATGTTGTCTTCCTCGTCTTTGTCCAGAAAAGAAAATGGTCAACTTTCATTGCCGCAAAACCCGAAGTTAGGAGCCAGACGTACTATGGAGAGGTTTTGCGGTCCAAACCGTTAGAAGGGAACAGCTATGCTGTCTTCCTCTTTTCTCCTGGAAACAAGCGACCTTCATATAATTCTATGAACACCGAAGCTGCGTTCGGCTTACAACATGACGAGGTTCGGCGGTCCAAACAACAGCAACAATAAGCGCATGTTGTCTTCCTCTTTCTCACTCGGAAATAGAGTTGATCAATTCCCGCCTTTCAAAATTCGAAATAGGCAGGCAGTCTTCGTATGAAAAGTTCCTGCGACCCCAGAATGAAAGACGACGTTTGTGTCTTGTCTTCCTTTCTTCCTCCGGGATCAAAACGACAGTGAACTCGTTCATGATCTGTCTGGCGCGACTCAAAACCTGAAAGGAAGCCGTACATGTCCGCTGGAGAAAGAGACGGAGGAAACGCTCGAACAAGCTGCTACATGGCGTTGGCGCCTGGCTGTTTTTCCACCAAAGATGGTTATAAGAAGCTGTGATGTCGGTGCTGCTGGCTGCTTCCGCTCTATATCTGATCGCCCGAAAGTACATGGACGATATCGCATGTATGGTAGCGCCGGTCCGACGGGTATATGAACTCCTCGCTTCTCTCGGTTCCTGTCTTTCTCTATCACTTCCGCTCTTGTCTTCTCTAAAAGTACCTGCACACCCTCTTATGTGCCTTTCGGCAGCTCCAAAACTTGGAAGAACATTTCAAATGGTGTGCTGTGCGCGGTCCGAATTCCCAAATGCATGAAACAGGATTGAAATGACCGGAAATCTGGAGCCGACGGATCCGTCCGAGTGCGCTGGAACATGAGCATACTTATCAAAATATTTGGAATCGCATACATGACGCTGTGGTGCAGTTTGTCTATCGACATAACTAGAAACAACCAAAAAAAGATACCGCCGTCCATGTTGGCTGTTCTAAAATACAACCCCAGCCCCGCATGTTCGAGAAGGAGACGGTGCGTCTCTCCACCGTGCGACTCGGGGAGCCACCGTGCGCCTGTGGGCTATATAAACACATTCGTGAATCTCTTCTTCTCTTCTTCATCCTACATCCTCATCTAGAGGACTCTAAAAAGCAGTAAGAGAGCCCTAGATGTTCTCTTCTGCGTCTTTGCTTCCTCCAAAAATGGAACCGATAGTCAAAATGGTGTCGACCGGACTGCTCTTCTTCAATTACACCACAGCCTCCTCGATAGCACCAAAAGCTTACCCGGTAACCCATGATGTTTTTGGCGTCTCGTCGCTTCCACGAAAATCGCGAGACAATATCCATATGGCGTCGAGCGGGCACTTGGCCCTCTCAAGATTTGACATCAATACCACATGGCTCCTGAGAAAGCGTGCGTATGGCATACGCCCTGGCTTATCCTTCGTCCATCTCTGGGTGTTCCAAGGTAGATAGAAAATCTGACATGGGTTCCATCGGCGCATGCGATGGCGCGTTAGTGGCCGCCGACCGGGACGCGTATAAATACCGTGTCTGCCAGATCTTTCTCTCATCATCATCATCTATATCCCCGACAGAGTTACCGAAACAAGGAGAATCAGGGCCGATGGCTGCGTCTGTCGCCTTCCTCCGAAATCCAGTATAAAGATCAACGATGACGCTGTCTTCCAACTTCTCTTAACAAAAGATTGAGAGAATATCGCTTTGCGCGAGTCGATCGGCAGCCCATAAATGCAGCTGGCCACTCGATGGAACCGTACGCATGCATGAAGCAGGCCATGTTGAGTGCTACTGTCAAGAGGGACAAGTATAAAAAAGTCTGCTTCTCCGTTGTAATTCTTTCTGCATCACCTACAATCCAATGTGTTCCAAATCGAAAGAGCAAGCTCGCGATGGAGAAGGATCCTTTGTTCGACCTGAAATGACAACGCGTTCTCGATCATGTGGTTGGCTGTTTCGTCGGGTATTCGAGTTGCCAATTCTAAGTACGGGCAACAGAAGATCATGCAGCTGTTCGGTAATGTTGCTCATAGCCATGCTATTCCGGATCTTCGAATCGAATATATCAAAAAGCCCTGACTTCCGTTTCATTACATGTTCTTGGTTCGCCTCTTGGTGTATAAATACTTCCATTGTCGGATTTGTGCAGACCTCGCTCACCTATCTTCTATATTCTTCATCTAACAAAAATGTTGCCGAACCTCAGGATGGAGGTTCGGAGTGTTCTCATCAAAAGGTCAGGGTCAAGGTCGTGATGGTGTCTGCCTCTCCAGCAATCTCGCAGACAGTCGAGGATGAGATCGTGCCGCTGGTCGCAATTTTTGTGAAAGCTCCATGAATTTGATGCTAAAATTCTTTTCGAATTTTCAAATGCGAGGAGCTGGCAGTCATGGTTTCGCCGACTGCGCATTCGTTTCGGAGCTCCAGGAAAGCAAATGTATTGTGCTGACATGTCGCTGGTACCTTAGCTGTGGCGCTGCGCACCCAGCGAGTATGCTTGCTGCATGTGCGAGCGCAGGTCTCGGGTGAGTGTGGCAAAGATATAAGGGTGTGGTAGGCCTGTGGTGTGGTGCGGATGCAAGTGGTCCGGGAGTGACCGTATTTGCCGATAGGTTCTAGGCGCAGGCGTGAAGGTCTAGATCCTGTGCGAGGACGAACACGACGAATGGGTAGGAGCCTGTTGTGAGATACTTACTGCTTTGTGTGTTGCTTCAGGGTCCTCTCGATGTTAATGGCGCCTGCAGTGTACGCTACTTCGATGATGCAGGGTACTCTAGATCGAATGGTAAGTATGAGGCTGCAGGTACGGCTTTGTCTGCGAGCTAAGGCGTCGTTATTCGTTAGTACAAGGTGTACGCGATATAACAACTTGACGCCTGCATAGCCGCTGTGATATCTCACGATGCAAGTTGGTCGCTGGAAGGAACGGCCTCGGTCGCGTGTGGTGATGAGTAAAAGCATGCATCGTGGTGGTGTTAGACAGGGAGAGTGCATTGACCGCCACGTGCGCTAACGATGCTAGGAGGGAAAGCCGCGATTCTGATCCACACAAAATTAACTACTGCCCCTCCATCATCACGTCCCGCACAAGCTGCACAAGCCCGACGAGGCGCAAAATCGAGGGAAAAAGCACGCGTGCCTTTATCCTGACACAGTCCCTCCCGCCAATTCTTACCCCAACGCGCTGCTTGCGGGTGCAAAGACAGCAGGAACCTCGCCCGAACCCCCACTGCCCTTTCTCACCGCACCCACCCGCCGTCTTGCTTAGGCCATCTCCCAGCCCTCCGCAGACGCTGCCGCACATTCGCAACCATGGACGTTGCCGGCCTGCGGGACCGGATCCAGGCGACGCTTGACGCCAACGCCGCCATCAGACAGCAAGCCGAGCTCGATCTCAAGCATGTGCGTGTTGAAAGCCGGAATGTTGCCTGCCAGACGGAAAACTGATAGACATATAGGCCGAAGAAAAGCCAGGCTTTGTCGATGGCCTGCTGAACGTCCTCGAGCAGGAACAGAACAACGCCGTGCGCCTGTCGAGTAAGGATGCGCCTGATGTTGCCCGATAGGCCCTGGTTACTAACATCTACCCCAGCCGTCGTCTACCTCAAGAACCGCGTCTCCAAGGGCTGGTCGCCTGCCGAAGAGTACAGCCAGGCTATCCCCATACCAGAGGAGGAGAAGGCCGCCTTCCGCAGTCGCCTCGTCCCGGTCCTCGTCGCCTCCCCGCCACAAGTGCGCATACAGCTCATTCCTACCCTCCAAAAGATACTCGCATACGATTTCCCCGCCAAATGGCCCGACTTCCTCGACATCACAGTACAACTGCTGAACGCGGGAAACATCGAATCAGTCTTCGCCGGTGTCCAGTGCCTGCTGGCGATATGCAAGATCTACAGATTCAAGTCAGGCGAGAACCGGGCGGACTTCGACAAGATTGTCGCCATGACATTCCCCCAGCTGCTCAACATCGGTAACTCGCTAGCTGGCGAGACGAGTCTAGAGGCTGGAGAGATATTACGGACGGTGCTCAAGGTGTACAAGCATGCCATCTACGTACGATCCCACAAACACAACATGCGGTCGGCAGCTAACAAGATCGCAGTTCGACCTCCCCGCATCCCTCCGCGAGCAGCAAGTCATGGTTGGCTGGTGTACACTCTTCTTGACCGTCGTCGGCAAGGAACCCCCGGAGACGTCTCTCCCCGAAGATCTCGACGATCGGGAAGTAAACCACTGGTGGAAGGCGAAGAAGTGGTCGTACGCGAACTTGAACAGACTGTTCGTCAGGTACACGATACGACACTGCACGCATCGCGCGGGCTCGGCTAACAGGGAACAGGTACGGCAACCCGTCCGCGCTGGGCAAGAACAACGAGATCGACTACACTGAGGTCGCCAAGACCTTCATCACGAACTTCGCTCCCGAGATCCTCAAGGTCTACCTCCAGCAGGTCGAGAAGTGGGTCGGAAAGCAAGTCTGGCTGTCAAAGGCCAGCTTGTACTACACGCTCAACTTCCTCGACGAGTGCGTCAAGCCTAAGTCCATGTGGACTCTCCTCAAGCCACACACCGACAACCTCATCGCGCATCTTATCTTCCCAGTATTGTGTCAGTCGGATGAAGACATTGAGCTTTTCGAGGAAGAGCCACAAGAATACCTGCACCGCAAGCTGAACTTCTACGAGGACGTGACCGCACCCGATGTCGCTGCGACAAACTTCCTAGTTACCCTCACGAAGAGCCGTCGTAAGCAGACGTTTACCGTGTTGAACTTTGTCAACGAGGTGGTCAACAAGTACGAGGCCGCCCCCGACAACGAGAAGAACCCGCGAGAGAAGGAGGGTGCTCTGCGCATGATTGGTACACTGTCTGGCGTCATACTGGGAAAGAAGAGTCCGATCGCAGACCAGGTCGAATACTTCTTCGTCCGCCATGTCTTCCCCGAATTCCGCAGCCCCCACGGTTTCCTCCGCGCACGCGCATGCGACACACTCGAGAAGTTCGAACAGCTCGATTTCAAGGACCCGAACAACCTCATCATCATCTACCGCAACATTCTCGAATCCATGGCCGACCCGACGCTCCCAGTCCGTGTCGCCGCTGCTCTGTCACTGCAGCCTCTCATCCGCCACGACGTCATTCGCACCAACATGAAGCAAAACATTCCTCAGGTCATGCAGCAACTCCTGAAGCTTGCCAACGAAGTCGATGTCGATGCGCTCGCAAACGTTATGGAGGATTTCGTCGAGGTCTTCGCCCCGGAACTCACACCCTTCGCTGTAGCGCTCAGCGAACAGTTGCGCGACACCTACCTGCGTATTGTGCGGGAGTTGGTATCAAGAAACCAAGAGAAGGGCGAAGACAGCGAGTACGGCGACTTCCTTGACGAGAAGAGCATCACCGCGCTTGGTGTACTGCAGACGATTGGCACCCTTATCCTTACGCTCGAGAGCACTCCCGACGTTCTCCTACATCTGGAGACCATTCTTATGCCTGTCATTACCATCACGCTCGAGAACAAACTTTACGGTACTTGACCCGAAAACTCAACCCTTCATCTCCGTACTAATCCAATGACAGATCTATACAACGAGGTCTTCGAGATCATTGACAGCTGTACCTTCGCCGCCAAGAGCATCTCTGGCACCATGTGGCAAGCGTTTGAGCTGATCCACAGGACATTCAAGGCTGGTGCCGAGCTATATCTCGAAGGTATGCGCGTTCTTCTTTGCTAACCGCGGTAATTTGCTGACCATGCATAGACATGCTTCCCGCGCTCGAGAACTTCGTCAACTACGGTACCCCGACTTTGATCCAAAACCGGCAATACCTCGATGCCATCGTCGACATGGTCAGAACGATCTTCAATGACGACAAGGTTGGCGGCGTTGATCGCATCTGTGGCTGCAAGCTGGCTGAGATCATCATGCTCAACATGCGTGGCCACGTTGATGACTACGTCCCAGAGTTCATTGGACTCACCATGCACGTCCTGATGAATGATGAACCTAAAGTTAAGTCCTTGAGGATACATCTCATGGAAGTGGTCATCAACTCTATCTACTACAACCCCGCCCTGGCATTGCACGTACTGGAGACAAACGGTTGGACGAACAAGTTCTTCAGTCTCTGGTTCTCGAGCATCGATAACTTCACCCGAGTTCACGACAAGAAGCTGTGCATCTCCGCAATCTGCTCCCTCCTCACCCTGTCAGCTCAGAACGTCCCTGTCAGCGTACAGCAAGGCTGGCCACGTCTGTTGCAGGGCGTTACCCGGTTGTTCCAAACCCTCCCCGCAGCCTTGAAAAGTGAGTTTGCATTCTGATTCATCCCACCCGCAATGACTAACAAGTGTACAGACCGTGAGGAAGCCAAGAAGGAAGACACCTTTGACTACTCCGCCGAATTCGAAGAAGAGGAAGACGAGGAGTGGGAACAAGAAGCCGACTGGAACAACGAGGCGGACGAGACTGAGGATGTCAAGGATGAGAGTGCCGCTTACCTCGACTTCCTTAACGAGGAGGTAAGAACACCATTTCTGATATTCAAGTCGCAGGCTGACCAAAACCAGGCGCAAAAGTTCAGTTCGCTCGACGATGACGACGACGACGAGCTTGAAGAGGAAAGTCTCCTCGAGACACCGCTTGACAAAGTGGAGCCATACGGCATGTTCAAGCACGCATTGCTCCGTAAGTTCTGTTCATCAAATTACGCAAGAGCCCATACTGATTGTACTCAGGTCTTCAACAGGAGCAGCCCGCGCTTTACGAGAACCTTACCAAGAACCTCAGCCCAGAGGAGCAACAAGTGGTTCAGGGTGCTGTTCACCAGGCCGATATTATCGCCCAAGTCCACGCCGAGGCTCAAGCAGCTGCCGCCAACGGCCAGCCAGGCTTACCGCAGCAGTAGAGTTGCTCCATCGATAGCATGGCCTTCATCCTCCAGGAAATGGAAGATCGAGCATACGTCGCTCGAAACGCCATCGGACAAATCGCCCCAGATAATGCTGGAGCAGCATGGCTCATGGAAGTTCGCACAAGGCTGTCTCATCCATGTTGGAATGACGTACAAAAATACGGCAAACACTTACTTGGAGTTCCGGCAAACACCATTCGGCGCACATACAAGATCGAAAGGAGGAGGCACCACAAGCTATCTGTTGAAGGAGCTGTGAGGCAGTTCAAAGAAGGGGCAAACTAAACACCGTGGAGCCTACATTGAGGCCAGATCTTTCAATTTGCATGTTTTATCCCCAGTGTAGTCTGCAAACCTGTTCAGTTTCTTCTCCGGTCAGGTGGGCCTACGTAGCAGCTGGACCCCCTCTTTTAGCGAGCATTTTGGCGTTTTGATTCTTTTTCCGGGCAAAGAAGTTTTGAATCCGGAGGTTTGTTCCGGTGGTTAGCTGGCTGATAGTCGAGGTGGTGCGGTGTGGGTGTAGTTATGGCGTTGGGTTTGGTTGGTACGAATGTTATGAAAAGAGGAGGACGATATCCACGAGAGGCACCATTGCTTTGGAATGATAATCATGTATGCGTGATGAAGGTTGTTGCAAAGGCCTAAAGGCCGCAGTAGATAGTTGTTTCCTCTTATAGGAGCAGATTATGCAGAGCTGTTAGCTTGATCTGAGACTACTTCCCCGTATGAGGCAGAGACTGAACAGGTGTCCTGTATCCAATTTTCCAATGGTCCGATCATACATGTTTTGATACGGGTTCCACGGTACCAACTCCATCGTGAGTTAGTGATCATGCGCTCGACGGTATCTTGGATGTGTCTTCGCGAACTATGGTGCCTCTCTGGCCACTTCGCAGTTGCACAGGCAGCAGCGAGCACAAAAGCAAAACCAAGTGTCCTGAAGACACTGGATGACACGAATCCTCTAGGCAGTGCTGTATATGTTCTCACATAGCTCTTACTTGCTCTTTAATCCATCATCATCGTCTTCCTCATCTCAAGCTCCTCCATCATCGCGTTAACGACAACCCAAGGTACTGCTCAAACTTTTAAAAAAAACGATTAGCAATCGCATGTGATTCATATGACGAACGCGCAGAATGATGAGTGCTCAAAGTCATTGCAATCGGATCATCACGAGACGATCTGTACGTCAGATTGGCGAGTTGCTGTCGCCCTGTCGATCGCGAGGGAGAGTCGCGGCGCGCGCGCTATCGATAAGCCACGGACTACGCCTATGACGCTTGTTTGATTATCGCAACCCGAAACGTGGTAACAAGCATCGCGCCGGCAGCCTCACTCGCACAACACCTATTGCTGCCTCGAAACGATTCCTCATTCCTACGCGACTTGCAAATCTCGCGACCATCTCTCCGGTTAACCTTCTCCCTTTCCCGCGACTACGCCTGGTTGGGAAGCGCGATCTAGTGCGGCACACGATTGCGCGCGCAAGAAACTAGACATGTCGCGTCCGACAGTCAGCAAGGCGAGGACGGGGTATCCGATATTCGCTGCGACGTTCGCGAATAATAGGCCTGGGGTCCTCGTTGTAGGAGGTAAGTTACCCTCATGCCGACATCGTCAACTAGACTGACTCGGATACAGGTGGTGGGGGTGTGAGTACTGACCCTGTATCAAAACGCGATTGACACGCCTACTGACCACTTCTCATATCAGGCTGGACGATCCGGTGTCAAAAACCAAATCACAGCATTCGACTTCACCTCACGAGCGCCGACCGTACAACCATTCGCGGAAATCGAAGCGAGCAAGGACGACTCGATAACGTGTTTGGACAACCTGTCTACGAAAGATGGTCTTGTTTTGTTCGCTGGAAACAACAGCAGTGAGGATGACCGGCTACAGGGCAACAATGAACATCTGAGGGCATTCGAGCTAAAGTATCCGAATGGTTCTGAGAAAGTAGATGGAAACTTTGAGTACCTCAGCAAGACGACGCTCTTCACCGCACCGCAATCGAGTTCCGCGAGAAAGGAAGCCTACCAACGTATCGTGAAACTCTCGAAACCACAACGATCGATCTCGAATACACCCAGCAGACGGATCGGAGCGATCGCATCAAGTCTTGGAGACGATAACGAGGTCGTCATCTTTGCCGCTACATCTACGAGACCTACGGATCAGGACGTCATCGGGCGAATCAGTTTACACAATGGCCAGGAAGCTAACGACATGGACTTTTGGACCCAAGAAGAGGGGAAATATCAGCTAGCTTACGTCACCGATTCGGAAGTCTTCGTGCAGACCGTCAACTGGGATTTTGATTCGAAGAAGACCAAGGGAAAGAACGAGCACAGGAAACTCTACACCATTCCACACGTTGAGAAGGGCGCGAGGAGTAAGCTGCGATGTGTAAGGTGGCTTTCGCCAAAACATCTGCTGCTGTTAAAGAACAAGCCTAGCAGAAGCGGCGTGGAGTTGCTCCTGGTTCATCTCTACGAAGAGGGTCCGGCGAGCGTCGTCCTGCGGAAAGCAATGCCCAAGCATGTCAAGGCGGCTACAGATATGGACGTCAGCTTGCTCGATGCAGACAAGGATGGCGCTTATCAGATTGCGATTGCGATCGCAGCTATTGACATATCCTTGACGGTGTATACGATGGACTACCATGGACCTGCCCGAGATTCCTTGAGCTCATTTCACGCATTCAATAACTATGATAACGTAAGCGTAAGAACACCACAAGAGCCTAACACGTGCTAACAAAAGCAGGTTCACGAAGTGCAAATGACAAAGGCTGTCTTCTCGCCATTCTACAAGCCAGAAGTGCCAGCTGGTCGCCAAGCGCCACCCCAGTATCTGCGTCTGGCGAGTACGTCTTTGGGAAACACGATCAGCGTCGAAACATTCCAATTACAAGACATCGGGTCACGCTATGTTCTCCAGACGGCACGCTCGAGAAACATGTTCACAGCAGCAACCTATCTCGTCATCGCCATGGTCGTCGCAGTGGCCGCTCTCCTGATCCAGTCACTCATAGATCCAGAGGGCAACCTCACTAAAGGCATACTTCCCGCCGGTTTGCAGAACGCAGCAAGCCAGCACAAGACGTTTGGCGAAACACTACGCGAGAAACGCCACAACGCCATCCTCAACAATGCTGACTCACCGGTGGTCAAGACATCACATCGGATCGCTGATCTACTACATCTCCACCTCCCTCACGTTCTCTCCGATACCAAGCCATCCGAACCATCCGGTCAACAAAAGGCGCTGGTCATACATCATGACCCTGAATCCGACGGCACACTCAGTACAGAGGTTCACGCTGGAGATGAGGATGTCTTGAAGAAGCACGCCTCTGCGAGAAAATGGGAAGAGCTCAGCCACGAAGAGAAGAGCCAATGGAAGGAGAAGCTGAGTGATGCGGGTATGTGGGCCGTGGGTGAGGGTGAGACCATCTTGAAGTCCATATTCTTCGGACAGATCGGTGGAGTCATTGGCCATGTTGCAGAGGGTGTATTGGCTGGCTAAGACAAGTCGCTGTGGGGGGATGACGGCACAAGGCTCATGGATGGCAGCCTGTGTGTGGACTTCGTAGTGTGTGATACCTGATTTCTACTACCTGATGTTATGGAACTCTTTCAATGTGATGTTGCGCGGTGAGTGGATGTGTATCATGTTGAGCGGGAAGTGTCTCTAATCCTGGGTTGTCATTGGACAATGCTGTGCACAACACTGACACCGGCACTTTGCCCTTACGAAGATAAGTGGATTAGTTAGCATGTGGGATGATTGATCTAGTCTTTTACCTTTGCTCGTGCGGTAGGCCTGGCCACACTCACCCGTTATCCTCACCGCGTTGCTAATCACGGGCTGGTGTTGCGGATCCCCGGTGTGCGCTTTGGGTTAGCTCCCGAGGCTCGCGTGAGGTCAATGCGCTAGTCCGCGTTCGTGACATACGGCTGCAGCGTCCAGTAACTTTGGCAACACCAATTCTCCCCACGCGCCCCTCTACAACACTCTTTTCGCTCCTTTTCATGGATGGAGTGAGACCGCAAACTCTTGCTGCGAAGGGCTTCCGTTGAAGCAGTCAAGATGTCGCAGCAGGGTCCCCTTTCGGCCAATCTGGACCGCATAGTCCACGACCTACGGTCAAAGTGAGCTCCATACAGTACAACCATTGCGACAGGCGGCTGACAAACCAAGAAATGACGAGACGCGACAGCGAGCAGCAACTGCGCTGCGACAGCAGGTCGAATCGGCGCATCGAGGTGAGAGACAACGCGAAGAACCCCGCCCAAGCTATGGGAAACTGATGTTGTGCAGAACTCGCGCCCAACGTCTTCACCACATTCAACAATGAAGTCTACACCAAGATCTCGGGCCTCATCGTCACCGGCACCGACTCGAACGAACGCATCGGCGGCATCCACGCGCTCAACGCCCTGATCGACTTCCGCGGCGACGATGCGGGCCAGAAGACGACGCGGTTCGCCTCATACCTTCGGGCGGTAATGCGGGGTCAGGACATCACAGCCATGGTGGTAGCGGCCAAGGCCCTCGGACGACTCGCGAAGCCCGGCGGTACACTCACGGCTGAGCTGGTGGAAGCAGAGGTGAAGGGCGCATTGGAGTGGCTGCAGCTGGAGCGCCTGGAGAATAGACGCTTCGCCGCTGTCCTCATCCTGCGCGAACTGGCGAAGAACTCACCTACGCTCATGTACCAATGGATTGCGCAAATCTTCGAGGTCATCTGGGTCGCTCTACGAGATCCAAAGGTCCTCATTCGGGAGTCCGCCGCCGAAGCCATCAGCGCCTGCTTCGAGATTATATCCCCCCGCGACTCGCAGATGCGCCAGCTCTGGTTCGGAAAGGTCTACGACGAGATCCTACGCGGCTTCACCATCAACACGAACGAAGCGATCCACGGTTCCCTCCTCACCATGAAGGAGCTCCTCGACAAGAGCGCCATGTTCATGAACGACCAGAAGTACAAGGAGACGGTTGAGCATGTACTGAAGTACCGGGAACATCGCGACGCCCTGGTACGCAGGGAGGTGGTGCTCATCATACCCATCCTCGCTGGTTATTCGCCAACCGAGTTTGCCACCAAGTACCTACACCAATGCATGCTGCATCTCCAGGGTCTCATTAGGAAGGACCGCGATAGGGACAAGGCATTCGTCGCTATTGGACAGATCGCAAACGCGGTCGGAGTAGCCATCTCACCATACCTGGAGGGCATCCTAGGCTTCATACAGGAGGGTCTGATCGCGAAGGCTCGTAACAAGGCCGCTATCAACGAAGCGCCCATCTTCCAATGTCTCAGCATGGTTGCGGCAGCGGTCGGTCAGGCACTAACCAAGTCTGTTGAGCGGTTACTGGATCCCATCTTCTCCTGCGGCTTGAGCGACGCACTCTTCCAAGCTCTTGTAGACATGGCGCATTACGTACCACCATCACGCCCTATGATCCAAGAGAAGCTCTTAGACCTTCTCAGCCAAATCCTTGCTGGACGACACTTCCTGCCTCTCGGCAGTCCCTTCCAGATCTCACAACCTCCACAAATATGGACACGCGACCACAAGGACCCTTCGATCATCCCACAGCGAGAAGCAGAGATCGCGCTGGCGCTACACACACTCGGTAGTTTCGACTTCACAGGCCACGTGCTGAACGAGTTCGTCCGCGATGTTGCCATTCGATACGTTGAAGCCGACAACGCTGAGATCCGGAAGCGCGCCGCTCTGACTTGCTGTCAACTCTTCGTCAAGGATCCTATTGTCCACCAGACTAGTACTCATGCGACAAAGGTGGTGGGCGACATCATCGAGAAGCTCTTGACTGTCGGTGTAGGCGATGTTGAACCCGACATTCGGTGGGATGTCCTCATGGCACTGGATGCACGTTTCGACCGTCATCTCGGAAAGGCAGACAATGTCCGCACCCTCTTCCTCGCTCTCAATGACGAGGTCTTCGCTATCCGAGAGGCTGCCATGTCCATCATCGGTCGCCTGACAGCCGTCAATCCCGCCTACGTCTTCCCTTCCTTGCGCAAAGTCCTACTTCAGCTGCTGACTGAAGTCAACTACGCCAACAGCCCTCGTAGCAAGGAAGAGAGCGCCAAGTTGATTAGTAGTCTAGTCGGCGCCGCGGACAGCCTTATCAAACCGCTGATAGATCCCATTGTTGAGGTCCTGCTGCCCAAGTGCAAAGACTCAAACCCCGAGGTTGCTTCAACAACGCTCAAGGCTATTGGCGACCTTGCTACAGTCGGTGGCGAAGGTATGGTCAAGTACATCAAAGATCTCATGCCCGTCATCCTAGACTTTATGCAAGATCAGACGTCGGATGCTAAGCGATTTTCGGCTCTGAAGGCTCTTGGACAGTTGGCGACAAATGCCGGCTATGTCATTGAACCGTACCGGGAATATCCAGAGCTGATGAACATTCTGATGAGCATCGTCAAGACGGAACCAGAAGGTGAACTCAGGAGGGAGACTGTTAGGCTCATGGGTACCCTTGGAGCCCTGGATCCGGACGAGTACCAGAAGATCATGGAACAGTCGCCAGACAAGCACCTCATCTTGGAAGCGCAGGCTATTACCGATGTCTCGCTTATTATGCAAGGCACAACCCCATCAAACGAGGAGTACTACCCGACGATTGTCATCAGCACGCTCATGGGACTACTTAAGGATCCGTCTCTTGTGCAGTACCACACTGCCATAGTCGAAGCTGTCATGAACATCTACGCGACCATGGGACTGAAGTGTGTTCCTTTCCTCAGCCAAGTTGTACCTGGCTTCCTTCACGTCATCCGATCAACGCCGGCTGGACGCTCCGAAGGTTACTTCAACCAGCTTAGCCAGCTTGTTCGCATCGTTCGCCAACACATCCGACCCTACCTGCCCAGCATCCTTGCGACGATCAAGGAGTACTGGAGCAGCAGTGCGCAGCTACAGGCTACCATCCTTTCATTGATTGAGGCTATCGCCCGCTCGCTGGAGGGCGAATTCAAGGTCTACTTGGCTGATGTTCTACCTCTCATGCTGAGTGTTCTTGATTCCGACCAGACTGGCAAGCGGTTGCCATCAGAGCGTGTGCTACATGCCTTCCTTATTTTCGGCTCCAGTGCGGAAGAGTACATGCATCTCATCATTCCGGTCATGGTAACTATGTTCGACAAGCCAGGCCAACCCATCCAGATCCGGAGACATGCCATCGAAACACTAGGACGGTTATCGAAACAAGTCAACGTCTCTGAGTTCGCTGCGCGTATCGTGCATCCCCTCTGCCGAGTGCTTTCCGGTAACGAGCCAACCCTCAAGCAGACTGCGCTCGAGACGCTCTGTGCACTCATCTTCCAACTTGGTCCGGACTACATTCACTTTGTACCGACCGTCAACAAGATCCTCATCGCGCACAAGGTACCCCATGAGAACTACGGACGTATCGTATCAAAGCTGCAGAAAGGCGAGCCACTACCTCAAGATCTCAGCCCAGATGAGCGATACGGCGAAGACGATGAGGACTTGAACCCTGCGGAGATCCTCACTAAGAAGTTGGCGGTCAACCAGCAGCATCTCAAGCAGGCCTGGGAGGCTTCTAACAAGACCACCAAGGAAGACTGGATCGAATGGATGCGAAGGTTCAGTGTTGAGCTGCTTCGGGAGTCGCCACAGCAGGCACTACGCGCCTGCACACCGCTCGGTAGCGTGTACAATCCGATCGCACGTACTCTGTTTAACTCGGCGTTCGTCTCATGCTGGACTGAGCTCTACGATCAGTATCAAGAAGAGCTTGTTCGATCTATCGAGACCGCACTCACGTCGCCGAATATTCCACCTGAGATTCTCCAAGTACTACTCAATTTGGCAGAGTTCATGGAGCACGACGACAAAGCATTACCGATTGACGTGCGGATACTGGGTATGTATGCTGGAAAGTGTCACGCTTTCGCCAAGGCACTGCATTACAAGGAGCTCGAGTTCAACGCGGAACAGAATTCTAGCGCTGTGGAAGCCCTTATCAGTATCAACAACCAGCTACAGCAGACCGATGCCGCATTCGGTATCTTGCGCAAGGCGCAGAATTACGCCGACGTTGAGTTGAAAGAGACTTGGTTCGAGAAGTTGCAGAAATGGGACGAAGCGCTTGCTGCGTACCAGAGGCGCGAGCTCGAAGAACCCGACTCTTTCGATGTCACTATGGGTAAGATGCGTTGCTTGCACGCTCTAGGCGAGTGGGACCTGCTTTCCAGCTTGTCGAAGGAGAAGTGGGCCAACGCGACGCAGGAGTATCGTAAGGCGATAGCACCGCTCGCTGCGACGGCCGCCTGGGGTCTGGGCAAGTTTGCGGATATGGACAACTACCTCGGTGTGATGAAGGAACAGTCGCCCGACCGCGCTTTCTTCGCCTCCATTCTCAACATCCACAACAACCGCTTCGAGATTGCTGTTGACGAAATCGCCAAGGCTAGAAAGGGTCTTGACACCGAGTTGAGCTCGCTCCTTGGCGAGTCATACCAGCGCGCCTATTTGCCGATGATTCGTGTTCAAATGCTGGCAGAGCTCGAGGAGATCATGCAGTACAAGCAGAACGAGGGCAATCTTGAGAAGCAGCGAAGCATGCGCAAGACCTGGATGAAGCGGCTTAGAGGACTGCAACCGAACCCAGAAGTCTGGCAGCGGATGATCAAGGTCCGACAGCTCGTCATTTCACCAAAGGAGGGTACGGACATGTGGATCAAGTACACCAACTTGTGCCGCAAGAGCAACAGGATGAACCTCGCGAACAAGGCGCTCCAGAAGTTGCTCGACATTGAGAGTACCGGCGACAGCACTGTGGTTGAGTTCGTCCGTAACAACGCGCACGAGATCTCGCACCCAGTCGCATACACAACCTACAAGTACATGTGGGCCGATCAGAACTTCAAGCAGGAGGCTCTTGATAGTATGAAAGACTTCACCGGGCGACTGTCTGAGGATCTCGCGATGCGGACTCGGGCTGCGGCCAACCCGATGATGGGGCAGAACGGCATGAACGGTATGTCCAATGGTCAGCACATGTTCACGAACATAAATCCCTTTGCTGCCACCAACGGACACAGTGGAGTCAATGGTATGAATGGCTCAAGCATGCTAAACGGATCATCCATAGGTGCCTCACCTACTGAACTGGCCGAGAGCCATCGCCTACTCGCCAAATGCTACCTCAAGCAAGGTGATTGGCAGCAAGAACTCCAAGACGGCGAGTGGGAGCACGAGTTCGTTCACGAGATCCTAGCCGCTTATGCGGCTGCCACACGCTACAACAAGGACTGGTACAAGGCCTGGCACGCTTGGGCTCTTGCCAACTTCGAGGTCATCAACTCCATCACATCCAAGTCTGACCGGGAGGCCACTGAAGTGCCTAATAACATCATCCACGATCACGTCATCCCGGCTATCCAGGGCTTCTTCAAGTCAATCGCACTGTCTTCAACTAGTTCGTTGCAAGATACACTCAGGTTACTTACTCTGTGGTTCAGCTATGGTGGCCGAGAAGGCGTCAATCGCACCATCACTGAGGGCACAAAGTCTGTGCCAATCGACACATGGCTCGAGGTCATTCCCCAACTGCTTGCTAGGGTCAACCAACCCAACGCCGTAGTTCGGCAATCGATTCATCAGCTGCTTATCGAAGTCGGCAAGGCACATCCTCAGGCTTTAGTCTTCCCATTGACTGTCTCGATGAAGTCAGACGTGTCTCGACGTCAGCGATCCGCTAAGGAACTCATGGAGGCCATGCGCGAGCACTCGCCGAAGTTGGTCGAACAAGCAGATCTTGTGAGTCACGAACTCATTCGTATTGCTGTGCTCTGGCATGAGCAGTGGCATGAGGGTCTTGAGGAAGCCAGTAGGCTCTACTTTGGCGATCACAACATCGACGGCATGTTTGCTACTCTTGCCCCACTCCATGCGATGCTTGACAAAGGACCTGAGACTCTACGTGAAATCTCGTTTATCCAATCATTCGGTCGCGAACTCCAAGAAGCCCGGGACTGGTGTAATACATTCAGGACATCCGGTGAAATAGGCGACCTCAACCAGGCATGGGATCTCTACTACCAGGTGTTCCGCAAGATCGCTCGTCAATTGCCGTCCTTGATGACGCTTGAGTTGCAGTATGTCTCACCAAAACTCAAGGACGCGCATGACCTTGAACTTGCTGTTCCTGGAACGTACCAGGTTGGCAAGCCGGTTATCCGCATCATCTCTTTCGATCCTGTTGCATCCGTCATCCAGTCCAAGCAGCGACCCAGGAAGCTGGAAATGCGCGGAAGCGACGGGAAAGCACACACCCATGTTCTCAAGGGCCATGAAGACATTCGTCAAGACGAGCGTGTCATGCAACTCTTCGGTCTCTGCAACACCCTACTCTCCAACGATGTAGAGTCTCGTAAGCGACACCTTAATATCCAACGCTACGCCGCGGTCCCGCTTAGTACGCAATCCGGTCTGCTTGGTTGGGTCCCTAACAGCGACACTCTACACGTACTCATCCGCGAGTATCGCGATAGCAGAAAGATTCTCCTCAACATCGAGCACCGCATCATGCTACAAATGGCTCCTGATTACGACTGCCTCACGCTCATGCAAAAGGTCGAAGTCTTTGGCTACGCGCTCGACAACACAACAGGCCAGGATCTCTACCGCGTCTTGTGGCTCAAGTCCAAATCCTCAGAAGCCTGGCTTGATCGCCGCACAAACTACACGCGTTCTCTCGCCGTCATGTCCATGGTCGGTTACATCCTGGGTCTCGGCGATCGCCACCCTAGTAACTTGATGCTGGACCGCGTCACCGGCAACATTATTCACATTGATTTCGGCGACTGTTTCGAAGTAGCCATGCACCGGGAGAAGTACCCGGAACGCGTTCCGTTCCGTCTCACGCGCATGTTGACGTATGCCATGGAAGTTAGTAATATCGAGGGTAGCTACCGGACGACTTGCGAGCACGTCATGCGCGTGTTGAGGAGCAACAAGGAGAGTGTCATGGCTGTGCTTGAAGCTGTAAGTTTCCTTCCTACCCCATCCACTCCTATCCCACAAAAGTCCATTGTACTAACGACCCAAACAGTTCATCCACGATCCCCTCCTAACCTGGCGCCTCAACCACCGCGACACCTCCCCGGAGCCAAACTACCCCTCCGAACGCCGCCAATCCATCATGGTCGCCGACCCCGCAAACCCCAACCCCAACGACCCCCACCAAATGCCCAGCATCGTCGGTCGCCCCCGCCACCGCTCTTCCATTGCTCCTCCCCAGAACAACGACGTCGACGCCAAGGAAGTGCAGAATGCACGCGCCTTGCAGGTTCTCAGCCGTGTTAAGGAGAAGTTGACGGGTAAGGATTTTGGTAAAGGAGAGGAGTTGAGGACCGAGATGCAGGTTGATCGGTTGATTAAGGAGGCGACGAATTTGGAGAATCTTTGTCAGCATTATATTGGGTGGTGTAGTTTTTGGTAGGTGGGCGATTCGCTGTCGTTTGCTGTTTGTCAGTAGCGAGAGGCAAGGCACGGTGTGGGTATGAGCGAACGAAGTGTTTCATGGTTGGGTGTTTATTGGTAGCATTAGCGTTGGCATGGCATGGTTTTGGGCGTGGAGTTACGGGCTTTCATGGGCGATGTTTCGTGTACTATTACGAGAACCTTCTCTTCCCTTTGACTCCAGCGGCATTGCAGTGGTGCTTTCGGTGTTGACGGATATGGAATGTGTGGGGTTAATGATCAATTGCTGCTTTTTCACGATGGGTCTTGATCTCAACTTGTTACATGTGCCACGTCGTTGAGATGTCGAAAAAGGGTAGGCGAAAAGAATGCTACCTTTGGTATCTTGCCCTGCCGTGCTTACCGTTCAAGATGCAGTACACGCCACAGGGTCTGACTAGTTAGCAGGTCAGTAACGCTGATGTCTGCATGAACTGCTGGCAATGCATGAAGGGTCTTCCATGACGTTCTGATGCGTGGGGACACGCATGGAAAGAAAATGTCTGGATCACTGGATCCAGTGCTGTCAACAGCTATGCCCGGGAATGAAGAGCTCATGGCATCTAGATCTTAATCATTTCCTTACTTCCGTGCCGTGCTTGCCATACCCAGGCGGAATAACGGCAGGTGGTGGAATGTGTTACCAGCTGTACGGGTTCAGTTGTTCTAGACGAAGGACTGATCCAGAACTTGTGTATGCCGATTGTTGGCCGCGGTGGTTATACTCAACGCAGATTTCTCGGCATTTTACAGTCGTACCCTCTTTAGCGGGTAAAAGTGGAGTGGTTTACCGTTCTTAGCTTCATGTTGTGTCACCACATTCAATGTCAGCAATGTGTACGACCGGTCTAGACATCAGGTCAGAGGTCCAGGAACTGTAGAGAGTTGACATGGTAATCCCACTATGAGCCATCGACAGAAGTATAACCATGTAAGGTTGAGTACTCGGATCGAAGTTGCGGTCTGCGTACATTCGGATACATGTCTCCGTACGTCACTATTCCGGACTACAGACATGTAGCTAACGGTCTCCGCAGTGTAGTCGCAATCGAAGATGCCGTTCTTGCCAGCCCCATCGCACGTGACAGAATAGAGATATCGTGATGGGATCTTCAGCCGTCGTAACCGTGGGATCTACATCATACTAGGCAGTGTAGGAAGGAAACACTGTTTCAAAAGCAACGGGCGAGCTTGGGATTCCAAGGTCCAGCGGGCTGTGTTTCTGGGGAAGTTTGCTAGTGAGCCTTGTCGTCATGTCCCAACATGATATTCGGCACGATTAGAGCATCAATGACTCTTATACAAAGCATGAACGAGCTGAAACCGTAGAAGTGCTTATGTTGGGCCACTTGATGGTTTGAAATTTGGTGTTGGGCAGTAGTTCTCGGCCGGGTCGGCCCCTGGCCAGCCGAAACGTGAGAACGTCCGAGAACCCACTGGCACATCGGATCCTTATCATGGAGACAAACTATTCCCGCCAGTGACGCGGAAGGAACGGGTGTAGAACACAGCCACACAAATGATGGTGACGGCAACCTGCAGATGGACAGTTCTGAAACGCTTGGGTTTGCTCTTGGGTTATGTTCCGCATTGCCGCTAACAACGCGTCTTCCAAGGGCACCGGCTAGATAGCCGAGATGGTGTGGCCGCTATGGCCATGTCGACGCAACTTTGCTGGCTTCTGGTTTGTCGCGACTGGAAGTGCGGCAGATCGACGGGGTGGGGGGCTGGTCAAAAACTGTTGTAGCGGTGCTCTTATGGGAGGCGCGTGCAGGTACATAGGGTTTCTTATCGCCGGACTTTTTTGTTTCAGAATCCAGAAGTTCGTCTTGAGGGTTTTTGTGCAGTCTTTTTCTTGTGTTTGGCGTCGAGTCGAAGATTTCGACACGTGCAACTGCGAAAAAGGGGTGTGACATCATTCGGTCATTGCTGAACCACAATTTCCGACTCCAGCTGCCAATTCGCTCGCCCCGCATGTACCGCTGCGGCTCGACCTTGGCATCATGAACCGCAACACGCAGAACCTCGCGATAGGCCGCTTGCCGACTAACGACAGCTTTCCGCCTTTTTCCAGCGTCGTCCACAGACCGGCGTCCAGTTCGTCCACCGCCTCGGTGTCGAGTGCAGAGGAGAGACTGCAATGGCGCTCGCACCCGAATGTCGCAACGCCGCATCCGGATCCGACGAACCAGAATCCCTTCGATGATCCCAGCCTCACATTGGCAACGCCCCTGAGTCGCGATGAGCCCGAAGGCCTTGCCAACGACGTGCAGAAGCAGATTCAGCGCGAAGAGGAAGAGATAGAGTACCATGGCGACGAGAACGAGAGGGTTGACACCAACTCTACGGAGAAGACTGACGATTCCATACGCGAGAACCCGACGGCATTGGCTGCTGTTACAAGTAGAAGCACAAAGCGCAGCGTTCCAAATGGAGATGTGCCGGAGAAGAGGACGAAGTTGAGCTTCAAGGAGCGGATACGGCATTTCACCTGGACTTGGTTCTGTCTCACCATGGCTACCGGAGGTATCGCAAACGTCTTGTACACTGTCCCGTTCCGCTTCCACGGCATCTACGCGCTTGGGTGTATCTTCTTCATCCTCAACATCGTTCTGTTCTTGTTCAACGTCGCTATGATTTCTTGCCGGTTCTACTTCTACCCGCGAACGTTCAAGGCTTCCTTCCTACATCCTACCGAATCACTGTTCATTCCCGCCGCCATCGTCAGCTTTGGCATCATCCTGATCAACATCAGTCAGTTCGGAGTTGACATGGCTGGCGTGGGAGAGTGGCTGGAGCAATGCATGATTGTGTTGTTTTGGATGGACTGTGGTCTTGCTGTTTGCTTCTCCATTGGCATCTACCTGCTTATGTTCGTTCCTCTCTCATATCGTATGCTGATAAGTATGCTAACAATCACAGGTGGTCTACCACGACTTTTACAATTTCCCAGATGACGCCCATTTGGATCTTCCCAGCATACCCTCTGCTCATCATCGGGCCTCATGCTGGTAACCTCGCGCCCAAGGTTGAGGATCCTACCATCTCACTCACCATCATCTTAACCGGCTACGTCATCCAAGGTATAGGCTTCTTGGTGTCGCTCATGATCTACGCTGCCTTCATCTACCGTCTCATGACACAGAAGCTTCCCAAGGAATCTCTCCGCCCGGGTATGTTCATCTCCGTCGGTCCCTCTGGCTTCACCATTGCCGGAGTCATCATGATGGGCCAAGAGCTCCCAAAGACTGTACCCAGCGATTTCATGGGCGAAGGCAACGGCGAGCTCGCAGGCAAGGTCGGCATGATCTGCGCAAACTACATGGGACTATGGCTCTGGGGTCTCGCACTATGGTTCTTCTTCGTCAGCGTCGGTGCGCATTGGTCATGTGCAAGGAGAGGAAAGATGGATTTCGCAATGACATGGTACTCCTTCATCTTCCCCAACACGGCCCTCACGACATCGACCTTCGCCATTGCCCGTGCCCTGAACGACAACAGAGCCATCGCCCTCATCGGCTGCGCAATGACCATCGCCCTCGTCATGATGTGGTTCTTCGTTATCTTCATGAACGTGCGCGCTGTTGTCATTCACCAGATCTTGTGGCCGGAAAAGCAAGAGGATAGGACTGAAGGTGGATGGAAACAGCAAAGCGCAGAAGAGCAACAGAGAAGACAACGAGAACGGGAATTGGCTGATGGCGGTGAGAGTATGAGGGGCAGGGCGTGGAGTCGTGCCAGGACGCTGACGAGACCTCGTGAGAGTGATCCTACGACTACGGCTATGCCGACGCTGGAGAGGTCGCAGACTGATATTGGGGCGAGGAAGAGGGGGTGGAGCTTTAGAAGGTAGAAGAAATGGAGTGGTGGCAGGTGTGGAGAGTGTGAAAAGTACGAGGAGTCTGTTATTTGCATAGAATTTGTCGTCGATACCCCTTAGAGCGATGTTTTGGTCGAGCGTTAGTATCAGTTTTCGGTAGACATGTATGTTAATTAGATGTTCTCTCTTTGGAAACCCACATTACATTGGTCCTGGGGGTACTACTTCCTGGTGAGTGGTCCACTCGCGAGGCTTCAACAGACGTTTCAGGAATGGAACATAATGCTACCAGCATGTAGCAAGTTCGGAAGCCCTCTGTCGTAGTGTTCCAGCACTTGGGAGCTGCAGCTGAGGCGTGTTCAGTCTAGAATGAATCAGGCTAGAGCCTTGGCATTTCAGAACACAGGCCCGCGAATCCGTCGCGTCCTCACGTCGCACCCAGCAACTTTGACACGCGCTTTTTGCTCGCCTCCATTTTCAAAAACATGACACTCATCCTTCATCAATTCAATTGGTGGAATGCTACTTTTCAACGTGTTGTACAGCATGGTCCGTACTCACCTCGAGGCGCGTCAGGCTGCAGGGGCGAAGCAGCCTGCCCAGGTGGTCCTCCATGCGTCGACCAATCACTCGTGCATGGTGGCACTGTTAAAATGACCTGGCGCGGGGATGAGACTCAGCCTTCTTCCAGGGGTATTTTTCGCTACACAGCCCTTCTTCGCACACTTCCTCTGGCTGCCCGTGGTTCCTAGGACGGTTACACCTACGTCCGTTACACTCAGAGATGGCTACCGATAGCCGCAGTCGAGCTCAACCTCTGGATATGAATGACGACTTTCGCCAAGAAGTCAATGAAGACGGGAACAGAGCCATACAACAAGCGCACAACGCTGCCGAAGGTGTGTCGACTTCTGCGCAGGTCTCACCCGCCGACACTACGTCACAGCAGCATGAAGACGACGACGATGACGACCATCTATTGCTATATAAACACGTACGAATGCTCGGCCACGGTGGCAGCGCAAGTGTGGAGATGGTCCGCCATAGTAAGACAGGCTCGATTTTCGCACGAAAGATTATCAGGAACGTCTATTCTCGCAACCTTGAAGATGCCAAGCGAAAGCTTCTCAATGAAGTCCAGATTATGCAACGTTTATCTTCCAATCGTCACATCGCCAAGGTGCACGCCACTTACATCAAAGGGAGGGAACTTGCTATCATTCTCGAGCCAGTTGCGGACGGCGGAGATCTGGCGAACTTTCTGCAAAATTACCGGGATCAAAAAGAGTCGAAATCTGGAATGTTATCCAACAAAGAGCGCAAACGTCAGAATCATATTTTGTTGGCGGCTTTCGGCTGCCTGGCGTCTGCCTTAGCTTTCATCCACAAACAGACTATCCGACACAAAGACATCAAGCCGCAGAATATACTGATTCATCAAAAGACAGTCATGTATACCGACTTCGGTCTGTCGCACGATTATGCGGATATCGGTCGAAGTACGACTAGTGGAAATCCACATGGCTTTACCAGGAGGTATTGTGCCCCCGAAGTGGCGAATGGAGAAAGCAGAAATTCCAAATCAGACGTATTTTCTCTCGGATGTGTTTTCATCGAGATCTGTCTAGCGCTGGCGAACGATGCCTCATATGACCAGATTTATTATCGGCCGTTTCACGAGCTTGTGCAATCTCATTCGCATGGCTTGTCGCTACCACTGGGCGTGTTTGACCCCAGCAATGGTCACATGCTAGGTGATATCATCGGGAAGATGTTATCAATCGATTCTGCATCAAGGCCTTCAGCTTCTACGACTGCCTACATCATTATAGAGGGTACTACACCTTCATGGTCTTGTTCAGATTGTAGGGAGGAGTTCCAGTTCACGTAAATAGAAAGCAGTTGCCGTCAAAGAGCCGGTCTTTGCCGAACGGCTTGCTGCTCACTTCCGCTCAGCTTTTTCGAAGCATTGACAGCACCGGACTAGCCGTCGTTGAATTTGTATCGCGTCCATCTTGGGATGCAAGACTTCGATTGCTTGAGGTCGACTATAGCGCAAGCTTGACTACAACATTGGCATACCCTCCATACCCGGCAGCGCCGTCAACCAGCCATCGCGCTCTTCCTTTACACGGTTGGGTACAAGACACTTGTTTCCATCAGCAGGCTGCTGCGTCTTCAAGCTACCGCAATTGGCACCCATGCAGCCCTTGGCATCATCCATAGCTTTCTGGAGCGAGTCGTCCTTCCAGCCGAAGACGTAGTCTCCATGCTGTCCATACCCAGTGTTGTCACCGGTAGAGAGGACGAAAGGTTGCGAGCCATCCGCAGGCCACTCGGCTTTATTGTTGAACTTGCTGGTATCCCAGACGATCTATAATTGTGTTAGCCTGGCCGTGAGGACTGGACTGGGGATGTATTGGGACTTACCTCGAGCATGACCTGTGGGATCTTCACGGGATGAGTGGACGGGCAATTGCCACCAGTGCCAGTACCTGAGAACAGAGCCGGGCCATTGGTGGGGTACGCGACGTGCGATTTGTGGTCGGGCGAGTCTAGGTTCTTTCCGTCCCAGCATCTGTCAACGGGTCAGTGGTGCACGAGGTTGTTCGTGATGGGCCACTCACGTTGGGTAGAGAACGTTGCTACGGATACCACCCGGGCAGGGTGTCGTAGGAAAGCCTTCGGTATCGAGTCTTGGAGCGTCAGCATAGTCATGAGTTCAATGAGACGTGCATGCTCACTTGGCATCCTGGCAGGGCGCGGCATTGTCGCCACCGAAGTTGGGGGCGTTGTAGCATCGGAAGCAAGTTTGAGTCTTCATACCCTTTGAGACGCGGTTGGTGGCGTCACCGGTGAGCATGCGGAAACCCTGTATGCTGTGTCAGGGCATGAAGTTGCATGGGGAGGTACAGGGCTTACGGGCTTGAAGGCGGTGACTTGGCCCTTGCCTCCAGAGACATAGTAGACGACAAAGCCTCCGGTGGTCTTTCCAGTGTACTTGTCGTTGAAGAGATCCCTACTTCAAGTCAGTACGAAGAACTTCGAACTTCTGGTAGGAAGAAGTACCTGTTAGGGATCTGAGGTACGCGCTTGTATGTTCCATTGCGAGCCTTGAAGTAGACATTCGCGGTCCAGTAGTTGGAAAGCTGTCACCCAAATCGTTAGCTTGGTCGTTTTGTGTTCAATACCTGGACTTACATCCTCCGAGTAGCCGCAAGTGGTGCATGTCGCAAGCTTGGCGATATCCGTCGACTGCATCGTGACGTTGAACGCATTGCCACCAACTACCTGGTGCATGTGCGGTGAGGGCGCTTGGCCTGGGTTGACAAGAGGATCGATGCGGTCGATAACATTCTGAGCGCACCCAAAACGCAACATCGTGAAGCCCTGAGAGCCACCGAACTGAGGCGCAGCCTGCGCGACGGCGGCGAGGAGGAGAGTAGGGAACAGCATGACGATTCGCAATGTCTCTTCACAGAAGGATGTGTAGATGATGAAGAAGTACAGAACGATGCAGAGAAGACGCCCTGGAAGATAAAGTACTCCAGGAGAACGTTCTACGAAGCTCTCACACCTACCCCATGCGACCCACACGCAGAGGCTTTGCCCATCCGTCTCGACTTCCGCATTCGACATACAACTGCCGACCCCATCCGTACCAGAAAACTCATATTAATGTCACCACAACTTCACCTAAAGCGTAAGACCCCGTGGCATCGAGGCAATGTCGGCAGTTGCGGAACTAATATGCTGATCCCGCATTCGGCTAAAGGCTTGAGATTACTTCACCAACCTGACCACTTTCTTTGGACGACGTATGGTACCGGGGCATGGGGATCGACATCTCCTCGTGGGGATGTAGTCAAGAACATGGGGATGGAAGTGGCGTTATCGGAAAGATCGGAGTCATGGCATTAGAGTTGAATTGATTCTCGTGTCTTATTCTACCACACTACTATGTGTTGACACCTCAGCCCCGCAAGTCCAGAGTTGGGAACGACTAAGCAGGCGCAGGGATAGAACCGGCAACAGCCTTGATGCCCGCGTTCCAGATGTCACCCATGCGCGCGTATCCAGCGACATTCCTATAAGATCAGTCAGCTGAGCGGTCTCCAGACGAACGGGTCAATACTTACGGGTGCAGGTTATCGCTCAACTCGCTGCTCGTGCTGAGGACGTTCATATCGACAATAGAAACCTTCGATCCCTTGCTGACCCTGGAGGCGACGATAGCAGGCAACGCGTTGTTAAAAGTCTTGATGTTGGCGTTAAGACCCGATTGCTTTGATGGGATGATCTTGGCCACAATGACGACTGCGTTGGGGACGGCCTTCAGAACGTCATCGAGCAAGAGTCCCAGTCGTCTCGGCGCATCAGCATCTGGCTCTGACGAAGGGTTTCCTCTGTTCAAGTCGTTGGTACCGGCATGGAGCAGAACGACGTTGGGCTTCAACGCAAGACCGCCGGCGGCAACGCCGCGGATCTGGGAGATGGTGTAGCCGGGGAAACCTTGGTTGTCCTTATCCGCCATGGTTCCGGACTGTTGCGTGCCGACGAAGTCAACGGTGTAGCCACCAGACTTGAGGTCGGCCAGCAGCCGCTCACGGTAGCCATTTGAACCGCCGCCGTTGATGTAACCCCAGGTAATGGAGTCGCCTAGCGGCAGGATGCGGAGGTTCTTCGACTGGCGTGCGATGAGCGCATCGGTGGGAAGACCATTGACGAAGGATAGAACTGCATCTCGTTAGTCACGTGTGCATGTGTCCGATGCATGTAAGAGCCCTACAGAGTGAGAGGATCGCCAACGGCAGAGCCAATCGCGTCATCGTGTTTGATAGCATCGTGATCAGATATCGAGCTCTTGTCAATAACGCACAAGCGACAAGTCCAGAGGCGAGACGCCCTTTTGATGTAGAACGCCCAGCTTCATCGTACCCCAGATCCAGTCCATGCGTGCTTGTGCACCCTCAAACTGGCACACATGGCGTCAGTTTCTCCGTCGATTTGATGAAGCCGAGAGGTTAGCGCGTGCCGATTCTGATTAACCTGCGACAGAGCTCGTGGACGCGAATTCTCCGTAGGCAGAACTACGGCTAAGATGGCGGCGGAGTGGAGGTACCTGAGGAGGTTTGTGCACCATGTCGTCATGAAACGACGCGACTTTCGACGCGCGCGAAAGGATCACGTCTGCGATCAGAGTTCATATTGCGACGCGCTATTGAGAGCTTCGCGATAGGTATGATGCCACCACAACATCGCCGTTGACGCGCTCGGTATTCTGGAACTGCTTTTAGCCTCGGCCCCTTACCTTGGTGTTTCAATGTTTCAATGTGGAGAGCAATTTGGCCTTGACAGCTGTCCCTAAATCTCCCCGCATCCTAGCTCCATTGGGTATAGCTCAGACGATAATAACATGTCTACAACACCAAGAGCCCCTCAGAGCCTCAGGCTCATCATCTTTCGCATGTAGTGTGCGCTGCACGAAGAACACTTTGAACGGGTATGCGGATGATTACGATGAACTGCTTTGGTAGCACAGCTGAGTGAAACAACTGCCAGGCTCTCTAGTCGTGCACTCAATGCAAGCTTACCGGCCGGTATGTCCAAACTTCGGCGGACTACACAGAACATGTCCTGCACGCGACTCTATGGTCGGGTTTCTATTATGTAGCGAGGTGATCACGCTAAACCGGTGCACACCGGCGGTCGTTCCTGTTTTCCCTTGGAATGCGCCATCGACAGACCCTTCTTAGACTACCTAGGTACGAATGGTTTGTCAGTTCGAGAGATGAGACCATCAGAAATTCGGAATACAAGGCCGATATGATGCTCACGGGTGCAGCTGCCGAATTTGCGGTGTATGATGGCAAGAGCGAATGACGTAGGCAGAGTACGAAGGTGATGATCCCATTGCCATTGGAGCTCGCTGACGAATGAGACAAAGAATCTTCAGGGATATATAGACGCTCGAAGATGAATATGTACGTTGTCGGCATGCCCACAATTTGAGGGGAAGAAATTCCAGCCAAGTATCGCACAGCTCGTTCTCTAAGCCGTGGGCAGCTCTTGCGGAAGATGGCCAATGCTACCTAGGTAATCTCGTTCTTTCGCATACAACCAGATGATCTTGTCCGGTTACATGTACTGATTCTACAGCGTTTGTTGATCTTCGATACAACTATCGATTCTCGTGGATCGAGCATGTGCATCAGCCACCTACTTCGCTGTCGTTGTCGCAACTCCGTTCGGCCCCGTTTCTGTCAAGAAGAAGGCTGCAAGAGTGACGAATGCTCAAAACTTAGTCCATTCATTACTTACGGACTGTCAGTATGGATTAAACCATGCACAGAACATAGCTCCAGTAGCTATAAGTGGCACGGCGGTTACGGGTTTTGCCGTGGGCGCAGCCAGTACCCGACATCGCCGCGGTCCCACTCCCGCGCTAAGCGGGTCTTGGCAGGTTCCTCTCAAGGTTCACTCCTACCTGAGTCGCCATGACACACGCATGAAGTACTTGACTGATTGCTAGCCTACATACTCAGGCATTGATTTCAGTACGGGCTGTAATAGACGCAACAGTAGTAGTGACCGATTGCCTACCTAGGTAGGTGTTCATTGATCAGCTACGACGCTATGTAAAGTGCCCAAGGCTTATGTTTCACAGAAGTAGCAGTGGTTCCAATCTGGTTACCTTAGCGTTCGGGTGGCCGCGCGCGTCGCTGGACCACGTGGATCATCGCTCTTGATACCCGACGTGCTGCCGCCGCGGCACTCCGCAAGCACTATCGTCAGGCTTGAGCATCAACCTTTTTCACTATCTCGCGACATCTAGTCCATGTTTCCAAGGCTTTCAGGCCAATAGATTCGCCGTCTTGCACATAGAGAAATATGCCTCGCTTACCATAAGCCCTTTTCGATCTTTACTAACCTCAATAGAACAGCCCAGCGTCTAGCACGGCACGTTCATTGACACTTGGAGATACTCATTCAATAGAACTACCTCAGAATAAAGTTTTGCACTGCGCGGTTAATCGATCAGCGCTTGGGTCTTCATGTCGGACTTACTGTTCCTACATTTGCTGGTATAAATGCCAGAAGCCCGTCCACGTTGACGTAAACTCTCATCAGCCATAACATCTTTAAACTAGTTCGAAAACATCTAAACTTGCTCAACTTTCATTGCTTACAATTGCAATCCACTCATTTCTCGACCATCTTTTTCGCCAGCTACTCAATCATGGGATCCACAAAGACGGAAATGTTTAATGTTTACATACTCTACTTCGAGACGCCGCCCTTCGGCCGCGGACATGAAGGGATCGCGTTGGTTCCGGTACAAGAGAAATTGCAAAATGGGGGTCGATTTTACCATGTCAAAGGCGACATGTTTAGTAGACTGGAGTACGAGTCACGCAATCCTTTCGACTTCGGTATGGCCAAGACGTTGAAGTCGAAAGTGTATCAATTTCAACTGCCGATATCTTATCTCCCGGACTTCGAGCGTATCGCAAAAAGCTATGATCCTCAATACGATCCCCGCGCCCTCACCGAGAGCGACCCAGATCTTCCAGTCGGGGAATGCTTTGCTTGGGTAGCTGGTGTACTCAAAGAAGTTCGTGTTCTTCTGAAGAACGCTGGCTTGGCTGCCTGAGCCTACCTGGATCGCCATGTGGAAGTTCTTCAAGCGCGTCGTATCTTGCTCCATGTAATTCGCGGCTTACTTCCAAGCGAGTCAAGCGCAGGGACTATTGACAGGGGGAGCAATCGTTTATGAGGATCCTAAGATGTCAATATTGGCGGCATGCCGTTGATTGGGGTAATACCAATAGTGTCAGGTTCGGCGCAATCGTTGTCCATTACATGTACGCATAGTCTTCCTATCAGAATTACGCTCGTCTTCTTCACCATTTGCGATAGCTGTATCATGATCTACCACAATACTTCCATCAATCTGGCATGGATCAACTGCTCACAATAATAAGGTGTGAGGACCCCAAGTAGATGTGAACCCCAGTCATCAGCAAAGGCTTCGATATAAAATGCCTTGGCGAACTCCCAGTATTCCGGGTACCACCCTGATAGCTCCCAGTCAATGATCGCTGCTACGCGACCATCTTTGACGATGATGTTGTCGGGTCTGAGATCTCCATGAGTAAAGACAATTCCATGTTTGTGTGTATTTAACATACCACGGATGTACGGGCCGGCCTGGGCCTTGGATCTGGCAACGAAGGTCTCTACGATTTTAGCATTGAAGTCCTCTATACTTTTGAACGGACCTAGGTATCTGGTCAGAAATTCGCCATCCGTTCTCGCGTATGCGTGCAATGACAGACCTCGGGCAGATGTTGACCATTCTAACATCAGATCAGTGACTGGTCCTTCGTCCACTGATCCAATATAGTTGGCTGGGGGAAGAGAGCGAAGCTCAATCATGTGCTTCTTGAGATCCATCAAGATTGTTTGCTTCTCAGCAGCGCTGTACTTGCCCCATGACTTTCTTAGATCTTCGCCTTCGATGAACTCCATGAAGATATATACATCATAGACACTCCCATAGTCTCCGAGGTCTCGGTCCAACGGCCCGTATGCGTATGCTGCATATAGTTTTGGGACGGGAATTGATGTCCTTCCAGCCACATACAGCATGTTTTTAGCTTCGATAAGAGAAGCATGGTTCCCCCATTTCACTACCATCGTTGGTGACATTTTCGCTAGATTACCCCCGAGATTCTCTGGATTTGATGCGTGGAATTGTTCTGGAGTGATGAGTTCATGTCCTGGGGCCAGATACTGCACGTGGATCTGTGGATTGGAAGGCATTGAACTGAATAGCTCGGGCATTGCGGCTGCTTGATACGCAACTATAGGCTAGTAATTTACATGAGTAATACAATACACATTTACGGATTCTCACGTACATGATGCATCGGGTCTTTGAACACTGCCATCCTTGGAGCGGCTTGTGCTGGCTTTCATCAGAATGGGTCAGCTGTTCTTCTACCTGCTCGAAGCAGCACCGTGGATACAGTTGACTTTACCGTACTAAGCTTTGGCAGCGAAGAAACAAGCATCAGATAATTGATGTTAGTGCGACGTTTTCTAGGAACTTCGTGATGCGTAGTTTGGGGAAAGACAAGAGAAGGTACGCTGCGCTGCGCTGCGCGGGGTGCTGGTGCGGGGCAGCCTTCTTGCCTAGTTTGCCCGAGGAATTACCGCGCCCCGGCTGATTCCGCACGCTCACTCCTAAAACATCTACGAGAACACTCACAAAACTCCCACAGATGGTATGAGCAACTGGAAAATACTGTCCGCAATTACATGGATCGAAGCGCTTTTACATCGCGGCAGGGTGGGCGGCCTCAGCGACTAACACACGGGGAGTTGTCTGGAAAGATCTCCGAGAAAACAGCGAAGGAAGGGCACGCGAGGGCCGCCAACATGCATTGTTCTCATACAAGAACCGTTACTGCTCTTGTTCTACTGAGTTAAAACCTAGGTAGGGATATCGCATGCCATTCAGAGATAAGCATTGCGTACCTCATACATCGCCTACGCAGATACGCTTCTACGACAAACATGTTACATCATGCTATTCCAATCAACCAAGGACGAGCTGCAACAGAGGCGACATCTCGTCCCATCAAGAAGGCATTGCGATGTCATAAACGACAGTGAAGTCGTTGTCTTGAACGTTGCTAATCATTCTGCCCTGGGGCTCATGAGCACTCAGCAGTGCGCAACGAAGCAACATTCTCCAGTCGCATGAGGACGTGGACTTCTGGAAGGGAGATACTCGTTATCTGAAAGGGCAACCCTTGCAGCAGACATACCGCTCACACTCCAAGTATTGACCACGCCCTTGCTTAACGCATGTATGAGCATCTGGCAAAATGCATACTCCTGCCAACCAGCGTGCTTCAAACGAATCAACCCACATGCCATCCTGAGGTCTGATCACCACCAGAGTCCAGTGTGCCTGGCCCCAGCTTTCTGTCTTGCTCAGTCTCTGAGCCTTCTATAGGCTTGCTACGCGAGCTGTCCCCTGTCCGGTGGCGTCTGGATTACCGTATGCGAACGCTGCTCGCATGACAGCCCATTCTGCAGCCATGAAGGACGAATAGGCCGCCAGGGGGCCCTTCACTGGATCATCCATGGCATATCTTGCCATAGCCGTTGCAACTGCGTCATAACAGCAATATATGTCTTGAGTTACAATTACTTGGCGTTCTTGGGTCTGCGATAGCCAGCTCTTAAGCATGCCGGGTGCCTGTGGGGCTGCTGCGCACACCTTCGAAGGTCGATATCTCAGTCTGATCTCTTGTTATCTTTTCCTCTGTCGCCTTGATTTGCTGCCGATTTTCCGTTCTCTCATACTCAAAAAGAGGTTTTCGACATGGCAGATCCCAGCTATGCAGCAGCTGAGCCGGGCGACTTCTTCTGTCCAGATGGTGGTACTTGGTGAGTCGACGATCTGACATCAGAATGATAATCACCTTCAACACGAAAACGTGACTCAATGGCGCTACCAGGTACGACACTGACAGTGATCAGGTACGTCTGCGAGACAGGCACAAAGTTCGTCGGGTGCTGCATGTCGGATCCGTGCCAGCATGCCTGCTTCGGTGATGCGCTGAAACCAGCGGGACGAAATCCAAGACTCAACAATATCTCGCCTGGCGCATCATGTGGTGGTACAACACCCTTCTGGACTTGTTCAATGGCTCCGACATTCTATGGATGTTGTAATGAAGATGCGTGCATGAACAACTCGACATGTCCAGAGGGGCAACTGGAGCCAGCGTTCTGGGACCGACCCGACCAATACTACTACTTTCACGATCTGAACGTTGCGCTTTCTTCCACTGTTCCTGCGCCTACGGCATTCTCAACTGCTGTCAGCACATCTGCGCCCGCAAGTAATACGCCTACACCATCAGCTTCCGCCAGCCCCGATGGAGTCTCTGGCAGGGTCATTGGAGGTGCCGTTGGAGGCTCACTCGCTGGTCTCATTATCATCGCCACAGTCGTGTTCTTCCTGTTTCGCCGCCGGCGCAACAAGAAAGCCAATGCCGAAGCAGAGGCAGCCAATGGCCAGGTGATACCAAAAGCCGAACTGGCATCGCCTACAACAACTACTGGTTTCGCGCCGTCAAATGGATTCTCACGTACGCTTCTATCACACAGAACATATGAGGTTCATTGCTGACTGCGTATAGCACCTCCCACATATTCTTGGGACACTTCCGGCCATGGACAGAAATGGACACAACACCACATTGGCACTGGTGAGATGATGGGAGATACAAGAAACCGTGAGGTAAATGCGAAATGCGCCGATAGCCACGGTCCAGCCGAGCTGTATGGCGCTCTACCAGCAGGAGAGCTTGAGTCGCCAGAGTACATTCCGAAAGTAGCGCAGGGAAAGTCCGCTCACGACACATCGAAGCAGCATGAAGATGTTTCGGGTGCCATTGGTGAAGAGAAAGCAGCAGCCGTGAACGCGCAAACGTGAAAGTGTTTCAGCTGTTTGTGAAGCTTCGAATCGAAGTATTGCGCGGTTTTGTATGCTAGGATCTTGTAAGCTACCAGGTAACTGCCTCTAACTCAACGACGATGCGTGACGCTCTCACATTCCTGAATCAATCGCTACCGTTCCGAGTACGGCCAAATTCTCCTCATCTCCTCCGGTGTCATGCCAAACTCATTACTCCTTCTCACAAATTCTTCCAGCAGTTCATGGTTCTTCTGTTGTCTCGCAGCGAAATCCAACATCGGATTGATCCAGCCTTCGAAATCAGCATTAAGGATTCCTCTCGCAAATTCGTGTACTTTATGGTAGTTACTGTACTTTTCGAACTGTTGCTCAAGCCTTTGCATATCCTCTTCGCTGAAGTTGAGCGGACATTCGCCTTCGAAGCCAATTTCGTCCCATAAATCAACAACCTGGAGGAGACACGCGCGAAGTGGTATCTCGCCCTCTTCCGAGACTTCTCCGCACCGAGTGAAGAGCTCGCGGAGGAACGATGATATCAGCAAACACCTCCAAGCCCGCATATTCGAGGCTGCGGTACTGACTTCGTACACCTTGGCTTCTTTGGCTTGCTCAAACTTGTACTCAGCCAGTTCCCTATCTTTAGCATCCATTTTGTCTAGATCAGGCGGCGGGTCTGGAAGCTTGATAGTACCCAATTGGTAGTCTTCATCGACTGTAAGAAATTTCGGAAATCGTGCTTGCAAGAACAGTGGCGAGACTACAATGGACTGCCAGTCGATGATCGATGAAATTTGTGGTGGATTCCGCCCTGACACGTATATGTTGCCCATATGGAGGTCTGTGTGCCATAGCACCGGCTCGGAAATCTTTCCGATGAGCGTGCGGTCGTTCAGTCGAGACATGACCTCTTTGGTCATATTAAGAGTATCGATCTGCTCATCGAGAGTTCCTCGCGGTGATTCAAATGTGGCATCGGGAGTGCGGTTTTGCAGAATTGCGAGTTCTCGTTCGACGAGAGCAGTTCCATATGAAGACAAATCCGGCCCTGATAAAGTGAGCTATGACGCGAATCGTTCAGGATCGTACTTACACGGCCCCCGATCAAATCGAGGGCTTGCACTTGCTAATGCCTCCGTAGTATGCCATTCTCGCTCGCATGACGGGCCTATGCAGAACTCTCCCTCAGGGTCAGTCTCTTGGCCCAGAGCGACGTGTGTGTCGCTCTCTGTCATTGACTCCAAAAGGTAAAGACTTCCACTCGCTGGGAACCGGATTTCAGCCATTTGTTTTTCGGAGTTGGTTAATTGGCCAAAGAATTTAAATCGCTCCCAGTCATTCAAATCTCCCCACACTTCGAATTGCTGAACCCCAGGAGCCTTTTCCATGATAATATACTCGGCACCGACCGGGTTTGACGGATCAGCGTTCCATGCTAGAACTTTCGGTGCTGGGACTTGAGTATACTTGTTTACTGCCGACAGCGATTTGATGAGCCGATGTCACGCAGGCCTCCAGAACAACGAGGACGTACGGTATTTGAGAACAGCCACCTCCGACGCCGTGGTGTACTTGGGCGGCCCTGCGATAGGAAAGGGTATCTTCGCAACGATCTCGCTGCCATCTTCTTTGCGCAAAAGAAGTGCTTTGCTGAACCCTCCTTCCATCTTGTCGATCGCGCAGACGGGTGAGTGCCGCCCACCAGTAGTCGCAGCTACTGCACAAAGCTGATCTAGATCGAATGTTACATATCTGCGATCAATCGCTTTCTTCTCGTTTGCTAAGAAACGTCCGTTCGTGTACTTGAACACGTCCTCGCGGTCGATCGATTTGCCTGCTTTCGTTGGCTTATTGACAAGGCTGGGACCGCGCTGTAGTTACCCCGACATGTTATAGTGAGGGCTCGAGAGGCCCGGGTCGCGGCAAGACGTGCATAAATGCTAAATGAATGTCGCTATAGGATCCGAGGTCGAAGCGACAACAGCATGACTGAACCCTGATGTAGTTTCTCGGAAGACCAGAGAGTACCTAGGTATCGGCTGCGCTGGGTGACGGGCTCGCGTGCGCTCCCCGCTAGCCCCGCGTCGCGAATTCTGAAAGCCGCAGTCGCACTCGGCTGTTGTCCCACCCAGGCAGCTGCGCCAAAAGAAGGACGTGGGACGCAGGTTTTAGCCAAAGAACGAGCAATGAGCAGCGGATGCGATAAGAATCATTTGGAACAAGTAAAGGATTATATTGGGCGAAGATGATCAAGTAATTTCGTAAAGTTCATGACAACGATCGTAAGTATGTTAAAAACTACAGTAACAGAGACGCCGAAAAACACCTAGCGACTGACACCTTACATCCGAATCCAACTCGTCATCTCCTGACCGTTGCGAAAGTGTTGCGCGACATGTTCCATCCTCTTCGCAGTAGTCTCAAGCATACACCCGCAGAACCCACACCAGCGTGAGCCAGGTCCACCAGGCGAAACATCCAACCCTCTTGACCATTCCGTGGGTACCTCGAATGTCTTTTTGATCGATGAAGGTGCACCTGCAAGATGCGCAAGCAAGACGTGCTGTTTGAGAAAATCCTTGCGAGGAAAACTACGTTCGGCGGTGCACTTGTTCGAACAGGAATCGATTGCATGCTGGTCAAGATGATCGATCGAGTCCATTGGCTCCAAGCAGAAGATACATTCAGCCTGCAGCTTGAAAGCGTCAGTCAACACGCAGATCCACTCCCGATCGTTATAGCCGTGCACACTAGCCTCATGCCTCTTCCACCCCGAAGCGGCTTTGAAGGCCTTGACACATACAGTGCAAGAAAACCTTTTGTCGAATCCTTGGAGACCAGAGGAAGAGGTTGTATTCTGTGTCGCACAAGATAGGTGCTCGCTCGTGCCGTGTCGTTGTCTCTGAGCGTGGTACCTCCGGCCTTTACGCTTTGGAGCGGACACGCTGAAGGGTACCTGATGCGCTAATTCTGCTTCAGAAGATTGGAAGACCTGGGTTTCAGCATCTTGATTGTGATCTGACGTAGGATAGCCTGAATCAGACGATGAAGGCCATGGACTGCTGTCGCTCGTGTTCGTTGCGGGCGGTTCGTCAGCGCAAGAAACGAAGCCAGGTTGTGCGTAGCTTGACTGAGGCGACTTATCGGCGCGCAGTCCAGTATCAGTGGCACTACTGCCATCTTGTATGTTGGAATTGCCTTCAAATACTACATGCATTATTAGAGGGGTAATGGGAACATGATGCGTAAGCTTACAGTGCTTTTCACGGGCCCGAAGATTCCTGAAACAGACATTGAGTTGATGCTCAGAGCATCCGGCAGATGCAGCAAGCGCCGCTTTCTCTGTTGGGGTGGGATAAGGTCGAGATGCATGATCGGAAAGCCAGCGCCGAACGAGTTGCACTCGGTGTTGACATGCAGACAGGTTGGGGCGCATTTGACATGGCTCTTTTGGCGACGTTGAGATCCGTAGATGGGCGTCTGGCTGTTCCATGGTACCTGCATGCGCGAACCCTAAACCTTGCATGTCGAAGTCAAAGCCGAGAACATCTGTACACATGTATTCCTCAGCAGCATCGTAGCCACTAGACACATCATGTGAATGCCAAACGTTCGACAAATTATTTTCATCTTGCTCGTCTTCGCCATATTGGCCGTCCAAAAGAGACTGGGGCGGCTGGGTAGCGATGCCAGGAACATTGAGAGCATTGTCGAGTTCTATATCACCTAGGGAAACGTAGCCATTATGCGGGGTATTCTGAGCAAAGTAGCTGGTGTAGCTGTCGACTTGCGGGATGTGGCCATCTACATCGTAGAGGCTGCCGGGCTGAGGATACGAATTATCCGTATCGTGATATAAGACATACTGCCCATCGAGGTCTGAGAAGGTTTCGTTCCAGATGTAACTAGTACGTAGAATTGTCAGTACTGCACAAGTGGAATTCGTAGCTGCAATTGCAATGGACGTTTTGCGTGCGCAGCTCAGTCACTGTACGGAGCACCCATGCAAGATGGTGAGTGAGGCCAGAGTACGTGATGCTCTATTGAAAGAATTGCGAATACCTTTCGTCGCTGCAATTTACAAAATTGGGTTGGGCTGATGTTGCTGCTGCGTCGGGAAACTAGACCGTATGTTAGCGGGGCTGACGGAGCAAGACCGATTGTGAGGCACCGTAAGGGGGAGGCTTCACTTACGTTGGTGGGGTCGGCCATCGGAGGCGAAGGGGTCGTAGCTCCGCCGCCAAGCCTTTTCTGGTCAATCTGAGTACAGGATCGAACACAACACAACAACAAATGTCCAGAAAGTGATTTTGAAAACGGAGAAAAGGTGGTAGAGTCTCAGAAGACCTCTGGAACTCTCTTTCAGCCTTCATGATGAGTTTCAAGGCGTCACAGCGAAGACCTGGGAGATTCTACATTCATCTGATGACGGGCTAACGAAATCTTGGTTAGTGTTATGCAGCCGGTTGTGTAGTGCACGGGACACGTGATGCGAACTGCATGATGTATCGCTCGTTTAAGGAAAGTTCGGATATCTGTAAAATTAGGACTCGTTCTCAAGCTGCATTGGATTCTCGGGTTTCCTTAACTTTCTAGTAAACTACGACAAGCCAATCGCGGTCTGGACAAGTGTTGGAGTGTAGCACCATTGTACAGCGAGCAAGCTTCATCTACGTAACTGTCAGAACGAGGCGGAAAGGTGTCAATAGAACGATGCAAGTACCGAATTGTTTAACAAACATCATATTCTTCTCATGACCAAGTCACTACATCATCAATATATACAAGCGATCATCTCCGATCCCACCCCCATCTAAGCCTCCTCAGCAGCAGCGAGAATAACATCCGCCGCCTTCTCCGCAACCATGTACGTAGACACAGCAGTAAAGGTACCAGGAATCTTAGGGAAAACACTAGCATCAACAACCCTCAATCCAGCAACGCCGCGGACCTGGAACTTCGAGTCAAGAACAGCCATCTTATCGTCATCAGCACCAATGGGGCAGGTAGACGAGCAGTGGTGACCCCAAGCAGTGTCCTTGGCATACTGAGCAATCTTCTCGGGGGTGTTGGCGTCCTTGCCTGGGAGGACTTCGTCAATGGGGACGAGCTGGCGCTTGAAAGAGTCGCGGGCGAGGTCGACGGCCTCGGTGAGGGCAGTGAGATCCTTCTCGTAGTCGCCAACACCGGTGTCGAAGTAGTTGTAAGTGATCTCGGGGACGTCGAGAGGGTCGGCAGAGCGGAGCGCAACGGTTCCGGCGTTGTTGCGCGGGTGCGCCTTGAGGATGGCCCAGGTGAACCAGTCGTGCTCGGAGGTGGCGTTGTAGCTGTAGCCGGGGAAGTAACCGCGGAAGTTGACGGGGCCACCAAAGGCGAAGATGTCGTACTCGTCGCGCTCGGAGACGCTGGACTTGTAGAACATGGTGGCGCCGAGACCGGGGGAGGCGTAGATGCCGCGGTTGCCGAGGATGGATTTCTCCCAGCGGTCGATGCAGGCGTCGTCGTCGGTGTTGCCGAAGGTGCAGCCGTTCAGGGCGGAGAAGTCAGAAGGAGCCTTGCCCTGGACGTTGATCTCGTAGTGGTCTTGGAGGTTGGTTCCGACACCGGGGAGGTCAGCAACGACGGGGATGTCGAACTTGTTCAGCTCGTCGGCTGGGCCGACACCGCTGAGCTTGAGGAGTTGGGGAGAGTTGTAGGTTCCTCCGGCGACGATGACCTCCTTGGAAGCGGTCGCGGAACCGGGCTCACCAGCTGCGCCGGTGTTCTTGGGGCTGGCCTTGTAGAGGTACTGGCCGTCGAGGAACTCGACACCGGTAGCGCGGGGAGGAGTGACGTCCTGGTCGAAGGTGATCTTGGTAACGTGGCAGTTGAGTCTGACATCGAGAGGGTACTGCTTGCTGCCGTCCTCGTTCTTTGCGTCACGGACAGCGAGAACGAACTCGCGGGATCCAGTGCGCTTGCCGTCGGTGGTGGAGAGAGGGATTTGGTAGAGAGCGTTGGACTTGTCACGGCTCTCGGTGTCGGCATTGGCATCACCAGCAATAAGAGTACCAAGGTTGACGATGGCATTGGTCATGTTGGAAAGGGCGAAAGCGGCACCGCCAACCAAGCTGAGAAGCTTGGGGTCAGAGGTGACGATGTCGATGGGTGCGTACGAGGTTCCGAGCCATCCCTCGTAGCCGTGACCCTTCTGACCGGGGAGGAGGTAGTGGTTGTGCTCGAGCTTCTCGAAGTACTTGCGCATGTTCTTGGCTGACCAGGAGTCGTCACCAGTGATGGCGGCAACATTGTCGAAATCGGACTGGTGAGGGTAGACGGCGATGAGAGCGTTGTGTGCTGTGCATCCACCGAGGGTACCGGTACGAGGGTAAAGCGTACCCTTCATAGTAGAGCCCTCAGGTGGACTGAGACCGGTGTACTCGCCTCCATCAACAGTCTCGTAGGAGGTCTTGTAGTCGCGAGCTTGGCGCTGCTCATCAGCGTAGTGCTTGACGTAGAAGTTCCAGCTCAGGTTGGGGTCTTCGGAAACCCTGGCGTTGAAAGCAGGAATGGTGTAGTTCTGGCTGGCACCTTGGTCGTCACCGGCTTCGATGAGAAGCGTCTTGTGACCGGCAAGGGCGAGGCGGGCAGCCAAAGGCTTTGGAAATGGTCAGTATCTGTTACAGCTAGTCAGGTACTCTTGAACTTACACCACCACCTGCACCAGAGCCGACGACTACGTATTCATAGCCAGTCAGATCGACAGCCACCACAAGGGAAGCGAAGGCTGCGACTGTGTAGCCAATTACGCGAGGGAAGAACATGGTGATTAGGTATTACTTTGCTGTTCGGGTGGGTATTTAAAGAAAGAATGACAGAGGCTGTAAAGTGGCCTGCTTGATCCTACCCTGTGCAGCCTTGCTGACCTTTATATCGTTTACGAACCGCGTAGGTCGGCATCCCCCTATTTTCCGGTGGTGGCTTTCAATGCCGAACGACTTCTACCTCGGACGAAAAACCATTGGCGAGATACTTACCAAACAGGTGGTGTTCAGTAGTCGCGGTGGTTGATCCCTTCTTGGTCTGGAAAACAATGCTTTCATTCGGTCCGGCACGTAGATCATACGGGTCCTTCATGGGTACCTTGCAGGTTGCAATTTGCGCCACGGGACGGAACCATTGGGATCTGGAGACCGACGACAGCGCTCATGGATCCTTGAGCTCAGTAGCATTGGTGGTTCTATTTCTTTCGAAGTAACGCATCTCGTAGCGGCAGGTATACAGCCTGCTTCAGTCGCTTTCAATCTTTCGTCGTCCATCGTGGTATCCACGGAACTTGTGGCAACACGCATCCGCGGACTGTAAGAGCTTTCCCCGTTGCGTCCCGCACCGACCCAGAAGTCCAGGTCAGGAAATGATGATTTCTCCTGTCAAGGACGCTTACCCTGGTCTGTCTATTCCTAATTGCCGGACGTTCCTCCCGCTTCGGAAGGGAACTCCACGGGTGTGGAGTCAACGGCCAGGGACAGCGGACGCTAGCGCCTAACACGTGTTAGCAGCAACGCGCATTGAAGACTCTCTGGACCTGGGCTTCACGATAGGCACTGCGATGGATGCGAACGGACATAACGTGGTTCTGTAGATTGCCGACTTCTTCGCCGAGAAGGATGACGGAATACCACGTGGTGCGAGGCGCACTGCCGCAGGAACCGCCTTTTTCTTTTTCGCCACGAGGCACACAGTGAACTGACTCAACTACGACTCCACCCACCGTACGAACGCCATGTTGAATTCGGCATTCGGCTGACTCCACAACACCTTCTAATGCTCGTTCTAGTCGCATGCGTTAAGGCCTACGTTCTGTCGCTCGGTACCTGCGCCTTCTCGAAAACTCCCCTATCTGTTATTCCCGCGTCTATGGTTGGCCCGGCCACACGGCATCGGCAATGCTCCTGACAAGTTGCAGCTTCTTCCTCATGTCTTCGTAGCCGAGCGAATTGCCTTCCGCGTGTGATGCGAAACCGCATTGTGGGCTGACACAGCACTGCTGAATGGCGTCCTCGCGCGATTGGCCGGTGCCCTTTGCAATCCAATCAGCGGCCTGGTTCACCCTGGCGATCATCTCGTCCTTGTCCTCGAGCTTGGGGAATTTCGATGTGATTACACCAAGCACGACGTTCTTGTGCTTGGGAAGATGCGCTAGCGGCTCGAATCCTCCGGCACGTGGTGTGTCGTATTCCAAATAGTATGTGTCCACGTTCAAGTCCTACCAAGATCAGCACTTCATAACCGTGAACAAGGAGATGAACGTACCTGGAACATCTTCTTTGCAATGTTGTCGTATGCGCCTTCAGAGAAATGTCTGCTGCCTACGTAGTTACCGCGGCACAGGTGAATGCCGAGATGCATGTCCGCAGGGCGTTCGAAACACTTGTTGTAAAACTTGACATAGGCATCAAACATCTGGTCGGCAGTCTTCTCGTTAGTTGTGTCAGCCTTCCAGCCTGCAAGCATATCTTCTGAGCAGAAGTAGGCCAGGTTGGGGTCATCGATCTGAATGTTCCTGATACCCTGCGCGTGGAGGATCTTAAGCTCCTCCTGGTATGCCTTTGCGACATCCTCAAAGTACTCCTCGTCATTCGCATAGACCTCCTTGGGGTAGGCTCTCCCACTCATGTAACGGAAGTGGTACCAGGATGGCGAGATCAGTGTGATTTTGATGTTCTTCCACTCGCTCTCGGGTAGAAGGCTCTTCATCAGGTCCACTTCACGCTGGTTGCTTGAAGTGCCAGGGTGTTTGATCTTGTCGACACAGACGGTGACATGGTTCGGCACCTCCTTCGCTTCCATGAAAGACTTGACGTCCGGCGCATAGGCGCGGAACATGTCCTTGTTATAGCCCTTCAAAACGCCAAGCTGGAGTTCCTTCATGCCATGAAGTGTTTCGAAAAAGGTACCCCAGAACATGTGCCTGCATGAATGGTCAGTCTAGACTCGGACTAGCAGCATCCGGAGTATTAACCTAGTGTACTCTCCGCTCGACACAACCTTCAATCCGCAGTCCTGCTGGAACTTGACGACCTCGGCGACAGACTTGTCCTCCAAAGGAACGAGCTCCTCTGGCTTCGATTTACCAGAGTTAACATCGTAGCGCTTCTGCACAAGCTCCTGGGGGCGGAGTAATGAGCCAACGTGCTCGGCGCGGAATGGAGGGCTTCTCTTGAGTGACGACATCTTCAATGTGATAGTATGAATAGCTCAGGAAAGAACGAGTAATCAGAACGAAGCAATTGAACAGAAGAAAACTTTGCCCCTCATCATGTCCACTTGCCCCGCAATCACACGCCGCTCATTAATGACCGTTGGACCCTTTCTCAGCCCCGATATATCCATGTTCAGACGCCGGGAGCAGCTAAGCGAGGCTTAGAGGATGGAGCGTCGATGGGATTGGAAGAGTAATTGAGGGTGGCGGGTAAGCCATGTGGGAGGCATCTCAAGCTATGGTGGGGCCCTTGCTCGATAAGAGGCGCGCCACCCGATGTGACGCCGAGAGCCATGTGGTTACAAGGAAACTTGGAAGCCGCGAGCTTCCAAGTCATCCTTTGCTCACACGACTACATCTTAACTGCGATTGCGCGCTGTCGGTTTCCAAGTTATCGCAACGCACGAGAAATCCGCGAACACAATTCGGGTGTGCAGGCGCGCAAGGCGTGAAAAGGCAGCTTCGACCAACTAAGCATGAAGATATGGCTATGCTGTGGGGTGTATTGGGAGGTCCACAGTCCTTTTGGAAAACCGAAGAGACCGGAAGCTGCAGATCAGCAATTGTTTGCTGTACCACGAGAAGGCGACACGAAGATGCAGTATGCCCCACCAAAAGTATCCCATCGATGAATGACGGGCATGACGCAATACTCTGGAGAACGAGCCGCGGATATAGCCACGAACGAACGCAAGTTTCGTAAGCGACGGCGGCAGTTACAACGGCGAAAGAGAGTAAATCCGAACTTCGGGGAAGCTCTACCCCGCGCTAGGTGGGATGTCATGGCTACATATATGCTGTCATTCCCGCACAGCTTCAAGTCTAGACTTTGACGCCCAAAACACCTAAACACCAGACTTCACTACCTAAAAACAATATGACGAGAGTACTGCTTACAGGAGGAAGCGGCTTCATCGCTGCGCACACCCTCGATATCCTCCTAGACCATGGACACAGTGTAGTCACCACGGTGCGCACCCAGGAGAAGGCGGACAAGATCAAGGAATCATACAAGAGCTACGTCGACAAGGGCCAATTGAGCTTCGCCATCGTTCCGGATATCGCTCAACCAGATGCTTTCGAGAAGGCTGTTATCTCAGACCCTCCGTTCGAGGCTGTGCTTCACACTGCCAGCCCGTTCCACTTCAACGTCACTGATGTCCAGAAAGTGAGTTTCTTGGGAATTCAGTAAACCGGACAGCTGGCTAACACGACGAAGGACCTGATTGACCCTGCTGTCATTGGAACAACTGGCATCTTGAAGTCGATCAAGAAGAGCGCGGTATGTTGAGTCCGAAGAGTGCAAAACTTACATTCGCATGCTAATGATGCCGTGTAGCCCTCCGTCAAGAATGTCGTCATCACGTCCTCGTTCGCCGCTATCGTAAACGGAAGCAAAGGTTTCTGGCCAGGACACGCATACTCCGAGGACGACTGGAACCCGATCACACAAGAAGAGGCCACGGAGAACCCAATGATGGGATACAGAGCGAGTAAGACATTTGCTGAGAAGGCTGCGTGGGAATTCGTTGAGAAGGAGAAGCCCAACTTCACCGTCTCCACGATTAACCCACCGATGGTCTTTGGACCGATTGTAAGTCTTGCGATGCACTCTCCATTTCAATCGCTAACATGCACCAAGGTACACGCTCTTGACAGTCTTGACAACATGAACACCTCAAACCAGCGTATTCTGTCAGCGGCACAAGGCAAGTTCAAGGACGAGATCCCACCCAGTGGTGTACATCTGTGGGTGGACGTCCGCGACGTCGCGGAGGCACACGTAGCTGCGTTCGAGAAGCCCGACGCAGCCAACAAGCGCTTCTTCGTCACGGCCGGATACTTCTCCAACAAGGAGCTATGCCAGATCATCAAGAAGAACTTCCCCGACTTCAAGGACCTGCCGAGCGACTCAACACCAGGCGGCGATTACCCTGAAGGCACACCTGAGAAGGGCCTCTACACATACAACAACAAGCGCTCCATCGACATCCTTGGGCTCAAGTACAAGACCTTCGAGCAGTCGATTGTCGACTCTGTCAAGTCTTTCCAGAAGAAGGGATTGTAGATGGTAGCATCGATTATTCGGAAGGATCGATGAACGGCAATAACGGTATTCGATTGGCTATGTACACTATTTGGGCGGCGCGCTTGTTTGAGCGGCAAAGCATCGGTCGCATGCATGGCAATCTGAAGAAGACATGTTAGCATATGCAATCTCCATGTAATAGACAATACAGAGTGTGTATGGGCAATCAGCCTGTTGAGCTTGAATTTTTTTGGACTTCACCGTCTTTGACTCGGAAGTTATCGTTTGTGTTGATCATCATAATGCAGGAGTTGGGAGAGATGGTGATGACTTACGGATGAGTAATGCGACGCGACGCTGGCCACAACATGTGTGCTGCATGAAGCTGTTGATGGCCAGCGTTGGTGTGAGAGAATCCAGCAGGCGCGAAGCTTCGAAGAAAATGGCAGGCTTCGGCTGAAAATCGGGCCGAGCCCTTCCAAGCCTAGCGGCTGCCCCACCAACGAAGCCCATCGATGGCGGGCAGTGACAGCAAAAGCCCAAACACTTTCTCGAGAATTCCACGTCACATCGCTCTATTGCCGTCGCGTACCTCTCAGCCACCCCGTAGCCAACTCTTTTCTTGATCAGACAAGCCACGTCCGAGAAATCGCAAAGATGTGTAAGTTGCCTACCACTACCCCACCACCGCCTCGATGCGCATCCGGCGGACGTGTATAGCTTCCAACCGTGGGCGCAAGGCTGTACGAGGAAGATGCGGGAAATCTAAGACATGATGCTTTGTTCACGTTCATGCCGCAACGCTATGTGTACAATGCAGAACTGACTCCTCCACAGCCGACTTCAACGCCATCGCCCGTATGTACCACCGGATACAGCAAGCACAACCCCGCCGACATTCTCTCCGCGATCGCTCCATCCATCAAACCGCGACTGACCCTTGCTTCAGAGCAGTTCGTCCAGTTCTACTACAAGACCTTCGATGAGAACCGCGCTGGTCTCGGTGCCCTCTACGTATGCGACTCAATACCGTGTGCGCAAAGCAGCAGTCGGCTGACAAATGCTATAGAAGGAGACTTCTATGCTCACCTTTGAGGCGCAAGGTACTCAGGGTTCCGCTGCCATTGTAGAGAAGCTCCAGGTAACGACGATTCTGCCTACAAAACAGGGACGGGGCTAATGCAGGGAAGAACCTGCCATTCCAGCAGATACAACACCGTACCGACACCGTCGACGCTCAGCCTTCCGCCGATGACGGTATCCTTGTGCTCGTCACCGGTGCGCTTTTGGCAAGTCGTTCCCATGTATCGTTGCATCCGGCCTTGACTAATACTGAACAGCTTGCGGGCGAGGACAAGCCAATGAGCTTCACCCAGGCCTTCCAGCTCAAGAACGCTGATGGCAACTGGTTCGTTCTGAACGACGTTTTCCGTCTCGTATACCCCGCCGCGTAGGCTATCCGCTCGCTCTTGAGCTTGATTTCACCACACCGGTGACTTCGGGGGCATGCATAGAGAGTCATTGAGTCTTAGCGACTTTGAACACGACTGACGCGATTTTCCTACGAGTTTTGAGCATTTTGGCGGAGGCAACATAGGTGCGGATGGGATCGAGGATCGATGCTTGACGCAGTCGTCTTTGGGAGTGTAGCTACTCACGAGTTCTACACAGGTAGATTGAGCTAAATCTTCAAAATCGACTTGCCTTCTTTGCAGCCTACAGCGTCTCGAATTACATCTATCATCGTGCATATGCATAAGCCTTTTCCATGCGGCGGGTTTGTTTTCCGTGCATGACGCGGAAGAGAGCTTTGCCGCCATTCCTCCGCCCCGCGCTCACTTGCCGAAGCGAAGCTCCACGCCTTCCTCGGACCTGGAGCTTAGCTTACAACGACCATGGCCTCGTCGCGCGGCAAAAGCCAGGACATTCTGTCTCTTACTCGCAAGCATCGGCGTTACTTCACTTCGCCTCTCTTATCCTCTTGATACCCTCCTCTGTCTCTTAGCGTTCCATCACAGTCCATCGCCTCACAATGGCTTTCATCCAGAAGGGTCTCAAGAACATTCTCCAAAAGAATCCCCACGATGTTGTCTTCCTATCAGCACTTCGCACGCCAGTCACAAGAGCGAAGAAGGGTGGACTGCGCGATGCATATGAGCATGAGCTTCTAGGAGCGGTATGCCATCCTCAGCACCTGGAATACACAGACCCGAGTTCTAACAGCATCTCAGGTTCTCAAAGCCACGATGGCCAAGTTCCCCAATCTCGACCCCGCGAAAATAGACGATATTTGTGTCGGCACCGTTCTCGCAGAGCTCGGTGGCTCCAAAGCTGGTCGCATGGCAGCAAACCACGTCGGCATTCCCACCACAACCTCCTTCAGCACCGTAAACCGCGCCTGCGCATCTGGCCTGTCCGCTATAACTTCAATCGCGAACTCAATCGCAGTAGGACAAATAGACGTCGGCATTGCAGGCGGCATGGAGAGCATGACACGGAACTATGGCAGCAGGGCCGTACCCACCGAACTCTGGCCCGAGATGAAAGAAAGTCCCGTGAAGGAAGCCAGAGACTGCATAATGGCCATGGGCATAACCTCCGAAAACGTCGCATCACGCTACGGCGTCAGCCGCGCCGACCAAGACGCCTTCGCCGCCGAATCGCAACAGCGCGCCGCCAAAGCACGGAGAACCGGTCTCTTCGACGACGAGATCGTACCCGTAACCACCCGCTGGATCGAGCCCGAAGTCCCCGAGAACACAAAGAGCATCACCGTGACAAAGGACGATGGGATCAGGCCTGGAACAACGGTCGAGAAACTCGCGGAGATGAAACCTGCGTTTATCAAGGACGGCACAAGCACAGCGGGAAACAGCAGTCAAGTCTCCGACGGCGCGTCTGCAGCGTTGATGATGCGTCGGTCCACCGCTACGACCCTCGGTCTGGAATCCCAGATTATCGGTAAATGGGCGGGCACACAAGTCGTTGGCTGCTCGCCCGATGAAATGGGCGTCGGACCTGCCCTCGCCATACCCAAACTTCTCGACTACACTGGCCTGCAAACATCTGATGTGAATGTTTGGGAGATCAACGAGGCGTTTGCTAGTCAGGCGTTGCATTGCATTCGGACGTTGGGATTGGAAGGCAAGATGGATAAGGTGAATCCGAATGGAGGGGCTATTGCGTTGGGACATCCGCTGGGTGCGACGAGTGGTAGGATGTTGGCCACGTTGCTGAATGAGATGGGGAGGAGTGGGGAGCAGGTTGGTGTGTTGAGTAAGTGTATTGGGACGGGTATGGGGATGGCTAGTTTGATTATTAGGGAGTAGACAACGACATACTTGAAAATTAGATCTCGTTCATATCAGATTGAGGGTATCTTGCTGTTCGACATTTGTTCTGAACCTCCCTCGGAGGCAACTGGGTATCGAAATAAAGAAAATATTAACGCCAGTGAATATGCATCACTCTCTTCAGGCTCATCGCTGTCCTCTATGCCTTTCCTTTCTTGCTCTTCTTCTTTGACCGTTCAGCGAGAATTTCGTCGAGGAAGCTCTTGGGTTTTGTCCTCGCTTTCTTGGGTGCTGGTTGGATGGCTTCCGCTTCTTCATCTTCCTCCTCCTTCTTGATAGGTTTTGCTTCTGCTTGAGCTTCTGTGGCGACCTTTTTTGGTAATTCCTCCTCTTGCTTCACAGTGCCGCCTTCTAACCTCTTCGCCCTCGTCTCTTCATCTTCGTCATCGCTATCCGCAGGCTTAGCTTCCTGCTTCACCTTCTTCTTCTGTCTCTTAGATTTGAATGTCGCAGCCCTTCCCTCTTCGTCGTCATCCGACTCTTCTTTCTTTGCAGCAAGCTTCTTGTAATGTTGAGCTTTGGAGGCTGCATTCGGTCTCGCAGCTTCTTGTTTCGCAGTAATGTGGGCTTTTGCTTTCTTTTTGCCAATCAACTGTTGCAAGAGTTTGTCGTCTGATGTTCGTATCCTGCTGGTGAAGCTGCCATCTTCGATATCCTTGGGAACTATGCCGCCGACACCAATCCTAGAGACACTGTCAGAAGTGCGACCGGCACCACAAGAATGCGTATTTACCTGTCGTGAGCGTAATTTTGTTTCAGATCTTGATCATCGTCTTCAACTTGTGTTTTCGCATCACCATCCGCAGTGCCCCAGTCCGGCCGCGAACCATACAACGATGCCAAGAGTTTCTGACCCTTTGCCTCGAGCAGACTTATGCGATTCGCGATGACATCGCCCTCATTATTCCGCTTAGACATGGTTGCGCGATTATGTAGAGGCGCATCAAGTTCCAGTCGCTTGGTGTTACAGAAGTTCCCGGCCGCGATATTTTTGAGAGGACCCGGTTCATTCTCGGCGCGCTAGCAGACGTCCGCAACAGCCCTGTGAAGCCGCAACACCAACGGAGCTGTGCACTCCAGCTCTACCCCCTCCAACTCTCCTCCATATACCCACACGTGTGTCTGCCGCTCAGACATCATGTACAACTTCGCCCGCGCCCGGCCGCTGGCTCGCGCTGTCCGCGCTGCTGCTGTATGTACACGGGCCTACTCCGCAAAGCTGCGAAAGCCTCTTACGCAGCGTGCACCACATTGGGGGGTCATGTGCTAACACGGCCTAGGAGACACCTTTAAAGCGCTCTGTCGTCCAGCAAAGGAGAGGTCTCGCCATCCACGAATACAGGTCCGCTGCCCTGCTCGAGTCGGTACGATTGCTCCACCGCATGTCCACCAATTTCGAGGGTCTAGATATCTAATGCGAATTTCAGTACGGCATCGGCGTGCCCAAGGGTGGCGTCGCTACCAGCGGCGCCGAGGCAGAGAAGATCGCCAAGGAGATTGGTATGCGACAGCAAGAGTGAATGCAAAGTTCTGGGCTAATGCGCGCAGGCGGAGAGGATGCTGTTATCAAGGCCCAGGTTCTCGCTGGAGGCCGTGGAAAGGGTACCTTTGACAATGGCTTCAAGGGCGGTGTCAGAGTCGTCTACTCGTATGCTATGTCGCAACCATAACACGACCGCGGCCACCCTCTAACACAACATGCAGTCCCCGCGAAGCCTCCATCCTCGCCGACCAGATGATCGGCCACAAGCTCATCACCAAGCAAACTGGAGCCGCCGGCCGGCTCTGCAACTCCGTCTTCATCGTCGACCGCAAGTTCGCCCGCCGCGAGTTCTACCTCGCCATCCTCATGGACCGCGCTTCACAAGGACCCGTAATCGTTGCTTCGTCGCAAGGTGGAATGGACATTGAGACTGTTGCCAAGGAGCACCCCGAGGCCATCATCACCACCCCCATTGACATCCACAAGGGTGTCACCGACGACATTGCCCGCAACATTGCGACCGAGCTCGGTTTCTCAGAGCAGTGCATCGAGGACGCCAAGGACACCATCCAGAAGCTGTACCAGGTCTTCATGGAGAAGGACGCAACCCAGATCGAGATCAACCCCCTCTCCGAGACCACCGACCACCAGGTCCTCGCCATGGACGCCAAGCTCAACTTCGACGACAACGCCGACTTCCGCCAGAAGGAGGTATTCGACTGGAGGGACATCACCCAGGAGGACCCTGAGGAAGTCAAGGCCGCCAAGGTTGGCCTCAACTTTATCAAGCTCGACGGTGACATTGGCTGCCTCGTCAACGGTGCCGGTCTTGCCATGGCTACCATGGACATCATCAAGCTGAACGGTGGCGCGCCCGCTAACTTCCTCGACGTTGGTGGCGGTGCTACACCTGAGGCTATTAGGCAAGCGTTTGACTTGATCACCAGCGACCCCAAGGTCACTGCCATCTTCGTCAACATCTTCGGTGGTATCGTCCGTTGCGACGCTATTGCCAAGGGTCTCATCCAGGTCGTCAACGAGATGAACCTCAAGACTCCTGTTATTGCTAGGTTGCAGGGTACCAACATGGAGGCTGCTCACAAGCTCGTAAGTTCCGCCAAAACAACAAACATGATATATATCTATGCTAACACGTCATTTTCCAGCTCAACGACTCAGGCCTCAAGATCTTCTCCATCGATGATCTCCAAGCCGCCGCTGAGAAGTCCGTCCAGTTCTCAAAGGTCGTCAAGATGGCGCGCGACATTGACGTCGGCGTCGAATTCACTCTTGGTATTTAAACTCTTTCAGCATGAACCCTTTGCTGGCTGACCACGTTTGTGCATGATAGGTTTGTAGATAGATGGAAGCCGAACTTGAGCAAGCGGTGTGTCTTATGGAAGTTTGTTCGGTCTTTGATTTGTTTGTTTTGCGTGCGGTTGTGTGATCATGTCGTATGGTGGTGATAAGAGGGGTGGCGTGAGGCGTTGACAGCCTACCCCGCCCATGTGTGACCACTGAACCAGATTGCTGATGATGATGATCACCATTCTCACGACACTATGATCCGGTTGAAATGACAGTTCACAGACCCAATTATCGTATATGCGCTCGAGTTCAAGAGGACGAAACATCGTGTAGATATGATAGCTTTTAGGAAGGGCACAGAACAACCCAACAAACCCACCGCATCCAGGTCTCTTAATGCCGCTTTGGGAAACAGCACGACAGCACGCTCCACATACGCTGTACGTCTATTATTTTGAGACGAGCACGCCTCATCGCAAGCTCGTGGAGAATTTTTGGAGAGGAGAGCACAGCTCATGTCCCAACACATCGGTGCTTTTAGAGAGAAGACCACAGCTCATATTCCATATCGTCGAAAGTTTTGGAGGAAGGCGCAGCAGCACACTCCATGAGCGTTTTTTCCAATGTGTTTGGAGAAATACAGGGAAGTGTGGATATTGAAGAGAAGTGGAGAAGTGAGGCGAGCGGAGGTATTTATACGCCTTTATCCACGTGCCGACCGTACATGGCGCTGTTCTCAAGAGTTTTAGGAGTGCGTATGTTGATGCAGGGATTGGAACGACGATCCCCATCGGAAAGGCCTTTTCGGACTTTTGAGTAAAAGAGGGATAAGACACTCCGCACAACATGGGACATTCATGTCTGGATTTTTGGAGTCCCGAAGACCAAAACGGATGTAGGAAGGAAAGCAGAGAAGAGGCGAGACGAGGTTTATATACCCGTGTCCTGGCTCGTGCGCTGCGCATACATGTCTGATTCGTTCTTTTTATCCTCGAAATACTTTTTGAAGAGTTGGACCAGTGTTTTTCATATCGCAGTCTCGAATTCTTTTTGGAATGGAGGAAAGGCTCTTTGCGCAGCATCCAAAGTATGTTGATATTTTTTTTGGAGAACACGAGGTCGAAGTGAAGTTTTAGGATAAGGCGGGAGGAGAGCCATCTATACTCTTTTGCTTGTTTTCAATCAGCTCGCTACTCCACATTGTTGCAGTATTCTATCCTTTGTGGTGCTCGATATGTTTTCGGAGGGTGGAGGAACAATCCTCACATACCGAAATAGCGCCATGTTTTGACTCGGAGAGAATAGGATCATGTTTCTTGTCGTCGATTGTTTTGGAAAATGCAACAACAATGGAAGCGTAGAGGTAGGAAGGAAGTTGAAGAGAGGCAAGGACCGAGCTTTTATAATGTTTAGGAGACTTGGCAGGTGCACATGGACACGTTTCCATAGTTTGTTGAGTTTTCGATGTTTTCGCAAAAGGGTGGAGACAAGCTTCTCATAAGTGAAGACTCAGGCTGGTTCAAAGAAGACGACGGCACTCAGAACATTCCGGGGTGATGGCTGATTTTTGGTAAAATTATTAAAAGGCGTAGGTGTAGAGAGAAAGACGAGAAGAGGCAGCGAGGGCAGGCTTTTATATAGCTTTGATAATGTCTGCTTACACATGCACATCGTGAACGTTTTTTTTTATTTGAGAGATTTGGTATGTAGATCCGAATCGGAAAGCCGCTTTTCACGGGTAGTGGTAACAGTCACTTTAGAAGACGCGCAGCAGTCGCGCACAGCATGCGCTTATTCAACTTCGGTTTTGGATAATACAAGGAAGGTGCGGATAGTAACAGGAGCTGTGAGGCAGAGAGAGCCGAAGACGAGGATTCATACTGCGCGACTGAGCGTTTGGCGCACATGGCTGGTTGGCATCGTCTTTTCTTGTGGGTACTGAGTGTGTTCGGAAAGGTCGGAGAAGCAATGCTCATATGCATACATGTTGTTGTTTTGGAGAGGAAGAACGCCACGCACAGCATGTACGTTTTTTTCCATGACTTTTGGAGAGAATGGAGAATTTAAAGCAATGAGAGCAAAGTAGAGAGACAGGCAACTTAAGGTTTTATAGAAGCCAGAAAACGCGCTCTCCGCGTATGAAATTCTGAGTTGTAGTTTTTCTTAGGCCACATGTAAGATTGAACTTGTCCGGACGCTTCACATATGTAGGCTCCCAGCTGCTTTTAGTCTTGCTCACCGTCTAGCGTGGTATATATGTCGCTATCTGGACCTGGCTACGCAAGAGAAAGCCATGGCAAAAGTGTAGATGTTTTTGAATGGGTATATGGGTGGAGATACAGGCAGCTCTCCATAGATTCTTGAACGGATACTTTTGGAGAGACATTGAAGTCGAGGTTGCGGAAGGAGAAGAGCGGCAGACGGTGAGGAAGTATATATGCTACTCACTCTCATAAGCTGAGCCACGACAACTTTTACCTCCGCTGTGTCAGCGCATGAAACAGCGAGTAGTTTCGCATCTCTTCAGCATGGTATGTTCTTGTAGTGCACATGCACGACCATAAGGCCATGCGAAATGGCTTTTGGTAGACCGAGACTGGTGCTCAAGAATGCTCATCCGCTTGTTGGATTGGCTTTTTGGAGAAGCAAGGACGACAAAACTCCATGCCACTGTTTAACGCCGCGTTTTGGAAACACGTAGATTAGGTGTTGTTTATGGAAGAGTTGTCCATCGGCGATAGAGGGGTTTATATACTCAGCCCTGCACCAACACCGCCAATGAGCTTTCGACTTTGTGTAGCAGCGGAGGTATCCTGAAAGATGATACCAGTTGAGCTTTTCGCCCATGCGGTAATATACATATGACTGTGCAATGCGGAATTTTCGTGTAATGATACTAGAGGCAGTGAGTGAATCGCGCTGACCTCTTTGAGCGCTAAAAGACATGAAATCTGAACGGCGCATTTTGAGACCGCCAAAGCTTTCGAGGCCGCATGTATGGCTTTGGATGTGATTTTGAGTTTGAGTGGCTGGTTGTGGAAAGAAGAGATGTAGCTCAAGTGAAGGGTGTTTATACGTGGAGGAGACTTCTCCGGTGCGCTAGTGCCACCCCGAGCTCCAACGTTTGGTATGACACCACTGTCCATTTTCACATGAGTCAGCACATCAGCGGAAATGTAATAGTTTTGCCATAGCATTGAAGTTCATCATACGATGTTGCTGCTTATAGAAATCATACACCAAAGTCTCCTTTCAATGTCAGCTTGAGCAAGTCGTCCTTCACAATCTCTTCCTTGCGACTAAGAAGGTCCTCCACATCCCAGTTCGCAGCGATGAAACGACCACTCAGGAACTTCGCCTTCTCTTGACACAGCCAAACGGCAGTACCACCGACAAGCTCGGGGCTGTCTTGGTTGAAGAGTGAGCGGAAGGGCTCACGCAGCATGTCGGTCGCGACAAGACCCGGATGCATCGACACGGCGGTAACATTCGGGTACTCCGCAGCGACGTACGTAGCCAACGCGTCGAGGATGAACTTAGACATGAAGTAGGCGCCAAGCGGCGGAACGGTAAAGAACGCCTGCCATGAGCTTACGTTGACGATCGTGGCAGGTGTATCGGGGCTGGGCAGTAGGCGAAGGAAAGAGCGGATGAGCAGATAGTTGCCTTTTCCGTTGATCTCCTACAATGGATGTATCAGTTCATGCGCTTTTGACTCAGGCACTGCGGGATGAGCAGCGAACGGGACGGATCTTACGAAGTTCCTCCACCATTGATCGGGGTCTGTGTCGTGCAGTTTCGGTCCGTCTCCAGTCATGGCGCCGGCTGCGTTGACGAGGACATCCGCATGGCCGAATTTCTGCCGGATCGCTTCGAAGGCGGCCTCGACGCCTTTCGTGTCGGAAATGTCGAGAGCGTATGTAAGCGTTTCGATGTTGGGGTTCGCCTCTTTGACCGACTTCTCAGTAGCTGCGAGCTTTTCGGCGTTGGATGCCAGCAACGCAACACCCTTTACGCCGGCCTTCACGAAGGCAGGTACCATTGCCTGAGAGACCAAGTCTTAGCAGACGCAATAATGACGCGAATTCATGGTGAAAGGGGAACGTTTTCGGTCAATTGTTTCAACATACCATGGCTCCTATACCACGCGAAGCGCCAGTGATGACGGCTACCTTTCCTGCCAGGCTATGCTCTGGGATGCTAGGATCGATGGCAGGGTATGCGTCTTGGTGTGCATTCTTCGTGAACTGCATAGACGTGACATAGAAGTCTTTCGGGAGCTTGCTGAGGTCGGCCATTGTGAATGTGCTTGAGATTCAGACGATACGAAGAATACGCTGTGGCAAGATAACGCAAAGATACTAATCGGAGTCTAGAAGTACCACAGTCCACTGTGTTAACTTATGCGAGGCTCTGGGGCCAGAGGCCCCGCATTCGGGCTGCGACAATCGCCTCGTCGTGTCTCCACTCTTTTGGAGCACGACTTGGCCATAGCAAACCATGTAATAAAAGCGTTGGCATGTTGACACCGGGGCGTCGGCAGTGAGGTGTTAAGGTTGCGGAACGTCCCAAGCGAAGCCCGTTGGGAATGTTTGAGCGAACGAAGGCGATGATCGTCTCCGCTTAGGGTCTAGCGTAGGATTGCGGACCCTGTTTTTGACATTCACCTGAGATCGATGCAGAACCCCCAATTTCCTCAATCCGGTCCGAATCGTATCGACATCGCTATCGGCACCAACTCATTCGTCTAGCGACTCGGGGTTTCGATTCGACAAGCTTGACCAGCGATACACACCTTCGTAGGCAATGTTTGTCCAACTGAGGATCTGACATGTCGGAAGCGAGGACGCACACATCGGAATACCAACGTGTGACGACGTCAACAGGAATGCGGGTACCCGAAAACGATAGATCGTGATGGCAGCATCAGGGGCAGTAAGACATGTCGTGATAGCGGAACCCACTCTGCATGTTGTCTTCTCGGCGCCCTGATCGACCGAATGCACACCCATGCGGGTGAAGGGGTCGCGGGAAATTCTTTGGCGATCTTATACCAGGCTGTGAATGCAAAGCGTTCCATCCATTCTCTTGGAACCTTGGTCTCTGCAGCATTGTTTGTATACTTCAACAGCCCAAGAATGTCAAACCTCTCCCCACTCTGGCCCCATTCAACTCCGCAAGTTGTTCGAGAGCACCAACTGTAGCTCAACGCAACGAACACGTACTGAACGGCAACTGTATTTCACAAAGTAAATCAGAATGACACTTCATGAGGTAAGCTGAACCAAATGGGACGCCTTGAGTGGCGCTGACTTCGATGCAGGATCTAGGCCCCAACCTCACGGCGACCGTCCTTGTGACGGGGCTGCTTGCCTTCATCACCATGGGTATGCGGGCGTATGTCAGAATCACCAAGCATAACTGGGCTCTCGAGGACTGGGTAATGGCAATAGGATGCGTACGTATCTGACCTTCACAGTCGTCGAGAACACACTGAGCTCACTCACCACAGTTGCCTCTCATGACATTGACCATCGTCACCACTATTGGCTCCTATTATGGTATTGGCGCCAAAGACAGTACTTTTGCTAAGCCTGGCAACCAGAAATACGTCGAGACAGCATATTTCGTGAGTCATCATCCAGTGTAACACCGAATTGGTCGGTGGCTAACAGCATTCAGTGGTTCTTTCTCTACGAGGTCTTCTACTGCACATCCATCATCTTCGTCAAGCTGAGCATCGCCTTCATGCTGAACCGGATAGCCGGCAGGAGAATGGTCTATATCTACATCAACTACGGCATCATGGGCCTCTGCGCGGCCACGAATCTGGCAGCTATCCTGTACATCATCTTCCAGTGTTGGCCGGTGGAGTAAGTACAAAGCAATCCGGCGCGATATGGGCAATGCTAACCGTATACTTCTCAGGGCTGCTTGGAGGGCTGACCTTATGGCTGAAGGTACTTACTGCCAGCCCCCAGTGTATCTGCAGAATGTGTACTTCTTCTGCACTTCGGTCAACATCTTCACTGACTGGGCTACTGCGCTCATGTGAGTTACTCAATTTTTTGCTATCGAGTAGGCACTAACGCGGACCAGGCCAATCGCTTTGCTCTGGAACGTCCAGATGAACAGGAACACCAAGATCTCAGTCGGTGGCATCTTGAGCTTGGGTATCTTGTATGGCAAATCCATGAATCTGAATGACCATTGTACACCGCTAACATCGCTCTAGCACATCCATTTCCGGCCTGGTCCGTCTGAAGTACACCGTTGGCCTGACAAGCAGCCATGACTATCTTTGTAAGCACCTCCAGATCCTCATTCCATCACAACACTAACATCTCTCCCAGACGGCCTCGCCAACATCCTCATCTGGGGCTACGCCGAACCCGCCCTCGGCATGCTCGTCGGCAACATCGCAACCCTCCGCCCACTCTTCCAACGGCTCCTCCACCTCGGCTCAAGCGGCTCACACCAGCCTCGCTCCGGTACACCCCACGGTGTCAGCAACCCCGACCGTTCGCACCGCTACAAGCCTTTTGACACCGAGCTCGAGCTCGGCACGGTTGCAGACAACCAGGACACGCACATGCCGGCCATCAAGGTTCATGCGGGACGCGTTAGTGTATCGAGTGACAGCGAGAGCCAGAAGGAGATTCTGGAAAAAAACGATCGGTTTCTGAACAACAACAAGGATAGCATCGTTGTTAGTCGGCATGTGGAGATTAGTCGGGATTAGTGCCTCGTAGGAGTGGCTACTTGACTGTCTGAGGGGAGCATGAGGGGAGCAAGTACGACGGGTTCATGACTGTATTATATTGTTCACATATCATGTCTCTCGTTACCATCGAAAGAGTAAAGATGTGATTATCCTCGTCTTTTTCCGCGACATCAGCTTGAATACGGCCATTTACATCGTTTCAAACAAAATCTTTGTACCGATTCAGGAGGATGTGTATTTTGTATTACATCTGACGTAGGAAATAGAAATGCAAAAGACAGCAACTAGGTTTTGGTATTGATAGAGTTGAAGCCAGATGTAGTAGGCAAAGAAGTGCCGACGTTCATACTTTCGGAAGGTGGTTTTTGGTGGCGTTCATCACTATCACAACACAGGATCTTCTGTCATACAACTAGTGAAAGCCGACAAAGAAGAGGCCATGAACTTTCTGTTCATTGCTTTGGTTGGAATTGAAGAGCCGCAGCCCAGCAAACTCCATGGCAATGATGATTCCCGGGTTTCGGACTGAGGCCTCGCATTTGTGGGGAGGAATGATGACGTGAGAGCGCAGCTTTATACGCAAGAGGCCGAATGGCACTAGTGCTCTTGCCGCTAGATTGAACAGCTAACATGAGCTGTAATTCTTGGTTTTTGGAAAGTTATTACCAACGGCTGTCTCATAAGACGTGAATAAAACATTTTGTACAGATGAGCATCCGAGTCCATGCCCACATTGTCTTTCAACTCGCACAGGTTTTGGTGTCGACTTCTCGCCACATAGCTTAGGTAGTTGGACATTTTAGAGGACAGTCACTCAGCAGCAACTTAAATCCGAATCTTGGAGACAGCGAAAAGCATTATGTGCTTTATGAACATGTTTGATCCACCAGGGCACACACATGATCTTGTCTTACATATGTTTGGAAAGTTCCGAAAGGCCGCGGCCATCATAGACACCTGCGAAGTTTTGAACTGAATGTAGTTTGGAATAGATAGTAGATGAAAGAGAACAGTTGAAGAAAAGGTGCTTTATATGCAGACAGCTCCGTGAGCTAGGGCCGTTGCATAGGGTCTCCAGTATTGAGACTCGTGAAAACAATATGAGCTGGCAGTTATCGTGTATTTTTAGCCGAAGGAGGAATTTTGGAGAATCCGGCGGTGACTCGATGTGGAAATACGCCTGAGCACATAGCGAGTGAAGACAGCCCTCTTAGTTCCGTGGGAAGAGGAACTCAACTTCATGGAGTGAGGTAGAATGAATTTTGGAAGACTCGAAATTCCATGGCCGATGTAGGTACACCGTTTTGGGAGAGAAGGCGACAGGCGAGAACATGATTGTGACCTCACGAGGTTTGGGGGAGGCGGAGGAGACAGAACTCCATTAAGGAGGATTCGAGAACTTTTGGGAAAAGCCAGGAGGCTGTGGATGTTGAGAGCAAGAGTGAGTAGAAGAGAGAGAAGTATTTATACAGCCAGCGCACGGCTTCAGGATGTAATAGCTATCCGTTGGGCAGTACACGCGCCTCATGCCGTTAAAGTATCTCGCTTTGAACGGAATCGAAGGTATGTATATACCAAAATGCATCGAGAAGCTTGTAGTTTTGGAAGCCGCAGAGAAAGGACCATAAGTCGCGGAGAAACTTGTTTTGGACAAAAGTGGCAGTCTGTCACCAATGACTTCGACATCAAATGCCCAGATGGTCTTTTTTGCCCACACGACGAAATGGACACATCAGACCAGCGTAGTGTTTTCGGAAAAGCTCAATAGGAGTGTGGTTGGCAGGAAACAACATGCCACGTGGAATCCTAATTTTTTGGTTCGAGCGAGAACTCCATGAAAGAGCCAGGTCTGGCTTTTGAGTTTGGTTCCGACAACCACTCATCGGTATGATGGAGTCTCGTTTTGGAGAAAGTAAAATCGGAAGTAGTGGATGATAGAAAGGGAGGTTGGGAAAGCTGAAGACGGTATTTATACGTCTCGACGCACGCAGCGCTCGAGCTAGTGCAGGTGATCAGTCTTATGATGCATGACTCTTGGTATGCCCAAAGGGTCTTCACGTAATCGCGCATCGCCTCCCATGTGGTGGACACAATCTTCTTACTCACGTAGTATCATTCTTTATTAGTATTCAGGTGACTTTAGGGTACTCATTCGTTGTCCCCGTCACCAAGTTTATCAACCCTTCCGTGACCGAGCATCGTCCCCGGTCTTCTACTGTCCACCAGTCTGATTATTCTTCTGCTCCATACCCACGCTCCTGCCACCAGCCTTTGTCGTGTCGCCAACGAAGTTGCCGGCCGCTATCACAACACGTCAGCCCAACTTATCCAAACGCGGCCGTTTCTGGGGGCACTCACCTTTGGTAGTATCACCAGCACCCTGCGTAATACCCGTGACAGCATCACCGAGTCCCTTTCCACCAGCCGCGACGACATTGCCCGTCGCGTCAGTGACGCCTTGGACGCCCTTGCCGACCGTGTTTGTTGCGGCGCCTAGAGTGTTTCCTGGATTGTTAGCAAAGACTCTCATATATTCGTGGCCGTGATGCTTAAAGAGCGAAAAGGTAGATGGAACGTACCGAGACCGCTGGCAGCGGTGCCGAAGAAGCCCTTCTGTTGGTTGTTCTGGTCGGACATGATTGCTTTGTGTGGTAGACTCGTGCTGTGATTCGGATCGGAATATACAGCTTGATGTGGAGAAGTCTGAAGTCTCGGTTTAGAAAGTGTTGAGAGTGAGGTGTAATGTGCTTACTGAGGCCAGCCCGATGTTCTGATATGTGGTTGCCCACTCTGTCCTTATGACGTAGCCAGTTGCGCCATCCTCACCTGCATCCCTGCGCGCTGCCCCTCACCTGGAAGTTGCGCAAAGACGCGCAACGCTCCTGCCGTCTGCAAACGTCCCGCAGTAAGATCGACGTTTACATCACATCACATCATTGGCAGGGAACGTGCGTTCAACGGTTCCAGGCGCGGACGCAGACTTTCCTTGGCCCAGACGCATCACAGACAGTATCACAGACAGAAGCAGAGTGATAATTTTTTACCAGTTTATTCGAACTAGATCAAGCTATTGCACAAAGAGTCATCTCCTCATAGATCTTGCTCTCGTGTACGCAGGATCTTTTTCGCAAGTGCGTGCCTAAGCAAGTTTGCTATCGTCGGCGGACACTGCATCACCAAGCCACCACTCTCTGTAAGAGGCAAAAAGAAGGAAAGGAGGATAACATGAAGGGGGAGTGGGATTGGAGAGACCTCCACAGGAAGACACGGTACTTCTTTTACCTCTTGGTCCTCCCTACCCCAAGAAAATCGCAGCGCAAAGAAAAGATGAAGGACTGAGGAAAACTCGGCCAAAATGCCCACCCAGGGCGCTCGTGAAAAGCGTGTGGTGTAGACCGTCCCCATCTTCAGATCCGGAACGCCGTCATGAAGCATGCGTATGAAAAGAGTCATCGAGGCTTGTACCAACCAATGGTTTGAACACCCAAACCCATTTCGTGAGACCGGCCGTCAGACAACAAGGAAACTTTTGAAATCCACCGCTCTTGAAAGTCGCAGTAATGAAACCCCGCGAAATGCAGAACAATGCGCGCGCTGATGCCCCCTTCTATGCAACGAAACAGGCGATTAGATTACCGCGTGCGGTGTGGTCTATGGGTATAACCGTCACGCGCTCGAAAGGAAAGGTAATCACTCGGAAGGCTTGGCCTCCGCGTCGGCAGCAGACTCATCTGGAGCGTTGGATGTAGAGCCAGCCTCGCCGGCGTCTTCGTTGCTAAGAGCAGCAAGTGCACTGTGCATTTGTTAGTAAACATGTCAAGAATAATCAGCACGGGATCTTACCTGAAAGCGTTTGCATGAGCAGTGGCCTCCTTCTCCTTCTGGACAGGTGGTGTGCCATTGCGCGAAGAGGCGTTGGAGTCTTCACGGCTAGCCATGCCGGGACCGATACCACGGCGGCTACCGGCGCGGTTACCAAGCATGGACGGGCCGAGAGCTCCAGCGTTGTTTAGGTTGCGTCCAGAAGCACCCTTGGACAGCTTGCGGAGATCGTCCATTTGGACACGGCTGCCAGTGTCTGGAGGAGGCTGCATGCCACCACCTGAGAACGAGCGAGCGTCGCCGCGACCCATGGGAAGACGGCCACCACCACCACGTTGGTTTGATCGTGTGCGCTCCATCTCGGCGGCCTGTTGGGCTGCCATGGCTTCCTGATGAATCTCGGCGATGGTCTTGGGACCCTTGAGGATGTCCTTGGACTTCCAGCCGGACTTGCGCATGTCGACGGTGTCAAGCAACATGAAGTGCATACGCGAAGGAAGACCCTCCATGTTCATGACCTTCTCGATGCGCTCGAAGTACATGTTGATCATCTTGGGGCCGGCTTCGGCGGATTCCATCGTGGCACCCACAGTGCGTAGCAGCTTGACCAAGCTCTCAATAGCAGCCTCATCGGGGAGACCCTCAAAGTCGAGAAGCTTGAGCACACACTCGTGCATGATGCGCAGAGTCAACATGCCCAACTTGTATAGCTCTCCGATGAACTGGATCAGACCGAGACCCTTACGCTTGGCTGCAGCGGCAACGTAGTACTCGTCTGACAGAAGCTTCGCCTCCTTTTCGCCTTCAGGCGCTTCGGGCAGGTTGACTTCCCAACCACGCTCGAACTCCTCTTGACAGCGGTTGAGGAGGTACTTACGGAAGAGAGCACCACCGACAACTGGCGCACCGTGCTTGTCGCGGACATTCTCATCCTTGATCTCGGTGCTCATGGTCTGCAACATGCGGCTACAGAACTTGGCATACATGGACGACCAATGAGACTCGTCACAAGCCTTCTCAAAGGTGAGCTGAATGACCTGGCGAAGAGTGCGTCCATCAGTCTCATCCTTTGACTGTCCAGCGATCTCGAGGATTTGATCGGAAATCTTGTCGAACTTGTCGGGTGTCATCTTGTTGAGAGCGGCCTTGACCTTACGCTGTACCATATCGGGAGCCAAGTGGCCTGCGCTCATCTGAGCCTGGACAGCAGCGGGCTGAGTGAGCGACGTAGGTACCCAACCAGTCTGCGAGCGTTGGAGTGCCTTGACTTCCTGGCCGGCAGTCAAGGGCATTTGCTTGGCATCTTGAGCATTGCCGCCACGGCCACCCTTATGGCTGTTTTGGCCGCCCCTACCGCGTGAGCTGCCAACGCGAGGTGAATCTGGTAGCCTGCGGTCGGCGCTCTGGTAGGAGTTTTGACGTCCTGACATCGACTGCCCGCCCATAGGAAATCCACCACGACCTCCACCTAGAACGACATGAGCAAGAGGGTTCGTCATAGAGCCACCGCGTCCGCCTTGGGCTTGCTGGAAACGCTGTTCGGATGTCGTACCTGGCGGGAGTGTGCGGCCTCCTGGCTGGAATCCACCACCTTGCCCAAATGTACCCATTCCACCGCCACCGCCACCGCCAGGGCGAGAGCCTTGACGTCCACCGGCGCCCAGATGCATAGAGCCGGGACGAGCAGATGGAGGACCGCGAGCAGATTGGGGCTCGTCACCGACTGTCTCCTTGAGCTTCATGTCCCAGTCAACAGATGGCTTCTCCTTGAAGACATCCTGGAACTGCAAGAGGAAGTCCTTGTCGTACTGGCGGCCCTTGCTCCGGTTGCTGTTGTTAAGAGCTGGGTTGGGGCTGGCTACGCCTTGAGGATACATGACCTCAGCACGGACTTCGAGGAAACGTGCAGTCTTGAGTGCCTGCATACCAGCAGTCGGCTGTGCGGGCTCGACAGACTTGTTCGTCTCGAGCTTGAGAGCAGCTGGCTTGGGCTTGGAGCCAGTGGGGGTCTTGGAGGGTGCAGGTGCGGCAATAGGAGCTGAGGACTCAGCGGGAGCCGCCTCTTCCTCAGTCTGAGAGGCACCAGGACCGAACATGGTGTTCTTCTTCAAGCTTGCGAAGAGAGCCTTGTCCTTGGCTTCGCGCTCGGCCTTTTGCTCAGGAGTCTCTGCTGCGCGAGCGGCTTCAGCCTCTTCGGCTTCGCGCTCTAGCTTGCGCAGACGCTCCTCTTCCTGCTTGACCTTCTCGGCAGCGTTGGCCTTCTCAGCCTCGGCCTTCTTTGCCTTCTCCTCGGCGTAGCGCTTCTCATCTTCTTCGCGCTTCTTCTCTTCTGCCTCCATCTCAGCAATCATGCGCTCCATCTCTTCGTCTTCGAGGCGCTTCTTCTCAGCCTCGTCAGTCTCGGCCTTCTTGGCAGCTTCGGCATCCTCCTTCTCCTTGGCTTCAAGAGCAGCTTTGGCGTCGGCCTCTTCCTTAGCAGCAAGCTTTGCATTGGCTTCGGCCTTGGCCTCTTCCTCTGTAGCTTCCTTGGCCTTCTTCTCGGCTTCCTCTTGTAGGCGGAGCTTCTCCTGGAACTGCTTGACAAACTCGGCCTTCTTGGAAGCGGTATCTTCAGCACGAGTAGAGTCGGTGGCGCTCGGTGCGCGCGGAGGGGTGGGAGTGGCAGCAATAGCGGGAGAGCGAGGCGCAGCAGGTGCAGCGGATGCTACAGCAGGCGGGGCAGGCGAGGCGCCCTTGGGCTTGAAGTCGACAACTTCACCATCAACTATACGCTGTTAGCATTGTCATATCATCGCATGCAAAGATTGCAACTTACCAGTCTTGATCTGGATGGCCTTGCTTTGCCTCTTCGGACGCTCAAAGGTGGAGCTAGGTGCGGGGCTTGCCGCCGTCATGCTAGGAGTGTGTGTGTGCGAAATGTGGTTGACGTTGGTCATCGCAGGTGTGGAAGGCTGAGGAACAGCAGATGACGGGCGCTCCGACATGTTGGAGGGAGTGCGCGACATGCTCTGAGCCTGTGGCTGATGACCGTAGGGGGCAACACCGTAGGGAGACGGTTGCATCTGAGGAGGGAATCCACGACCTGGGCTAGCGGGGACACCTGGGTAGTGGATGGACTGCTGAAGTCCGTAGCTCTGCGGGTAGAAGTTGTTGTACGGGTCTAAGTTGGGCTGGGGCATGCCACCGTAGATGGCCTGTGAGGAAATTTGTGTTAGGAATGATTCGATATTTGTACTTGAAAAGACTGAAACATTTGGTGGCGGAACAATTTGTGTGGGGACATTTGCCGAATCCGATCGACCTTGGTTGAAAGGCCTCTCGGTCCCGACAGAACCATGGCTGGACATGGGAGAACTGTGGGAAACTCGCGAACCAGTCGATAAAACCGATCTGCGAGATGAAGAAACTGAGGGAGTAGCTGAAATAGTAGAGGATGTACTTGCCTGTTGAGGGTACTGTTGTTGCGGGTAATATGGCATGCTCTGAGGATTAGCGAGGTGCTGCTGCTGATGCATAGTAGCAGGTGTCATAGCAGGGCTACGGTTCTGCGTGTAAGGAGAGCGCTGCGGGCCAGGAGGGTGGAATGGCGCAGCCTGGCCGCGGCCCATCTGAGGCATCGGGCGGAACGGCTGTGGCGAATGGTTGGCCATGTGCGGGTTGTATTGACCTTGAGGAGGGAATCCACCACGGCCGCCTCGGTTGGAGTACGAGCCGCCGCGGCCCATGTTTGCGTTGCTCATGTCGCTGTGCGCAGACTGGGAGGATTCGCGACGCATGTGTTGAGGCATCGTGTGTGAGTTTGGTTGAGGGGGCATAGCAGGGCGTGCCTGTGGTGGGGTCAGTATGTGAAGCGGAAAGAGGACTATATGGGGGGCAGGGCGCAAACTCACGTTAGGCTCAGTGCTTTCACCGCCCTGGCCACCGAACACAATGTTTGGTCTAGTGGGCAGTCCGTCGGGCTTGGGACCTCCCGAAATGGGCGTAGGAATGGGCGATGGTGAATGAGCGGGCGAGGCAACGCGCGGGTTCTGCACCTGCGCCGGGTTCAGGTTTCCCTGGACTACGGGCGAGGCGTGGGCAGGCGCTGGTGAGCCAGCAAGCGAGCCGAACTTGATACCAGAGGGCGGGCCGCCTGCAGTCGCAACAGGCGGGGTCTGCTTGATCTGGACAGACGACTTGCGCTCGTGGGCGCTGCCGTTGGGACCACCGCTGACGATGGTGGGCATGACGGGAATAGCAGGCTTGAGGGCGCCGTTGCCATTCACCGGGGAGACAGAGGAGCTCTTGCCATGCTGCGCGCTCTGCGGTCCTCCCACTGCCACGGGCGGCGCTGCGCTAGACACGATCGTGGGTTTGGTCGCGTTGGCGTACGAGCTGCGGGCAGTGGGTTGAGCCGAACCGGCGGCCACGGTGGCGGACGATCCTGTAGAGGAGCTGTTCGCGGTCGCAGACGAGGAAGCGGCAATCGGCGGGGTTTGCGAAGTCGAGGCGGGATTACTCATGGACTCGGTGGTGGGTGAGGTGAGGTGCGGTGAGGGTGTGGAGGGCGGTCGGTAGGCTGCGCAATCGCTACCTGGCTGAGGGCGATGACGTTGGTGCTGGAATCCCAGATTCGAGCGAGGGGACGAACTCTGCGGAATTAATGAGTTGCTGGGACAGCGACTCGGGGGGGTGCAGAAAAGAGTGTCGTCCGCGTGGGGAAGGGAAGGTCAGAGGTCAACTCCTTTGAGAAGGGTGTTGAGGGCTGTCCGAGCGCTTCAATGAAGAGGTCTCTGAACAGGTTTCCGTGTCCGGGAGGGGGATTTCGCCGAATAAATTCGTGAAATCGACGGGGCGGCTCGTGTGAAGATCACTGAGTCCGCTGCGTGTGTCGTGATGAGTGTTCTCGCAGTGGAGAGACGGGTGGGTGGAGGGATGGCGGTTGGGCTCTTTCGAAAATTGTTTGAGTGCCACACTAAGCCGCAACAAGGATCTTGTCCTAGCCGAGCCCTTGAAGGCAGTCCCAACACCTCGAATTCACACGGACAAATTGCCGCTTGCTTGCTGGGTGACTGCTTGCTCAGGGTCACGGGATAGTCATTTCACGATTAATCCATTGGTGCGCGCTCCTAAACCATGGTGCGGATTGTGCCTTCCTCGGATACATGAGGCAAGCGCGAGGGGCTCCCACGCTGCCTCACCAATTCCAAGTCGTTGATATCGTCATCACATACGCAGTAAGCAGGACATGACACACAATGCTGCACTGCGCCCCAATGGCCTCGTCGTGACTCCTCCTAGCAGGACGTGACTATCGTTGCCGGAGGATGGGAACAAGGCTCTAGTACGTGGGGTGCCTTGCGCTGGGCCAGGCGGCAACAGCGAGCTGAGATACATCTTCTAGCAAACACCACGGTTGCGCAGACCCATACGTCTACCGCGTACCAAACGCCCTGTTCTCACTTGCAGCATACAGCCAGGTAGATGGTGACTTAACTTGACTATTATAGTTCAGCCCTGTGTCTCTCAGGATACACCCCGTTGCACAGCGAAGCACAGATGTGGCTATAACAAAGCAACAGCAGACAAGGCAGTCCTAGTCCCACGATACTGCCTAAGTTCTGTCAGCCATACAATGTCGAGATGCATCTCCCCTCCTGCGCAGATCGAAGAAAAATGTAAACCCACTGACGTCTTGCTGCGCATCTATGCACGATGACGGCGTGTCTCGAGGAGGCGACCATTCACGTGAAAGGCATCTCCGCCTTAACTCCATTGTCATGTGCGAACCTCAGGTATCGTTGCCACAATCGATAAGCTTGATCAGACCACTATGTGCACCACCTCCAAAGTTACTACTGACTACAAGGCCCGACTTGACTCAGGTACGGGCCTTGAGCTACACACGGACTCTGTATCGTTGACCGGACGATGCATCGACAATTTTGTGCGCGACATGACCGCGCTTCGCTGCGCAAGCGATACACAACCAACAATCATGAGACAGCGATAAATCATACTTACGAACGTTCTCAACAAAAGGGTTGTTGAGTAATAGGGCCTTGGGAAATGCGCATGCTACGGGTGGCATCCATCGCGGTACCAGTGTATGAAGTGGGTGGCAACCGACGTCGATGAAGGTGGATGCAGAGAAACATGCTCTTTCGATATTGATATCCCAACAACGGGGTAATGCAGATCTGTGCTGTTAAATTTTGCTAGCAATACTATTGCAGTAGCTGAAGAAGGGTGCTCAAGATGTAATGGCTGACCCTGAACCATCGACTGCACGCTCGTGAGATTGCAAGAATGCAATCTGCACAACTGTGCTACCATATCTTTGACAACTGCAAATGATCTTGGTACCGGTATATAGGTCGTCATTCCGTCGCAATATCGAAATCTCGATTGTCACACCTGACTAAAATATTGTAGGTCTAGCGTGTTCAGACGCGTACAGCCCACGTTGTTACAGCGGGTAGGACCGTTCAAAATCGGGGGTCACCTCATACTAGGGGAAAACCAAACAGATGTGCTGCCGTCTGAATTAGTGCGGAGAACCAAACTCGATGAAATCGCAGAACAATGTAGACTCTCAGGAGAAAGCTGTTCAGTTACTCTCTTGTGCGAGATGGGGTTGCCTTTGTGTGGAAGCGATGAGCAGCAACCGTGGGTCATTGCAAATGAACATGGCAATGTGAACGCATACCGCCACCAAGACATGCCCAGGCAGATGCAGGCTCTCCCATTGACTATGTATCACTTACCTGGAGATTACTGACTCCAGTGACATGCCGCTTGGGGAGTCTACCCACCATCAATGCTCCCGAGGTCTCAACCCACTCAACAGCCACCATCATCGCCCGTTGCAATCCTTGACTCACACGAAACGAAACGGTGACACAACGAGACGGCAACTTCAGCAGCCGAGTGCAGCCATCAGCTGCCGGAATCCTGTCATGCAGCGTGGCATTAGCAGCGCACAGCCGACGGTTTTGCATGCGCCGGCAGCACAGCAGAAGCAATGTCGTGGTCGCAAAAGCAACGAACACGACCGATGCTGAAACCCTGCTGCGGGTGTAATGCAGCGGTCCGTAATGCCAGGTACCGAGGCCAGACCAAATGGCTTGTGGTCTCTGGCGGTTTGGTACGACCTCTTATACTTGCGTGTGGGCGAGTCGCCTCAGCGCTGAGGATTAAACCTCACGCGCCCTACCAACGAAATGAAGCATGACGTCCGCATTCTGTCGTGTTGCGACAAAAGAGGACAGCCATGCCTAACGATGCGTTGGCCATCGCAATTCCATCAATCGCATTCGCCCCGCAGTATTCGCCTCGGGATGCCGGAGATATGCAAGTCTGCGGAAAGCGCATTTCCCATAAATCTGGGGGTGTGGAGATGAAGGAGGAAACGAACGTCGCAGAGTCCCGCATACGGGCACCGTGGAAGAGGAAACTTTGACCGTCAGCGGCGTCGAAAAGTTCCACCTCTCATCGTCAGCCACACCCACATTACCTCGGCGAAGTGCCACTCTTACTTTCCTGTTAGAAAAGCCGCCGGCTGTGGCAGACGCAGACCCTCCTCTTCGAGTAGTCCCCCAAGCCTGCATCTTGGGGCAAGCTCAGCTTTTAAAGCGTGCGCCAGCCTTCCGCATCTCGTATCTTGCTCCGGTGCCCGGACGCGCGAATAGGCGGGTCAGAAGGTTTGGTGTCGATGGCGCAAGCTTGCCGTCGTCCGATCGCTGACTGCCATGGCCTTGCTCGTATCCTTCGAGGATCGCCCTGCGCCGTATCAACGCAGGTGCATAACGGCTGAGGAACCACCCTCGGGCACTAAAAGCGCCTCACAATCCTTTGGCGTTGATGGCATGTGACGGGTTGGAGTCAAAATTGACATCGTATCAAGCTGCCGTAGGATTCTTTGCTTTGCTCAAAGTACCGGCCGTGGCTGCAGATGAGGAAGTTGCATGTGGGTGGGGAGATAGCAATGCAGGTGAAAGAAGAAATTTGGAAGGTCGTGCTCGTCCCGTCTTTGTTGTCTGCATCATCCCGTCCCGCCCCTTTGCTTCTTCTGGCATGCATCGTCATTCTCCAGAGGCGCGAGAGCCTGACCCACCACGAGCGAACTTGTCGAAGAAGCATGACTGCCCAACGGCTCACACATTCTGCATCTATTCGCCATGCGTATCAGCCATTTCCAATACCTTACTGCATTTCGCTTCTCGACCGAGGCGCCGCCTTAGGTACGTATCTCTACATCATCATGGCAGCGCTACCAGAAGTCGTCGCATCCCTGCTGACCTGTGGAGCGAGACGCTGGCAGCGCAACCTCCACGTGATATGCGTCTTCCACCAATCGCCTCTACTACTGGCATTTCACTCCGCGCCAAAGCAGGAAAGCGACCCTGATGCGACCCGGCCAATCGCACATCCGGAACTCAGGACCGACGACGACAAGCACAACACGGCGTCGCAGGGCTGACCCCGAGAACCCCAGTGCCCTCCATCTCGCCAGACTGCAGACTCCACGATCCTTCTCGGCTCTTGAAGTGCCAATAGGGTGTTTGTGGTGGGATAAGCCTCGAGCCTTCTCCGCACGTCATGAAGGCTAAAAGTTCCTGTCGAACCAGTTCCAGGTCGTAATTCAGCCGGGATGGCAGTCCCCTTACTCATCATTTCAGGCACGTCGTTCCGGACTCCTTGGGACCGCAAAGGCGCGACTCATGTGTACCTTGCACCACACCACCGAGCTGACGGACAATATTTCTGGTAGCGCCATTGCCCAAGGTCCGGTCCGGTAAGCTCAGCGGCTAGGCTGCGATGCGAGGACGTTTGTGAAAGGAAGGAATGTGGAGGAACAAGGTGGAGGGCGTGGTGCAAAAGCAGCGACAGGGGACGCTAGCCAACGCTCGTCCTGCACATGATGCGCTCCGCAGGAGGTGAACGGTGGCCCTCGAGGGTTCTGTCGGAATGGCGTACCGCATTGCGGCGGCCTTACCCCATGGGTGAGCCACGATGACTTCAGCGCCGGCCTGCGTTGTTGTCAATGCCATGGTTGCTTTCGCTTGTGCTCGGTGTGGTCCGTCCTGAGTCGCGCGTCTTGCTTTGGTCTGGAGTAACCTGCCCCGGCCCTGCCCTTGTCGATAAGTGGCCGAAGCTAGCGAGCTTAACTCGAGAATACAAGCTGCTAGAAACGTCTCTAGAGGGCGCCTATCACACCGCCGCTGGAGCCATGCACGGCGAGCCTCATCGCACACGAAGAGCAGCCGATCAACCTAGATCACACGCTCATGCTTCCGTACCCAGCACCGGCTGCAGGACATGCTCTGCCCATTCACACGACGTCTCCGCTGAACCATGTACCATGGCCTTCTCGAAGACCACCGCTTGGAAGAAGGCGCTCTGTGAATGACCCAATTCGCCCGCGTAGCCCTTACCCCGGCCGTGCCCAGCCTAGATTAAGCCTAAGATCTTTCTCTTGCCTTGACCAGAGCACCCGCGGCTCCTCAATCTAACGATGCCAGCAGGAGCCGTTTAATAACTCTAACAAAGTTAAGATCCACACCTAGCATTCGCTTCTTAGCGGAAACTCTCCAATCTGCCAAACCAGCCACTCAAACACGCCAGCCGCTGCAAGAAATTCATATCCAGTGTGTCACGCAGCTGCTGGCTTGGTCCCCACCCTGTCTTTGTCCATCAACCCTTGGCCATAGTTCCATACTCTGTTGCTGATGTGTATACTGCAGCTCGACGCATACCGATCCTGACAACAGAGCATAACCGACCATCCATCTTCCCCGCAAAATGCACAAATCCCGATCTTCCAAAGCACACGATGAACGTACGTCCATGCACCTGACGCGAAAAACAGAAGGCGCAAGGACCCTACTCTACTCGCTGTCACTCCACCGTTTTGCTCTCTCCACGTTTTTTTCTTCCATGTTGTACCACCTTGCACAACCCACAATAATCCTCCCGCACGTAAGGACCCATCATCCGAACCCAGCAAGTTTATCTGGTTCTGGTCCATCGGATGTCCGTATACGTAGGTCGTACTTGCTTCAACCAATTTAACCACACATGCCATGGCTTTCCCTGTCACGATATGCACAAGCTATCAAGCATGTGTACATCATTTCTTCGCAACCTTTCGATCCTCTCACACCACTTCGCCCAGCTACATATACCCTACCCCTACCGTCCATAGCTTGCCCTGCCTCGCGCTACCAAAAGCGTAGTAACGGCACTAGAACACACCAGTACTGCGACGCACTACAACCCATGCAAAACCATCGGTTCCTGAGCCTCAGAAGCCGAAATTAATCTGCTGCCAAGCACCATTCCTGTACACATTCCTGCATGTAGTGACGACCAGTCCTTGAGGCCATGCAGCCCACAAAGCAGGTAAAGTCTGGGGTAAAGTGTGGAGATCATGCCTTTCTTCCCCCCGTCAGGTCTTCGCGTCCCTTTCCCGCCCCATCCACACATTCCTACCACGCTACCATGGTATGCAGCTTGTGCGAGCAATCTAAACACGTTCGTGGTCATGTGCGTGTTTGAGACTTTGATTAGGGATGGTCTGAGAGGCTGCATGGTGATGATTTCCACCACTTCGCCTCCTTCTCCCCCACCCATCCGGTGGTGGAAAGGAAGGATCGACGGCTGGGGCGCTGAGGGGGAAGCCGGCTTGGTGGTTTGTGGAAGCTTTTCTAGCTGAAGAAGATTCTAGTGCATGATACAAGTGGTGATGTGAAACTGTGTGTGTGCTTGCCATGTGGGTGTGCGTGAGACTCTGAGTGAGCCATGGCAGCGACCTGCGTCTGTCTCAACGCACAAACGTCGTCAGTGTAATTAGTTGTTTTCGCCTTCGCCGCTGCACGCGGGAAGTTTTTCATTCGTAGGCTCAGCTCATTCGTAATCGTAGTATCCACATTCCTGTCTAGATCTATCCGCCCAGTTTTTTCTCTCTTCGCCCGGAATTTCGGAAGAAGTCCTCTGCGCTGCGAGAGGTGCTCACGGCCCTTGATGTGACATCGTCCCGTTGTCCGGCCGTGTACAAGAAGTTGCTTGTCAAGTTGCTTGAGCGACTACTGCTTTCTAGGCAAGGGCAGAGAAGGGTATCCACATGGTTCGGTGTCCGCTAGAGGCTCCGACATCGCCTCAGGTATGAGGCGGCTGGGTAGCTGGCCAGGTGGTTTGGACTAGTTTCGCTTGGATATACAGCTAGCAGGTACATGTCGTTCGACGACGGTGGATTGCTTGGCGATGCTGCCGCCACCACCTGTGTGTCAATCGGTCCACAGTTGTGATGTTAGTCAGGCACATGCAGGTAGCAGATCCACAGCAATGACGGTAGCCGCCCTGCAAGATTGTATTGGAAGATGTGGGGTATCATTAACTTGTTCTGTTGGGTGATCGGCCATGTCATGTGGGTATTACTTTCGCCTCTTTGCAGTTTGTACAGGTATGGCTTTTTCCGAAGCGCCTCAAGTGTGGCCGTGTATATTGGACATGGCAAAGTGGCTGCATGGCCAAGAAATGTGAAGTGGATACAGCGTATGTGTTGAATTGCCACAATGAGATGCGGTGTTTGTATGATAAGATGATACATAGAATGATAATACCGATATGCGCTGCAAACTCGAGCTGCCAAGGGTTGTTGTGTAAAGGAGATTGGAAACAAGGGGTAATCGCCTGCTAGGTATGATAAGATATGTCGAAACAACCACCGAAGAGTTCGTATAGAGATGCGAGACTGGTATCGCAGAAGGTTGTTGATACAAGACAGTGGTCATGTCATCAATCCAGTCGAAACAATATATCCCGTACCCATTTTTTCTTGATAAAACATAGCACGCTTGATCATAATCTTAACAGGCAGGTAAAGCAGAGTAATCAAAACACTGGAGCTCCTAGTACTGATCGTTGTGATGGTCGTCGCTGTGTTGGCTGGTGTTCTCCATGACTTCTCCCAGGACAGAGCCGACGGCAGAATACGAGTCATTGTGCGCCGAGTCGTTCCGCATGTAGGAGTTTGGGAACGACGACATGTGGTGAGGTGCACTCATCTGAGGCATTGCGTAGCTCTGAGGTGTTACGAGCGGTGAGCCGGAAAAGGATGGAAAGTGGGCTGTTTGTGGTGTCGATCCGTTGCGTTGAGGTGTGTAGTGGGTGCTCAACTCAATGCGCCGGGGAACGCCGTTGGAGAAGGACCGCATTCTGTTGCCCGTGGAAGTTCCGAAGCCTGGTACTGGGGAGTCTGGTAAAGTTAGAATGGTGGAAAGCCCACGTGGGTTATGTAAACTTACAGGAGTAGCCGATTCCATATGGCATCATGGAGCTTGAGTAGGACCGACTGTCGTGATGGTTCTCGGAGCCATTGCTGTCGTGACTACCAGTGTAGCTCATGCTAGTCCTCAATGGCGACTGCAGAGACTCGGCACGGCTTCTTGCGATTCGGTCGGCATGGAGCGAGAGGCGTGGGATGCTATGTTGTGCAGCATAAGCGGTAGGGTTGCTGACAGGCATGGAGAAAGGGTTGGACGTTCTGGGGCTAGTGTCAAGCGGCGCTGAATGGAAGCCAAAGGGGGATCCCTCGTGGGCTGATACCGGTGAAATGGTATCGGTTGCGGACTGGGGTGGAGTAAAGGTGAATCCACCGAACGCTGGGCTAATGCCCGTGGGTGACATGTGCGAGTCGAGCGGCCCTCGCCGGAAGGTATCAATGCTTAGTGGCCGCATCATGTTGCCCTCGGGGAAACTTGACCCGTAAGATGCAGGTGATGCCAGCGGTGTGCCTAGACCATGGGAGTTTCCGAATGGTGAATGCAATGCTGAGGCCATATCGAAGTCGTCTGGCAAGGCTCGCGACCTCATCATACGCTCGCGGTCGTCGCTTGTTAATCTCTTGAGCTTGGCACGCCTGTACATATGTCAGCATCTGCATTCTTCGGTGGTTTATGACACGACTCACCTGTTCTGGAACCAAACCTGGACCTGACGGGGGCTGAGACCGGGAATCTCTCGGGCAAGTCGCTCTCTGTGAGCCGCATCTGGGTGTGCTTGTCGGGCGAATTCGCTCATGAGGAACCGAGTTTGGTTGTGGGTAAGTCTGAACCTCTTCATCTTCCGCTTGGCAGCACGTATCTCCGCGGCGGTCATGGGTTGCCTATCTTCACCCTTGTCCTCTCCATCATCGCAGTCGTCCTTGTCGTCGAGGATGAGATCGTCGTCTTCTTGGTCTTCGAGCTTCTCCACGTTGACACCATCGTTGGTGGAGGGGGGTGTCAGTCTCGAGATTGGGCTGGTGGGTGCTGAACCTCCAAAGGTTACATTTGGGATGTCGTGCTGCTCGATCTCATCAAGTCCGGATGGTGTGTTGCTGCCGCTGTTCAGGTGGCTCTTGCCGTCGAGTAGGTAAGGAAAGCTCTTGTGTGTTCGCATTGATGGTCGCTTCATGTCGAGGTTGTGTCCAGCGACCTCAGCTTGGAGCATGGCCATGTCGCTATCTGAATGTGGTGGGGTGTGTTCCAGAGTTCTGTATTCTGATGAATGCCACTCGTTGTCTGCAGAAGTCGTGCTATACGCAGACATGTGCGGCGAGCTAGGCGGAGACAAAGGAACGAGGAAGCTTCCGTCGACCATTGGCGCTTTTGAAACTGATGTAGTGGAGTAGATGTAGGCTTAGCTGTGTGGCTGGTACCTCTCCTATGGCTCGCTGTTAGTGGGAAGCGGGCCTCAAGCTGGACCGCTGCTTACCTAGTTACTCTGGTCACCAAGAAGGCCTCAAGACTGGTGATGTTGGCGTCCTTGTTCGAACTTGTACCAGACTGCGGATTCCGCAAGGGGTAAAGATCTGACGAAGCTTGGTGTGGACAGTTGATCGTCGCTCGAACCCTGTGCGGGGTTTGATGCGGGTGATCAGCGAGAAAGAGTGAAGGAAGTCGCAGTACTATGACGGCGAGTCCAGCACGCGTTAAAGACGTGAGACTGTTGCGAACAGGTAGTTCGAGGCTGTCGTGTTGGTGGGTCTAAGGATGGCGGGTATGCGAAGCCAGGCTGAAAGGTGATGTCGTACCGACAGTAGGATTGGGGCGCGGAGTTTTGGTGCAACTTCAAGCTTGAAATAGAAGCTACCAGGGAGGTGATACTGCGAGCCAAATAAAGATAGACGCTGACGGTGGGCGCTTGATGCTTGACAAGAGGTGAGGTGATGGACAGTCGACTTGCTTCGAAGAGTGAAAGCGTCGTCTGGTAGTCAGCGATGGGTAGGCCTTTGTTAAGAGGGTCAGGAACCGTCGGAGGCTATATCAGCGATGGCGGCAGGGGAGGGGAACAGATCATTCAGACAAAAAGGCTTGACGGTACTCTACTGACGACGATCCGGATAAAATCGAGGTTAAGACAAGTGCGAGGGACTAGGGTCAGACTACGCATGGACAGCGGTGCCTCTTAGGGAAACATGATATCCTTCGAGGATCTGGAAGCAGCTTGTTACACGACGAGAAGCGTGACTAACGTCGAGGGCTAGCAGACCCCAAAGGCTCAGGGCACAGGGATACGGTAGCTCGGGACGTGGGCCTACTACGAAGGAGAGACGGAGCGGGAACGGGCGAATCGAAAGGCTCTGGATCAGGTGTGCTGCATGCCAGGGTGCCCTCCCCTCGAAAGGGAAGGGGAGCGAGCGGTGCGTGAACATGGTGGGCTGCAGGCTACATGCATAGACCAGGGCCCGTGTAGAAAAATGGCCGACGAGCAAGGACTAATCCGTGGCGTCTCGCAGTCGAACGTCGAGGCAGGCGGCGGCGCCATTATTGGCCAGATGCGATGCGGGAAGTCCAAGGAACCCGCAGCGAGAAAGCGCAGGGATGCTACAGGGCTCGGCAACGCTTGCACGGCTTGTTGCGGGGTGTTGCTGTCAATGCTGCTTTAGTGTGGTTTATGAACGGACGAGATGGTGGTGTGGTGGTGAAGGTCGGACTTGGTGCCGCCAGGTTCGTGTACTCGCTGCTACTGTCGTCGAACCACAAACCTTCACACGACGACGTCGCTCTGGGTGGTGGACCAGGCCGCCTTGGGCCGGTGGCTCCCCAGTGCTTCTTCTGGCACCTGTCAAATGTTACTGACGACGGACCGCAAATTGCGTATGCGTCAGGAACGCGGTGCATCAGCCTTGCCAGTGCCAGTGGTTTGAGCCGCCCATCGCGCCCGCTCAGATGCATGAACAACGAACCTTGGTCGTCTTCAGCCGTAACCCATGATGCTTGCCGGCAACCAAGGAACCGCGTCTAGCTACATGTGTGTTCCTGCTGCACACCTGCTTGATCCAGTGTGGTGAGTAGTCGAGCGCCTAGCAATGACGCCGTCGCCAATGGGCAGCGGGGGGTCACCAGCGCGCAACAGATCTGGCTGGGCTAACAACGATCTAACGGCCAAAAGCTCGGCCCGCGCCGGGAAAATGCTGAAGGGCGCTGTTTCTCGAAGCCTGTTCTCGCTGTAGTGCGACTGTGTGCGACGCTGGTGGGCTGTCGGTAGTTGGGTGACAGCGGTGGTTATCGTAACGTGTTTGGAAGTGCGTGTCCAAGCAAGCGCGCTGAAACGGTGCTGGAGCGCGCGAATGACCTGTCGACGAGGCTGCGCGCACCGCAACAGTCTGCTCGGCCGCACTGCAGGGAAAAATGGGCGATGCGCAAGCCACCCCTGCTGCGCCGTTCCGTCGTGATCGCCATCGCCCGTGTCCAAAGCAGAACAGAACGTGTAGCCGATACCGCGGCCAGCGCCCGTGACGAATGATGCACACTGTCCGCCTCGCGCCGTCTGCGGTCGCATTGCCTGAACCGGCGCATATTGTTTTTGCCCGCTGGCTGTGAAGCACGCGGGTAACCGCCAGCGTTTGGCTCGTTTCGCAACGACAAAAAGCACGTCGCCGGCTGCGCACACGCAATCTCCAAACGCGATGCCGGCAGGGCGTCGCGGTCGATTTCCCAAACAACGCCAAGACCACCCGGATGGCGGATGAGGACGGCCTGTGGAAATGACAGGAGCAAGCGATAGCGAAACCGCGAATACGCTGGCGGGTCATTGGTGGGGGACGCAACACTTGTGTGGGTTTGATGAGCGCATGGGTGCCTGTCCAGCGTCGGCAGAACATGCCTGCCTCTGGTCCTTATGCTTCGGTCCCTCTCGCGAACATAATGCATTGAATATGATTGCGATCCGTTGCCAGCAGTCTGGGCCCGTGGCCGTCTGGTGGTTCGCAACTTGTCATGTCATCATGAGGTGGTCCCACCGCGTGCCAGACCACCGCAGAGAACCTTGGAAGCCTCGGACTGCGCTGAACGGTCGTGTCAGGTCGTACAGGTCCCTTCATTTCGGAATCATGCAGCATCTCCCACGTAGGTGGATTTTGTGCTGACAACTCATTCAATGAGCCTGAAGACGGCCCCACCCCGGCGCATCACGGCACATCTGTGATCAGAGCATTCCTCAAGGGCCTGGACACTCCGTCATGCTTAGCCAGGGACGAGAGCCACAATCTTGCCATCGTGGTTACATCAGTGCGAGACCCGGGAAACGGCGTACATTCCCACGCGATGAGGCTATATTGCGAAGACTTCTATTCATCAGCATGGGGCTCTTCATCTCCACAGCCTGCTTGCGCCGCACACAGCCTTCCGACCTCCAGTCGTGGCGTTGCAGATTGAGGGGCGCCTTTGGCGACCGGCTGTGCGGTCGCTCAGACTATGCGTGGCCTCCGATCTATCGATACGCTGAGAGTGGCTCGGGGAGATGAACCCCATGTTCTCTTCGCTTGCACAGATAAATTCGATGAGAAAGCGCCACAACGCTCCCCATACTGCACAGTAACGTATGAGGAAAGGCTCATATGTTTCTCAAGAGCCGTCGATAATACATACCGAGCTGGCGCAGGCGACACTGCCCCTGTCGCTGCTACCACTACGCCGCTGGTTCCGCAGTCACTTGACTACGCTGCTCGGGCCGCTGCTCCTCGACGCTCTGATGCTCGTCTTGCGGAAGAGCCCCCTGGTCATCCGAAGCAGTGGGTGCAGCGTCAACGCCCGTCGCCTCAATGGAAGAGGTGGCCGGCTGAAGAGCCTCGAGGCCTTTGCCATGCTCAATCCTATCGAACGAGCTTAGCTGCGTCTTCGAAGCCACGCGAAGACCTCGCCAGATGTAGCTGGATTTCTTTTCCCCCGCTTGCCGCTTCTCGTCCTCTGCGTCAGTCATTTCCAGATCCAAGTCGGTCATCTTGACCTTTTTTGCATATGACTCTGCATTCGGCACATTGAACCTGACTGGACGTCAGAGGCTGTAATCCAGTGTCAGTCGGACGAGCGGAGCACGTACCTGTCGCTTTGCCGTAGCTGAGAGAGACCCTTATCCGCTTCATTGTTGTAGAGGAAATTCAAACTGCCAGGAACACCCATGGGCTTCGACGCCTTCTTACCAACAACAGCTTTCTGCGCCCCAGACTTGGCTTGTTGGAAGTCCGTTGTGGGGACTCTGTCTCTAGTGAATGGTTGGCAGTTCTCCATCTTCCATCGTACCCAGTTTTTGTCGCGGGAAAGCACGGTGTCCACCATCCGGTAGTAGAATTTGCCATCTGGGCCTTCCTGCAGGTAATTTGCAATAGCCGTCTTGATGCCCAATGCCCACTCGGTCTGTGCTTTGTGGTCAGCCGAGAAGATGATGATCACGAACAGCGAAGCGAGCAAGAGAGCGTGACGGAGGTGTGAGAAGAGGCAAATGATGGGCACTTACGTCTTCCTCGCGCAGCGTGAAGTTGTATTGCATCGCTTTCTGCGCATTTTGGTAAAATGGCTTGCTCTTGGACCCCTCGGTCAGAGTCAACAAAAAGTCGATGAGTATTAGTGCTTGAACAAGTATGTGGCGTTGGAAGGCGAGATCGCTCAGCTGGAGATTGTCAGTCATAGCGCAGATTGATAGTGGCAATCTTGCGTACCTCGAGCTTGAAGAGATCACGGCTTGTGAGATACTTGGGATTAAAGGAGTTGGCGAAGGCATCGTAGTCGTCATCGTCCCGCGACTTTTGTCCCTTCTTTCGTTCTGAATCTCCGGCCTGAATCACTTTGGGCACTTCCCTGAATTTAGCTAGCGTCGCCTCCAAGCTCTTCTGAAATTGCTTGAAATTATCTTCTTCGAAAAGCCTGGGCGGGTTCGAGAAGGAGTGCTGCAATGACCAGAATACTGGATAGAGGGTCTCCGTGTCAAGTGTCGTAAGTTTCGCGTCCTTGCTCTTGTCGATATCCTCAGTTTGAATGACTGGTTCCACTGACTTCGACTCTTCTTTGGGAATAGGAGCAGGCCCATCAGCATCGATTTGCATAGAATCCTCTTCCGTGTTCGATTCCTTCAGGAAATCCTCGAATGTCGTCACATTCTCCACATGGAAATTGCCCCGCAGATTTACCGAACTCTTATCGCCCAAGGGAAAGCTCTGAAACATGAAGATGTAGACCCGGCCACAGAATACCGGATCTTCTGCGCGGGACAGCCGGCGGAGCAGCTCATTACACAGCCGTAAGATGACAAGATCCTTATTCTTGGAGTTGATCTGCGGCACGATGAGAATGGCTAAAAATAGTAAGAGGGACGACATACCGCAATGATAGTCTCTCTCCGCGATTCAAGGAAATTGAATACCGTGCGACATCCTGAGATTGATTGGCTGTCAAGCAATTCTTCGATGAGCAACAGTACGAGCTGCGGATGGCAGAGGTCTGCGAAGGTCAGCCAGAATCCAAACAATGCGACAGAAGAACCTACCCCGATCTCCACAGTACTGGAGGATGTCGAGTAGATTCCAGACGGTTACGAAGGCCGGCTCCTCAATCTGGGTGGAACCCTGAACATGTGAGCAACTGGCGGAGCTGATACTGTAGCATGATAACTAACAAGATTGGCATAGAATACACTCTTGGCTGCACTCTCGACCGCAAGCGTTCGCACTTCCTTCCCTCCTTCGATCTCGCCGAGCAGAGGCTCGCTTTCCGGTACAAGCTCAGAAACTTGGAGTGGAGGATCGATCGCAGTACTCTGCTTGACAACACGGGCACGCCGTAATAAGTAGTCGAGCCTTGGGGCTACCGCGTCGGCGGAAAGCACATTTGATGCTGCCATTTTATGAGGCCTAGGGCGCGTTGGGCTTCGATCACGAGCGGTAAACCCGCTGTCGCAAAGGTAGTAGCGATACGGTACAGCTGCGACGTGGGACGTATGAGCGGCAGACGTATAGTCGCATGAACATTAGCAGTGGTAGAGGCGGTAGTGATTATAGCGAATATCAGGTTAGTGAAGACGATGTGTGATCGCAAAGCTGCATTCGAGAGCTTGGTTGGACCCTGCCTAGACAAAGATCTAGTTGCGCCACATGCGGCTAGTGGTCGAGGCCCGTGCGTATGGCTGAACGCGTCAGACGCGTCGCGCGATGGGAACTTTTTTATGACCCACGAAGACACCGACCTCACTACACCCACAATAGCCCTCACCAGATATAATGGCCACCCACGATTCCGACGATGACCTTGACGACATTCTCAAAGACGTCACGAATCCGGAAGAACCAATTCAATCGACCGAGAACCCGCCACAACCACAGTACCGAAGCAACAAGAACAGCGACACCGCTGGCGGCCTAGGCGTTGACGAAGAGATTGTTATCACGAAAAAGCGCCAGCCTGCGCCGAAACTCGATGATCAACGGCTGCTGTCAGATCCTGGAATTCCCCGCTTGCGCAAGATCTCAAAGGATCGCCTCCGCTTCAAAGGGAAGGGTCACGAGGTACGTTTATCCTGATCAAGTAGACCCACCGACTAACTCAATTGCAGTATGGAGATATTGCCCGGATGCTGAACATGTACCAGCTGTGGCTCGACGATCTTTACCCCCGCGCCAAGTTTGCAGACGCCCTAGCCATTATCGAGAAGGTCGGACACACAAAGCGCATGCAATTGATGCGGAAGGATTGGATCGACGAAGGCAAACCGCGCCGCAATACGGGACAGGATGAGGACGACGAGGACGCGGCCCGAGAGAAGACTCCACAGCAGAGCACCGAAGACATGGAGGGCGTTGAGAACGGCGGCCAAGAAGACGCAGGTCACCAAACCGAACGGGAGGCATTTACATGTAATCCAGCAGGCGATGCAGAGGAACAACCAGAAGGTGGAGAACCCGACGACGACGAGTTAGATGCATTATTAGCTGAGAGCGAACAGCCTAGCTACACAGCACCCAAGACACTCCCAACACGGCCGATGCCCACACAAGACGATCCTTTTGCGGACGATATGGAGGCAATGGCAGAGATGGACGACATGTGGGATTGAGCAGCTTTGTGATGTTGCAAACAGACTTTGATCAACCATAGCGCGGCGTTCGGGGATAATACCATAAGAGCGATTGCGCTCGGTCATGAAGTGACGATGAACTATGATTCGCATTTGGGATTGGCTACCATGTAGCCGTCTATACCCAATTAGACATTATGTGCAGCTCATAGATAAGAAACTCTGTTATTTCTGGGCAATTCCTAATATATCATGGGCTTATCGCAGGCTCTCCCAGGATCCATCTTACATCTGCAGGTACGAAGTGTTGAATCTTACATGGTAGGAGCACCGACGCTGTGTACACGGTAGCGGGGGAAGTGGGTCCTTTTGACACGGCTTGGCGCGCCGAACAACGTCATCCATTTTCTCACTCAGTCGCGCCACAATCCCACAGGCACAGTACCCTACCAGATTCGCACTCAACTCGCGAATATGGAAGCTTTGTCAGGGGAACTAGAAAAGCTGCGGCTATGCAGCGGCAACCTTGACGAGGATGGGATAGACTCGATAGCTGGCGAACAGCGGCCACCCAAGCGACAGCGGAAAACCAAAGAGGTCATCAAGAAGGAATTGGAGCAAGAATTCCTAACACCCTCCAAGTCTTTCAACACGCAGTGGCTGAATCAGCTTCAGCAGCGCTGGGATGCACCCACCAATTACCGAAGCCTGTTCCAGATCGCCCCAACACAGACCCGGACCATCATCCGCTTCACTCGCGAGGGGCTGGAAGGCCGCGTCACTGGATATAAGGAAGTCACCGTTCCAGCAAACTCAGCAACAGCCAAAAACTCTACTTCGCTTCTCAGGAAGCCTGCTAACAGAGCTGAATTCGTACGTGGTGCAGCTGGCTTCTTTCCATTCGCGCCCGGCGGCCTTGATGGCGTGGAAGCAGTAGCTGCTATCGAGGATGAAGCAATCCAGCAGCAAGAGAGTGCGAATGGGAAGAAAAGTGGCGGTCTCGACAGGGTCATCAACTTCAGTGCTGAAGGTGGCTTACTAGAGGTGCCGCCTGGCTTCACGCGTGGGCTTGACTTCCAGAAGAAGCCGACTACGGACGCCAAGACTGCTCAGGAGGTCGAAGATACCTTGGGTGAAGCATCTGCAGCTCCTAAGGATACTGATGCGGATGACGATGATGCCAACGACAAGATCGGCGCCAATGGAGAACCTGATGAAGACCAAGATGCTGGAGACGAAGAGATCGATGCTTTGTTACCAGTAGAGTTCCCTGCTCTGGCACCTCATGGTCCGCTTGCCATGAGTGCTGGAAGGAAGGGCGGACGAGAGTGGGCTCACATGGTTGACATCAATCGCGACATCACTAACTTCCGGGAACTGGTGCCGGAAATGGCGCGAGAGTATCCTTTCGAGCTCGATACATTCCAGAAAGAAGCAGTGTATCATCTTGAGCATGGCGATTCAGTGTTTGTAGCCGCACATACGTCCGCTGGCAAAACCGTGGTTGCAGAGTACGCCATCGCACTTGCTGCAAAGCATATGACGAAAGCTATATATACTTCTCCCATCAAAGCTCTCAGTAATCAAAAGTTCCGCGACTTCCGCCAAACATTTGATGATGTCGGCATTCTCACGGGAGACGTGCAGATCAGGCCCGAAGCCAGCTGTCTCATCATGACCACCGAGATCCTTCGAAGTATGCTGTACAGAGGAGCAGATCTTATCAGAGACGTCGAGTTTGTCATCTTTGACGAAGTGCATTATGTCAACGATCTCGAGCGAGGTGTCGTATGGGAAGAGGTCATCATAATGCTGCCGGAGCATGTGACACTAATTCTACTGTCCGCCACCGTACCCAACACGTATGAGTTTGCGTCTTGGGTGGGCCGAACAAAGAAAAAAGACATCTACGTCATCTCTACTCCGAAACGCCCAATTCCTCTGGAGCATTACCTATGGGCTGGCAAAGGCATCCACAAGATCGTCACAGCAGACAAGAAGTTCATCGATAATGGCTGGAAAGACGCGAACGATATCCTGTCTGGCAAAGACAAAGTCAAGGCACCCCCTGCAACCGATGCACAAGCCGGCAGAGGCGGTGGTGGTCGCGGAGGCCCACCCGCTAGAGGAGGCCAGAACCAACGCGGACGAGGTCAACAAGGTGGCGGTCGAGGGGGACCTCGCGGTGGAGGCCCACCCGCTGCTAGAGGCCGAGGTAATATCGCAAGGACGGGCCGTGGTGGCGGTCGTACGACTGCCGCCCAGGATAGAAACATCTGGGTCCACCTCATACAGCATCTCCGAAGCAAGGATCTCCTGCCTGCTTGCATATTCGTCTTCTCCAAGAAGCGGTGCGAGGAGAATGCCGAAGCGCTCTCTAACATCGACTATTGCAATGCTGCAGAGAAGAGTGCGATACATATGACCATTGAGAAGTCACTGGCTCGACTGAGCAAGGAAGACCGTGAGCTTCCCCAGATCAAGCGGCTGAGAGAGCTGCTTAGTCGAGGTATTGCCGTTCATCACGGTGGCATGTTGCCGATCGTCAAGGAGGTTGTTGAGATCCTCTTTGCGAAGACGCTTGTCAAGGTTCTCTTTGCCACGGAAACTTTCGCTATGGGACTTAATCTTCCCACCAGGACCGTTGTGTTCTCTGGGTTCCGTAAGCACGACGGCCGCGAGTTCCGTGATTTGCTGCCCGGCGAGTACACTCAGATGGCCGGTCGTGCAGGTCGGCGAGGACTTGACACCGTCGGCACTGTCATCATCTGCGCGCCAGGAGCCGACGAGGCGCCACCAGCAGCCAGACTCCGTCAGATGATGCTGGGGGAACCCACGAAGCTGAGATCACAGTTCCGTCTCACCTACAACATGATGCTGAACCTTCTACGTGTAGAGGCCCTGAAGATCGAAGAGATGATCAAGCGAAGTTTCAGTGAGAACGCTACTCAAGCATTACTGCCTGAACATCAAGGCAAGGTCAAGGTCTCGGAGGCTGAGTTGGAGAAGATCAAGCGAGAACCTTGTGATATCTGCGATGTCGACCTAGAGGCGTGCCATCAGTCTTGTGAGGACTACAAGCGACTAACCAATGAAATGCATCTGAGTCTGCTCATCAACCCTATCGGCAGGAAAGCTTTGTCAAAGAACAGGTTAATCGTATACAAGAAGGTACACGCTTCACTTTCGCTCTCAAATTGCCTCATTACTCACACAGTCAGGACAACAAACGAACAGCGGGTATGTTAATGCAAGATGGCACTAGCAAGGGCAATGAGCCTACAGTCAAAGTCTTGGAGGTGGCGCAGCATCACGATCGTCAGCCTGACGACCTTTTGCCGTATCTCGGTCCCTTTGCAAAGCATTTCCGCAAACTGCCGAACAGCCCCAAGGACTTGATCCTGAAGGCAGCCTACGTACCCCTGAACGACATCGAGTGCTTCACCAAGACCATCATCGATGTTCCTGATTCTGTTCAAAATTTGAATCGCAAGAAGGGTAAGTGGGTGCGCTACGGTTTGGATCCGGCGCTAACAGCCACGTCAGACACATTGAAGCTAGCTGAGTCCCAATTCCTGCCCTTGTGTGGATCATGGGATTACGAAGACTGGGATGAGTACGATTACAGCAAGATCAAGAGCCTCAAGTTCCGTGAACTGGAGGAAGCCCGCAGGAAAGAAGGACTGAATGCGGTTAGCAAGGAATGTTTGAAGTGCCCAAACTTCTTGAAACATGTACGTGTTCGCGTTCGGCAGTGTTCTCAACCCATGCTAATCTTCGTAGTTCACCATGGAGCACGATCAATGGCTGATCAAGGAAAACATCCTTGCTCTCCGCCAGCTCATGTCGGACCAAAATCTACAGCTACTCCCTGACTACGAACAGCGCATACACGTACTCAAGGATCTCGGCTTTATTGACGAAGGTTCTCGCGTAGAGCTGAAGGGCAAGGTAGCCTGCGAGGTATGCTTGACACTGACTTCAAGCTCCACCCATCCACTGACAGCTATCAGATCCACTCGGCGGATGAGCTGGTCCTTACCGAGCTCGTTTTAGAAAACGTCCTCGCCGAGTACGAACCGGAAGAAATCGTCGCACTACTGTCGGCGTTTGTCTTCCAAGAGAAGACCGACGTAGAGCCTACGCTAACTGCAAATCTGGAACGCGGCGTCGCAAAGATTGTTGAGATCTCCGAAAAGGTCAACAAGATACAGACTCTGCACCAGGTTATCCTCTCGGCTGATGATTCGAACGACTTTGTCAGCAAACCCCGCTTCGGCATGGTCGAAGTGGTGTATGAGTGGGCACGAGGCATGTCATTCAATCGCATAACGGACCTGACAGATGTCATGGAGGGCACCATTGTCCGCGTCATCACCCGACTAGACGAGACGTGCCGCGAAGTCAAGAACGCGGCTCGGATTATCGGCGACCCGACGCTGTTCCAAAAAATGGGAACGTGTCAGGAACTCATCAAACGGTACGTGCTCTGTTTCTTCTTGCTCCCGATTCCGCACCGGCGGGTTGTACCTGGTGCTTGCGCCCTGGTGTTTGGGACGTCTGGGATGTGCGCTGACAAGTGTTTGAAACAGCGACATTTGCAACTGCGCAAGCTTGTACCTGTAATCGTAGGTTCCAGAACATGACGAGCGATCCCGGTCCGCGGGCAAGGTGGGGTAATTTGTGTTTCACGATCCTGCAGTTTTGACGGGAGGATGTGGGGCCTCAGGACATTTGTTGCGTGACTCGCGCGTCTGGACATTGGGATCGACCGGCTTTCGCTTATCGGTTTCAGACTCCGTCTTTTAGGCTTGGCTCTTGGGCGTGGCATGAACATGACGCGTGAATTGGGCGTCTGCATAATTGGGCGCGATGGCTGCATGCGGGGAAGTGAATCGTGAAGTTTGTTGCGGCATGTTTGGGTTGCGGCTGAGAAACAGTTCACGATGGGCACACGCGCGCGCATGCCCTCATCCTGTGGTGTTTTTGAACGCAAATCCAAGTATAAAAATGATCTTCTCTCTTCGCAAAGGTTCTCTTCTCCAGCACACAAAATTATCCGTACATTTTCAAAAGTGGTAGGACCTAACCCTATGTGGCGGTCCTTTGGCCTGGCGCGCACTCCAAAAAACTTGAAACTGGTTTGATGTCTTCTCCAACCCAGAGAAGTCATCGAAAGGCACACTGCTTCAACTGATGCCTTCCGACTGAGCTCATTCTCCCATACTATGCCTGTTGAAAAACGCGAAGTCGGGCTACCATGAAGCACAGCGTGTGCGCACTTCTACACTTCATCTACCAGTCTTTGGCCTACTATCCAAAAAGTTGTCCTGTCTAGAGCAATGACTTGTCAGAGTTTGCGCTTCGCACTTGTATACTGAAATATCAAAAACATGTTGAAAACCCTGTATGTTCCTGCCCTTCCAATTCGAGCGCACGCATCCACATATTCCCTGAGAAGCTATGCTTCTACTTGTATAAAAGCACGCCGTGTGCTCTCTTCTACTCTTCATCTACAACTATCTTCAAAAATCCGAAAGCGGCTTTCTGGAATGTAATGTGCGCGTCTGCTCTCTGCGCTTCCATATCAGAACACCAAATGCCCGATCACAACAATTTACGTTTCTGAGCTCAAAATCCAATACATTGTCTTTATGTTCTCCGAACGCCACAGCGGTCACATAAATGCCGGCATCGAGGTACCTGTGTTGTCCAAGTACCAGTTTCCCACTTGCGTACTCAAAATCGATCGCCTACCAAACTATGTGCGAGTCCGTCCCTCGCGCTCTCATCTCAGAAAACCACAAAAGCTACAAGAATGCATTGCATGTGTCGAGATGGTCCGGGTGTGGATATATAAACTGCGACAGTTGGTCGCTTTCACTCCTCATCTACTGGCCATTCTCTTTTTTTACCAAAACAAATGAGAACGATCCTGATGTGCGAGTCCGCCTTCCTCGTTTTTCCACCAAAATATCAGGATCAGCTGCTACAGGTCGCTGCCCATTGCTTCGAGGCTCCGAAAAAGACAGCTCGCAAGATCCACATGGTGCTGTTCCTGATCGGCAAGCAACGAATACATAAGGACCGCCGTCTGCGTCTGAAAACATTTTCTTCTTCAGACAACTGCATCACTTACATTCCCAAAACGACTGGGATCTAGTTTGATGTTGGGGGCGGCAGCGGCGGCAGCGGCGGTTTTGCTGCCACTATTACAAGATCCCAATTGCGAAAGCCTGTAATCAAATGATACCAGAGCTGGCATATGTCTGCGTTCGTCGGAAGACTGAAACAATATTTCACCAGTTCTCATGTCTTCTGTCTCTCTGGCCAGAGATACGAATAGACCTGTTGTCTAGTGCTTGGCGTCGTGTATAAAACCTTGCGCCGGTCGACTCTCCTCTCCTCTCCTATACTACCATACTCTATTATCTGAAGGACGCAAAAAACGAAGAGCGCTGAAGAATGATCTGCTGTGGGTTCTTCTTCCAAATTGGTATTCTGATTTCCCGATGATTTCCACCAACTTGTCGGGTCGTCTCAAACTTCAGGGAGTGTCCAAAATAAGTTGGCGTCTGGGGCGTCGTGTATAAAACCTCACATCAATGGACTCTACTCCTCTTCTTCATGGTACTATCTTATTCTCTAAAATCCCGAGCCATTCCAAGCATGATCTGCCTCGCTTCTCTTCCAAAATGTGGAATCAATCGACACATGATTCGAGCACTCTTCCAACGGTCTCAAACTCCAATCACTGTTCGATATGACACGACATCCCGGACGTCGTGTACGAAACCTTGTGTGTCAGTGGACTTTACTCTTCTTATCCATTACTCCCCTTTATTTTCCAAAAGCGACAAAGTTTGCCTGAATGGTCTGTTGTGCCTCTTCTTTCTAAAATCCGACTCGGAATCAGGAACAATTCGGAGATACTGTCTGGCTGTCTAAAACCCACCAGGTCAGATGGCATGACTGCGCGGCTTGCCAGATCGGGCATCATGTAACACACGAAAAGTCTTGAGTTCGACCTACCATGTTTTCGTGGGACAAGTTTTGCTACACCAACTTCACTGTTTCAAAAACCGGAACAACGCCTAGATAAGTGCATTCCGGTTCTGGCCTATAGTATGCTTATGTGTATATAAGCCACCACTTGTCCTGCTGTCTCCTGGGCGCTCATATTCACAAACTTCTTCCTATCCTCCAAATCAAGTACACGACAGGATGATGAGACCAGTCTCCTGCCCTGGCCTGACCTCCAACATCAAAAGATAAGATTCCAAAGAATATGCTGCTTCTCTGCACCCAAGTGTTTCTCCAGGCCTACTTGAAACAGCTTTGAACTAGCTGGTAGCAGGGCTACGGTATATAAACGACTACATGCACTGTTCCACGCACTTCTTCCATCCACACAGTTCTTCGTGTTCTCCAAAAATCGCGATCCCGCTACCCATGAGATCGAGTCTGTTCTTCTTTCCCCATAGCTTTGGTCGAAAACTATAAGAAGATCTTGGATGTCTGCTTTCCTGCACCGAAGTCTTAGTCCGCAGGACCAAAAACCTAAAGCAACATTGGGATGGTTGCTGGCGCTCTCCTCAATTTACCTACACAAGATGGAATTCAGTTCCAAAATACAGCCAGAAACCTGCTTGTGACTGACGTATGCAGTGCGACGGTGCCTACCGTATATAAACACCCTCCAGCTTTAGTAACTCTCGTCCTTCATCTACATCCCTCTGCTTGTTCCACCCGAAAAAAAAGCAAGCAGCCTTCGATGGGTCGGCGTCTTCGTCCGTCTCTAGGGTTACACTCAAACAACCAGGAATACTGCTGATGTCGTTTCTCCGAACCAAAGCCTTCCTTGCGAAATAACAAAAGCTATCTACATCATCTGGATGGTACCTTGCGCCGTCCTGCGCCTTCCTACGCACTTCGCGCTTATTTCTAAAATGGAGTTCCAGATCCCATGAGACTTGTCCATGGCTTACCAGTCTATTACACACCTGCTCTAGACAGAGACGCATATATAAACACCTCCTCTCTGCGCCGATCACTTCACTCTTATCCACAGACTTCTTGTCATCCACCAAAAAGATGTATCAACACATAGCATGGTCTGGATCCTCCTGCTTCTTTCCTCAAAATCGCGGCCTACTGTAATATGTCGTCTTCCAGCGCCAGAAGCTCAAAAAGCGCATACCCGAGAACTACTTCCCATTCTCCAAAACCTCATTTCAACCACCACATAAGACGGACTCCGCCTTTCTGTATTCACCAAAAGTACACCTTCGGTACGGAATGTTGTCTTCCTGTGCCCAAACTCGACAATACTTAAAACATTTTCTTGTCCATCAAAATGACAATACAAGCTTTAAATGATCTGGGCATTTCCTCCTGTGCTGTCTCTACAAGCACACAAAGCGCGAAGAGCAATCACGCATGTCGTCTTTCTGCGCAAAAACCCAGAAGACTCGGTCGCAACAAGATATGAAAGATCTTCTGCTCTTCTCCAAAACGATATCTTGAAGCGAAGATGATCGGAGTCTCCCTGTGCTTTCTCTCAAAACAAACGGCGAAAGACAAAATGTCTTCCTCCTGTCCTCTTCCTGGAAAAAATCGCCTACGAATCCTGTTTATGTCTTCCCTCTCCCTCTAAGCCTCTGGAAGGAATAAAAGTTGACGGAGAAAATTTGATGACCCTGTGGAGGGCGCTGGCCCTCCTGACAACAGAGCAGCAGTGGTCAAAGTTATGAGAGCGTCACAACCCAACCCAACCACATGCCGAGCAAGTTTCGAGCCAAAAGTGTGCATGCCACTCGGGCGATGATCGATCTGGTATCTTTCGTCTCTAAGTCTCTACTTCCACCAACTCGAAACTCTCGCAACCCATCAAATAAGAACTAAACATACAAACATTACGCCAATTTATGCAATACCCCACCTTTCATCACCATGCAATCCACCTTCAAATCTTTTTGCTCTGGCCTACGTTCTCCACGTTAAACCACCACCGCATCATCCTCCTCCTCCTCATCAAACTCCTCATTCACCTCCTCAGGAATAAGCACGTTCTCGGGTCTATCATCATCCTCATCCTCCTCCTTCCCTCCACCATTCGCCTCCCCCATCGTAACCTCCCTCGTGGGCATAACCCCCCCATTCGCCTTCATAGCCTCGACCTTCGTCTTAGTCATCTCATACACATACTTGCCCAAATGCTCTACATCCTGCATCTCAGCCTCACCTTCCACATTTCCGGATTGTTCGGCCGGTCGTTGAGTTTCGCCGAACATTTCGTCGGTGACGAGCGTGAGCTTGTCGGGGCGTTGGAGGAGGATGTCGAAGGCGGGTTTGAGCTCGAAGACGGATTCGAAGACGGAGCGGCGGCCCAGGATGTAGAGGCCCAGACGGGCGCGGGAGAGGGCGACGGTGAGGCGCCGGATGTCGCGGAGGTAGCCGATTGCGCGGGTGCGGACTAGGGAGAGGATGATGTCTTGAGAGTGTGTTAGTACAAATCGAGGTTAGGGAGGGTGGGTGGTACTTACAGTCATTCTGCTCGCCCTGGTACTTGTCCACCGTCGCGACGATCTTTGGGCGACCGAAGAGGGGATTGTTCTTGCACTTGTGCCCCAACACGTCGTTGATCAGACTCTTCTGTCCCGCATACGTGGTCAAGATGGATATCTTGCTCGCTGGATAGCCCAGTAGACGCATGTACATGAACAGCGCGACTGCGTACTCGGCTTCGCCCAAGTTGATCATCCAGTGCGGTGTGGGTTGGTCTTCACCCTTGCCCTTGTAATCCTGGACGTCGATGAACTGGTACTCGTGCTTGAAGCCTGGGTTGGCAATCTGGAACTCGGGTTTAGATAGGACGGAGGGCAGGTTCGACAGTGAGGGGTAGCGCCACTTGTAGAGTTCGGCGATGGACGGGCGAGCACGACCTTGCTGGTCAAGCATGATAGTCGGCACACCGAGGCGGACGAGTCGTTGGAAGAGGGATTGCTCCAGATTGGCGTACTGGCGGAAAGCGAGGTTTTGAATGACGGGCGAATTTTGGAGATGATCACCGCAAAGCACAATGCGCTGGAGAGGAAGTTCGCCATCCTTGGGGTTTTGCAGTGCGAGGGGAATGAAGTTCTCGATCTCGGTGATCTGGGCGGCTTCTTCCATGATGACATTGTCGTAGTGGAAGCCTAACGAAGCAATCTCTTGTCTCCGCATAGCAGCGTGTGTCGATGTCATGGCGATGATACGAGCTTCCTTGATCAACAGATAATTCGCCTTGTCCCGCGGGTTCCGCAGGATCTCAAACGGACGAATGTCCTCAAGCTCAGTGAAGATCTTCTCGACATGGCGGTAGCAGCCTTGCGCAATCTCAAGAATCTGTTCGCGATCTGCTGCTTGAGGGAAGAGAGGTTGCGGTGCGTTTGAGAAGTAGTCTCTGAATGGGAACTCAGTGATTATCTGGTCAACACTTGTGTCCTCGGTTGTAACACTATCCCAGTATTGCGTCCATGCTGGCTTCACATAAACAAGGTTGAAGTAATCTGCAGTCTCGCACGAGCTACCATGAGCACCGGGCGCATTGAAGTTCTTCGCCAACCGATCGACTTCAGACAGATAGTACTGCCCTCTCTCGAGGAACGACTCTACACGTCCATGCTTGCTGTAGCTGACATCAGTCTCAAGGTCCTCTTCACCATGACCCAGACGCAGAAGATGACGCTCATCGATGTCAAGCGCCGTAATCTTTTGGAAGAGCTGGTTAAGCGCCTGATTACTGTGCGCGACGAGCAAAGTCCGCTGGTCCGGGAAGTTGTGATATAGATTGGATATAATTTGGGTCGCGACGTCCGTCTTGCCGGTACCCGGGGGTCCGAGCACCACCGTGAGACCAGGTTGTGTGCCCGAGGTGATAGCCTCAATTTGGGCAGGTGTAAATCTGACCGCATTCAGCCTCGGCGCATCTGCAGGGTATGGCCCCATGTTCGGCGGTTTGTACGAGGATACGTGAAGCGATTCATGCAGAGGTTGTGCAACCACTTTCTGGTCGCGACGCCGCTTTTTGGATGCTCGAGGAGGTGCGATGTTTGGTTCACCTGCAGCAGGGTATTCCACAACGTATGGAGGCCCAAAGGATGTCTGTGCTTCCTCGTGGGGTTCGATAGACTTGCCAGGCATTGCCTCGATCAGGTGCTGCCAGTCCAAGAAGGTATCCCGGAAATCTATCTTGTTCAGTTTGTTAGGAAGTCGCTTGTACGTTGCCGACGCGGGATCACCATATCCTAGGAAGACCTCTTGGAGCCAAGAGGGTGCCGGGATGTCTGAGAGGGTCAGGCGCTTGATGGATTCTAGGATGGGCAGGAAGTTGTTTTCCCGTCCTCTCCGACGGACAATCATGTTGATGTGCTCGTAAACGTCTGGCCTTCCTTCGGCAGTTTGGTCCATGTCGGTTTGGTACTGCTTCGCGTCGATATTGACAAGGAGTCGTCGTTGGCGCACCCGAGGTCCAAAGCCGTCGTCGCGGCCTTGTTCGCGCAGAGGCCGGCCTTTGTCGTCCAGAACTTGAACCACCTGGGCGCATCTCATCCGGTGCAAGCCAAGCTGTTCTCCAGTTGTGATATCTTCGCGGTGACCATTGCGCATGGGTACGTCGTCTTTGCCCTCAACAGCAAGGAGGAAGACGACGTCATCCGGTCTTAGCTGTTCCCAATCCCGTCGTACTGGGTGTTGCAGGCGACTGACGTCCAATATAATCTCCGCACGAACGTATGCTGGGTGTTGCTCGCCTACCTTGGAAGGTGCTACGTCGACGATAGCAGGCTTCATGATAGGGAGTGACATCTTGGAAACGCCACCGAACTTGGTGTTGACGCCTTTACCCTTGGGCTTCACGCGCTTCACCACGTCCTCCATGTCCTTCCGGATACCGTAGAAGGACTCGGCGCGGTACAGGATGAATGATCTCCATAAGAAATCGCCCATGGTAAGGTACTGAAGATTCAGCTTGGGTATAGCGAGCGGTCTTGACCCATCATACGATTCGTTTCGCAGGAAGGTGGTCTCGTAGAGAACCTTCTCTGTAGGTAATACGGGCATCTCGCGGACATTGTCTTTGAAGGTCGGTCGCTTTTCTACAAGCGCAATCAGGGTCTCCATGTAGAAAGCTCGGTCGCGCACCAGGTAGGTCGACGCGGGGTACTCTGTTCGTAGGCCCATGAGAGAGCAAAGCTCAACGAGCTCGGTGTCGCTCAGTGTGCGCAAATGGCCATCCAACTCCTCCCGGTTTCCGATGCTGCTGTGGTTCGCCAGGGCCATCAACTGAAGCTTTTCCTGGAAGGCGGCATAGCCTGTCCGTTGCAACTTCGCCAGAGTATCGTAATGCTGTTGGTCGTACTCTAGCTTGGACAACTGACGGCCTGTCTGATCCTCGATGGGGAAGTTGGTGAAGTGGCTCAGCAAGTCGAAAAGGTCCCGGAAAAGGCCGTTATCCTCGTCCGTGTACATGGGCGACAAGCGAATGGCCGGGAGCATGTTCAAGTCCTGTAGCAGCGTGTTGACATATCTCCTTGTTGGCAGCTGGCTCTGCAGGTCGACCAGAAGCTCCATGAAGCGCTCGCAGTAAGCCATGTTGTCCCTCGTCTCTTCCCTGCTAGTGCTGTTGTATAGTCTGTCGATGAAGTCCAGCAGCAGTGTGTAGATCCACGATCGCTCGAAACGTAAACGAGCCTGTAGCGCTTCGTCGCCAGCATCGAATCGCTTGGATGCGGCCCTCCATGCCTTGCGCAACATGCTGTGTTCCTCGAAGTACTGCTCGCGCACGGCATCCGAATGGAGGTTTTTCCATATCGATATGCCGACCAGAGGCGCGCACTCCTTCCGCACAAGACCGCTGTCTAGTGATTGGAAGGCGCCGATGACGAAGGACACGAGCTGTGTGCGGATCTTGCTCGGCTGGGACGGGTCCACGGTCATGGATAGTATGCGGCGGAAGAAGGAGGAGAATTCCGCGGGCTTGCTAGCAAAGTGGTCTATACAATGTCAGCATATGTCGTCCATACTAAGAGTTGCAGCAACTCACCCCATGATGCCAGGTTCTCCCTCCTCTTAACATTGACCATAAGCGCCAACAGCAGATGGTGGTAGTTCGATGCATCTTCGGTGAAGCCCGGCCACAGATATCTCTCCAGAAGTTGCAGGTTCTCCAGAATCAAAAGCGACGAGTATGCAAAGTCGACATTCTCCAGCTCGTCCCATAGCTCTTTCTTGACCACTTCGGGTCGCACTTTCGGCGTCTTCTTGGCAGTGAGCCAGTTCTTCCTCGCTACCTGCGCGAAATGGTTTTCTCCGTGCAAGTCGGCGACAGTCGGGCGGGCGTGTGCGTTGGACGAGTCGGTCGCATGCGCAGCGGACGCGCCGTCGAGGCCATTTGACATTGACAAGCCCGTGGGCTTGACGTCCTCCATGTCGTCCACTTTCATAGCCATGATCGCAATCGGTGTCGTTGTTGGGCGCACGTGAAGGGGCCGGCGCGCATTGTTGGCGCACGAAGTTGCTCGATGGGTGATGGGGTGTGACGCGCCAAGGAAATAAAAGTAGAGAGAATGGTGTCGCGGGAGCTCTGAGCCACTAGGCCAAAGCCCGCATGCGGCACTTGCCGCCCGTGTGAACCTCACTTCGCGATCCCGCCCAGACGTCTCCGCAGTAGAGTCCCCAACACCACCATGTCTGCTCAGGACGCCTATGTCAGGCACCAGGCCGTTGTGCCGGACAAGATCCCTACTGGAGAGTATCCTGTGAGTCAATTGCAGCGCGGAAAGATGCGCAATGGGTGGTGGTAGCTAATGCATGGCAGCTCATCGACAATGACCCGTACGCTCCTCTACGATACCGAACGCATGCGAGTACTGACTGCAGATGAAGACACTTCAAGCGAGTCATTCGGTATGCCCGTCCGTCCGACTGGGCGCAAGGTGCCGCGCTCGGAGCCCTGAGCCCCGGATTGATGATGTACTGGGAGAAGATCTCGCCCTCCATGGTTGGCAAGGGCGGTTTCGCCCCCATCATGCGACTGAGCGGTGCTGTCGGTCTTACCGGAGCTTTCGTTTTCGTCTACTCGAGGTCATGCAGTACGTGGAACCAGTCCGGACATAGAGAAGATTGGATTGGATACTAACTTCTACGGCAGTGCGCTTCTACGGTGCCCGCGAGAACCGCCGCGAGGTCGAGATGGACATGCGCGAGATGGTCGACAAGGTCAAGAAGGGCGAGTCGCTGTACGGAACCACCGAGATGACCGAGTACATGCAGGGAGTTGCACACAGGAACTCGCGTTACTCCTCCACATTTTCGCACATCCTCGCATGGCCAAACTTTGTCAACCACCCTTACCACGGCGTGGACACTGCCAAGTACTACCGCCAGGCTGAGTTGGAGCTGGAACAGGAGAGGGGTGGTCGGTAAACGTTTGATATAAGAGAAGAGAATGGTTTCCTTATAGTGCGGGTGTACATAAGTTCTGATGAACCAGACATCAAGTTCCAGCACACTACTTTTGCCCGTTGAGAATATGTTCCACACAAACACGACTAGTGATATCCGCCCAGTAACACGATATCTCGATACTTTCTATTTCTTTGATACCCCCTTACTCCCATCCTTAGTTTACAGCCAGCCCCTTCAGCACACTCTCTTTTCCAAAATGCCGCATCTTGAACTTGCTAATCCAATCATCCCTATTGATGTACGCTCCACAGATCCTGCGCTTCCCTGTGAAGCTACTCCGTCCATGCAGCACCCTCCAGTTGTCGAAGATGAGCACTCTACCCGGCACAAGCTGTTCCCAATACTCATTCTCCTTCTTCTTGAGTATCGCGTCGAACTTGCGAGCTGCGTCGTACCATGTCTCAACTTCTTCGATAGGAAGCTCAATAGATGCTCTATCTGACGTGTTCCACCGGACGCGGAGCAAGTCGCCCGTAGCGGTGTCGTGCTCGAGGACGGGGAAGCCACGGTAGGGTTGTATTGAAATGCCTTCGTTGCCTGAGGCGTGTCCATGGACATTTACCGTTGAAAGAATCTCATATGCTTTGCGGTCGGTATGCAAGAGTTCGTCCGCAGCTTTGAAGCCATCGACAAGGAGACTTGCACCGCCTTCACCGTCGGTGTGGGAAAGGAGGTGAAAAGCCTGTAGGCCGGCTGGGTCGGAGAAGTAGGTAGTGTCTGTATGTGCTTCTAGTGCGATGTTGGTGTATGCGGTATCCTTGCTCGCTAGGTCGGCCGTGAAGTCGTAGAAGCCGCCGTAGTGCGTTTCCCTAATAAAGGCTATTTTTTCCAGCATCTTCTTCGTGGCCTCTGGGTTCTCGAAAGGCGTCTCATCGACGTAGCAGAATCCGAATCTGCGCAGCCTGAAAAGTAGGTCGTTGCTGTTAGGATTCATCACGTTAGCATACAGAGTCTTTGGTGGGCCCGAAGCGATGGATGAGTCCCAGGGTTTGATGTCGACCAAAGCTTGACGCTGTACGGCCTTCAACCTCGCGTTGTTTATAGCTTGGGAGAGAAAAGGCCCCGAGTATTCGCTTTCATGTTCATCACTCCATTCAATTCTGTGAACCGTCTCAGACCCTCTTGTTTCAGCCGAGTACGACTTGATCGAGATGTCCTCGGGGATGGAAAATGTATCCAGAAGTCGTTGCTTGGTGGCGTCATGCGTGCAAACTTTGCATTGGCAATTGTCCCGCAACCAGATGCTTGGTATCAGTCTATCGACAAGGAACATCTTCCCGTCTCGGAGTTCAGGGTGCGTCTCGGACTCGGCGCGCTTGCTGAACGCAAAAGGTGTAGCCCCAATCCGCACTCTATATGGGCTTACTTTCCGGATGATGCGTTGTCGACCATATACCCGATCAAGCTCATGGGCAAGTCTCTTAGTCTCAAAGTGTAGTCGCCTGGCTTTGTTCATGTTCTCTACACCAAGGATGGCGTCGAGACCAGGTGTTTCTGGAACCCGCCGTTCAACCTCCTCCTGTTGCGGAGCATCTGTTTGTTTCTCATCTTGCGTACTTTGCTCATCGGCCGTATCAATGGTGGATGACGAATTTAGGCGAATTGACGCCTAGCATTTTGGTTAGTACTGTAAAAACCGTGGTGTGTCTAGACCAACCTGTAGATATGGTGGGTGAAGCGCGGCACGTCGGGCGAAAGGTGTGGCATGAGCGCACCGGAGTGCTCTTGCCGTAAACATGACACGGATTTGTCAAGCACGAAAGTGAATTAATCAGAATCGCTACACACGAGATACCAAACTCAATAGCATGTAGTCCAACAAAAGAATGTGGTGGTTGGTGGTAAGGAGATTCGGATGTCAGGAGCTTAGTATGGCAAGAGCGCTCTCTAACCACCGAACGCGACCTCGGATCTTTGCACCACAACTTAAAGACGGGAGGTTCGCTCAGTCATACGATTAAGACTATACTAGAATTGGGCTAGCGTTGATTCCAGTGAGTGGCCTCGTTGGCATGCCTCACGATCCGAAGGTGGGAAAGAAAGGCAAAAAGATGCAGAAAGACGCAAAAAGAAGCCGAACGGAACACGGCAAAAAGAACGACACCTGTGGGACTCGAACCCACAATCTTTGCCACCGGAAAGCAACGCCTTACCATTAGGCCAAGGTGCCTCGTTGAGGAATGGATGAAGATTTTGGAAACTTGAACAAATATATCGCGGGGTTTTTGCGGCCTCCACAACGACAAGCGCAACGACTATACTGCTAGCATACGTATTCTCGAACAAGGCCTTAGGCCACTATAACAAACAGTAAGTAGCCCTATGTAGGCATCTAAGATGTTTATTAACCGACGTTTAGACACCTCGCTTGCATGCGAATGCTCCAACCCATGTGTAGGCGTTGACGCACACGAGATGGTGTGTACCCAAAAGCCCATCGCAGTTGCTTCCTGTTTCCCTCACCAGTACGATCACCTTCATCCTCACATGAAACCTCTCGATTACACACTATCATTGTTGCTTAGCAAACTGAACCTACTCAGCATCATCGTACTAATCACACGTGTTGGATCTTGTCCATACCTGCTGGCGGGTGTTCGAACAGGTCCTTTCGTATAGAACCGCATGATCTCTAAATTTACCCTCTAGTACCATCGCAGTTTCCTTGATCAAGCTGCAGACTGACAGAATGACACTTCCCATCTATCGCGCGTTGTTGCGCGCGACGGATCGGCGTTCACAGACGCCAAGACAATCGGAGCTAGGGTCTCTCACCGTGCACTGGTGCGTACCTTCGTAATCCATAGCTGCCTCTACAGCTCCACATCACCGCCGCACCACAACAACCTCTTTGTCGGCGTCATTCACCACCATCACTCTTGCACCGACCCAGTCATCCCTATCACCCCCCACCGCGTAACGTCGCTCTCACAACACCGCCACCATGTCCACACTCGAAGATCTCGACGACCTTGAGCGCCACGAGAAGGAAGAGAAGAAGGACGATGACAAGAAAGACGGAGGCAAGGACGGAAAGAAGGCTGATGGCGATGCAGAGATGCAGGATGCGGAACCAGAGGAGGAGCAGCTCGACGAAGAGATCCTGAACTCAAGCACACGAGACATCGTCGCGCGCAAACGGTTACTGGAGAACGACATGCGCATCATGAAGAGCGAGTTCCAACGGCTCACACACGAGAAGGCTTCTATGAACGAGAAGATCAAGGACAACCTAGAGAAGATCGAGAACAACAGGTATGTCATTGACGTGATTGCTGTCACCCCGCAGCGCGCTGGACTGAGGCGACTTCGGGGGCAACACACTGACATCTTATAGGCAACTACCATACCTCGTCGGAAACGTTGTCGAGATCCTTGATCTTGACGTCACAGAAGAGGCGGCTGAGGAGGGAGCAAACATTGACCTAGACGCCACCCGCGTTGGCAAGTCGGCGGTCATCAAGACCTCAACTCGGCAAACCATCTTCTTGCCTCTCATCGGTCTAGTAGACCATGAGAAGCTGAAGCCCGGTGATCTCATTGGTGTGAATAAGGACTCATATCTCGTCCTCGATACCCTACCCGCAGAGTACGACAGTCGGGTGAAGGCTATGGAGGTCGACGAGAAGCCAACTGAGAAGTACACCGATGTTGGAGGTCTTGACAAGCAGATTGAAGAGCTCGTCGAGGCTGTAGTATGGCCCATGAAGGAGGCTGAGCGTTTCAAGAAGATTGGCATCAAGGCGCCGAAGGGTAAGCAACTCATGTGCTCATCTCTAGACATGTGCTAACGATCGTAGGTGCACTGATGTACGGTCCTCCCGGAACTGGAAAGACCCTTCTCGCCCGAGCCTGCGCTGCCCAAACCGACGCCACATTCCTCAAGCTCGCCGGCCCACAGCTCGTACAAATGTTCATTGGAGATGGTGCGAAGTTGGTCCGCGACTGCTTCGCCCTGGCGAAAGAGAAGGCACCCTCAATCATCTTCATCGACGAATTGGATGCCGTCGGTACAAAGCGTTTCGATTCCGAGAAGTCCGGAGACAGGGAGGTGCAGCGAACTATGTTGGAGCTGCTGAACCAGCTGGACGGTTTCGCCTCCGATGACCGTGTCAAGGTTCTTGCCGCGACGAACCGAGTCGATGTCTTGGACCCCGCTCTGCTTCGTTCTGGACGTCTGGACAGGAAGATCGAGTTCCCGCTACCAAACGAGGAGGCCCGCGCACAGATTATGCGTATCCACTCGCGGAAGATGACTGTCGACGACGCTGTCAACTGGCAAGAGTTGGCCCGCAGCACCGACGAGTTTGGTGGTGCACAGTTGAAGGCTGTATGTGTTGAGGCTGGTATGATTGCTCTCCGGACTGGTCACCAGAAGATCAGCCACGAGCACTACGTCGATGCTATCGCTGAGGTACAGGCAAAGAAGAAGGACACAGTCAACTTCTACGCCTAAGGTGTAGTTGGGTGGTGGTGCAACCGCTTGCATGCGTGCACTCTCATGCCGGGCTTGTAATAATACTTAGACCTTCAGCATAGTACCATAGCGGAAATGACGATTATGAATAACAAGAGTTGGGTTTCAGTTATTTGTTGTGAGTTGATTGGAATATAGCGTGAACAGCACATGGCGTCGAGATATTCAGACATCCTACAGTACGTTTACCCCAACCTGGGAATACTGATACAGATGATGGTTGAGTCGGGTCCAGGGAAGACGTCATTACCTGTAGATGTTCAGAAAACATAACAGATGAAGGCTGATGTTACCAGTGTCGGCCTGAACGACAGTTGCCATGTGCTTGACTACGACGCCCGCGGACTACGCGTTGACAGTGTGAGGGTTCGAGTCCCACCACGATGCCGATAGCAAAGACTTGCAGAATTTCGATACACTTGCATCTCGCAAAACACAACTCTTGAAAGCCGTCACCAACGTGGCGATATGCAAGTTTTAGGACGAAATAAAGATGGCATCGATACGACACAAGCGAATAACGTACCGGGGATACCTCTTCCGTTGCTGACCTTTAGGTGTATTGAAGAGACACTTCGCTGATACAACAATGCTATGAGTCTACCAGGTGATATAGCCGCGCCTCAAGTCTCACGCATAGCGAAGAAGAGAATCAGTCTTCAAATTGGATTCTGGCCTAGTCTTGTTTCATACTGATCATTGAAGACGTACTCTGGTATACAGGATGATTACAATACCTTCGAGGTGGTTCGTCAGAGTGTCTGGTGCGCCTTCAAGTCTCACCCCCAGCCAACCCGCCCACGCAAGGCTGGCAGCTGCCGACATCGTCCGGGATCATCACTTGCACCCGATAACTGAAAGTGACTTGCATGTAGAAAACAACGCCGAGCCACGGTCGCGCTCCTTCCATGCGTTCGACGTCCCTGCATTCTGGCACGCCCTCCCTCCTCCCCTCTGATTGGCCGCCGACCCCACCAAGCGCAACCTCAACCATCCCCGTCTCAACACCAACATGCCAGGCACGTCTCACCCACGCGCAACAACACCACCACCCGATAGGTCGGACTGACGTCTTTGTTCCCTCTCTAGACTCTTGCTATTCAAGATCTAGAGATACTTTCGGTTCTATTAGGACCCTGCATAGCCGCCTCTAGCGGTGGTGCGGTAGTCTACTCAGGGCAGTTCCGTAATGCTGATAGTAAGGAAGGTATGTTTCTCTGGTAGGCTGTCTGGGCGCTGTTTGAGTGATCTTCAGAACATGTGGTGAGGGTCATTGGCTGCTAGGTGTTGCGAGACACGAGGACGAAGCCGTACGCCAGGCTGCGCAGCGGGGTGACCTTGTCTATTGGGGCATGCGGCTATGTATGATGACCGAACCGAAGTCGGAATGATGCTTGGGGGACTCGGAATGAGGGCTCATATAACCCCTCCATGGTGTTTGTGGGGTTTCTTTTGTTTTGTTGTCGGGGGGGGGGGGGGGGGGGGGGGGGGGGGGGGGGGGGGGGGGGGGGGGGGGGGGGGGGGGGGGGGGGGGGGGGGGGGGGGGGGGGGGGGGGGGGGGGGGGCGGG